>NC_056749.1:701542568-701770068 GCF_019279795.1 Protopterus annectens | reverse complement strand
ATTAGCAAGGTACAGTAATATAGAAGAGAACAAAAAAAAAACACTATTCATTATATACAATTGTGCTGCTTAAAAAAAGCAAAATCGCTGTGAATTTGCTTAATGTAAGTCTAGATGAAAAAGGATAAGTATAGTGACTGCCCACACTATATTCCTCTTTCGCTAATATTTGGAGAACAGGTATAGGGAAAGAAATAGCGTTGATCTTGATCTTGAGCCAATTTTAACTCGGTATAGGGGTAAAAGGGAGAGATAGAGGAATTAAATAAGCATATAGGTGAGTGGGAGTAGGTAATAATGGCGTAATTTTATTTATAGTTGTTAACTGTTCAGTCAAGAGCTCAAATATGATGTTCCAAAATTTCTGGTAGTAGGCCTGTTTGTGTGGGTTAGTTATTAAAAGTTTTTGCGAAGTAATGTATTTAACAGCCAAGTCCCTAAAACCTTTCCAGGACATCTTAACGCGATCTATCCAATGTTTGGTAATGTAGAATTCGACAAGTAGACAAAGTGTAATTAGGATATGCAGTTTCAATTTAGACATTTTAAGGCTGGTAACATGCAGCAATGCCATTTCCCAGGAGAGGGTTGATTTATGGTATCCCATCTTACTGGTAGGCAAAACTTAAACTCACCACGACTGTAATCAGTAAAAGAAGAAAGACTTTATTTTAACAAAGGTAGCGCTTTTATCTCCTGATACGCTTCTTCAGACCATGTATACAGTGAATGAACTTTCAGAGAATATATAGTGAAGATACATTCAAATTATTCAATTAATTTAACAATAAAACAATCAACCCTTAAAAGGGAAACGCTTCAAGCAACATGACTATGCATGCTAAAAGCTTCATCTGAGCAAAACACTACGTAATGCAGAACTTTTTCTATTTATAAAAAAATTTTTATAATTTAAAATTTAAATAAAAACATTAATAAAAGGTATGTAAGAAATCTCACTGCTTCAAATTAAGGCATATGAAAACTCATATAAAATATGCCTGTAAAATCTTAATGCACGTTAATATACAAACTAAACAGTGCAAAATTCTACAGAATTCATAGGTTAAAGTCCCTGGATAAAAAACTTAAATATTTATGCATAATATTCAAACTATTCTATGAACAATCTTCTTATTTACTTTTAAACTATATTGCTATTTATAGAAACAAAGTAATGTATATGTATAGAATTTATAAAACATTTTCTAATTATAGGGCCTTGTCTGCAAGAAAAATGTAATACTGTAAATCCATGCTAAAATCAGTTTAAAATCAGGTTCCATGTTATAAATATGTATAAATATATATAACAATTAGATGAACGATTAAATAAATGTATAGATAAATAACTAAATATGGATAAATAAATATACAACTATTCATCTGCATGTATTCAAAAAAGATCTTAATGAGACATAGGCATTAAGTCCAGGGGGATAGTGACCTTTTAACCTAAGGATCCATTTCAATTCCTTCAACTCTAATAAATTCATATAATCACCACCTCTAGTGTTCGGTTCTATTATTTGTAATACTCTAAACACAAAGGTATGACCAGGGAAAAGTTGGATATGCTTTGCTAGAGCATTAAGCTCATTTTTATTTTTGATGTCATATTGATGGTTATAAATGCGATTTTTCAACTTCCTCTTTGTCAGGCCTACGTAGAACACTGAACATTGCTCACAGGTGGCCAGATATATTATGCCTGTGGTATCACAGGTAGCCTGGAATCTAGGTACAAATGTATAGGAAAGATCTGGATGTATGAATTCTTGTTTTTTAGTTAGATACTTACAATAATTGCAATGGTTGCAAGGAAACGTACCAAAATTATTCCTTAAATGTACTATATCAAGTCTTCCATTATTTGCCTTATCACATAAAAGTCTTTTTAAATTCTTGTTATTTCTGTAAATAAAGTGAGGGTTTTTACCTACTAAATTCAAAGTACGGTCATCTATTAATAAAACTTTCCAGTTATTGGCAATAATTTTCTTAATATTTACACTATCATTGGTGTAAGTAGTCACAAAGCTCACCCTCAGATCTATGCTTTTTTTATTTTCATTTGCATGAGGAGGAAAAAATGAGTGTTTGTATCTAGTTGCAGTTCTAGGTGTTTCTGCTCTATCTAAAACTTGCCTTCTGATATTCTTTACTAACTCTTGATCATAGCCTCTATCTAAAAATATTTTTTCCATTTTGTCAGCCTCTATTAATAGATTCATGTTGTCTTTACAAATCTTAGAGAGTCTAATAAACTGACTTTTAACTATCCCACTGAAAACATGACGTGGGTGCATGCTATCATAACGTAAAATTGTGTTTCTCCAACATAATTTTCTATACAATGTTGAAGTCAGTGTACCATCTCTAATATCTAGAGAGACATCTAAAAAACATACCGAGTCAAAAGAAGTTACTGCTGTAAATTTGAGAAAATTTGTCGTGCTTTCAAGATAATTTTTAAATAAATAGAATTCTTCTGTGGAACCTTCCCAAACAATTAAAATGTCATCTACAAAATGTTTATAGACTAGAACTTTGCTAAAATAAATACTTGTAAAAACATATTCCCTTTCCCAGTGATATAAGACTAGGTTTAACGTCGTATTCACAAGGTGCCCATGGCTACCCCAGATACTTGTAAGTATAGGTTGCCTTCAAATGAGAATACATTATTATTTAAAACTAAATCTAATAGATGACATATTAAAATTTCCTGATTCCTGTCCACAGAAGGAAAGACTTGGAGTACTTCTCTTATTGCTTGTATCCCTTGATCATTAGGGTTAGAAGTAAAAAGACTTTGAATGTCCATAGACACTAATAAATGTTTACCTTTTATAGAGGTGTCTCTAATGTATCTAAAGCTGATAATAGCTGATAAGTGTCTTTAAGGATACTCGGGACCTCATTAACTAAAGGTCTAAGTGTGTCTTCTAAATATATAGAGATATTTTCTGTGACCCACTTTTCACTAGACACAATTGGGCAAAGGAGGGAAAGGTACCTTTATGAAGTTTTGGTAAACCCTTGATGATTGGAACAACTGGGCTATCATTAAGTAAAACTCATAAAGACTAGGTGATAACTGACAACACATAAGTAGATCATATAAGTCCTTTGATAGCATTAATGATTCCTGAGAGCTTTCTTTGATCTATCCTTAAATAAGTCGCATCATCATTTAACATGTCTAACATCAGGGTTTGATAATTCTCAGAATCAAACAGAGCAATACCACCGCCCTTGTCTACTGGTCTCAATACAATAGAAGAATCATTAATCAGCTTATTTAAAGACAATCTAATATCTCTAGACATGTTAAAATACAAACATTTTCTTTCACCGCTAAAGAAATATTGATATAAATCTTGTTCGCACATTTTTATAAAAGATTCAACATGTGCTGGCAATGGAGGTGTATAAGAACTTTTCTTTTTGTGGAAATGCAAACCAGATACATTCTCAGTCTTATGTCTTGAAGCGTCTGTATAAAAATATAGCTTTAGAGCAACTGCTCGCCCAAACAAGCGTAAATCAATAAGTATGTCTGATAAAACACTGCCCTGTGAAGGGACGAATGATAGTCCTTTGTTTAACAAGTCTTGATCATTTTTAGAAAGTACATACCTTGACATGTTAAAGAACAATGGTTCTAATGTTTTGTCTCCTTCTCTGATACGACGTTTTCTCCCGAAAACTTTCATTTCCTGGTCTCCCAACTGCCAAGGCGTTCGTTGAAGCTTGCATCCTTATCGGAAAGGGTAAAACGAACTATCCTGGACATTCTGTTTTGGTATGGCACCTAAGTTGTTTTGAAATTCAATAGCTTTGTCCGCTTCTTGATTCGAAAGTGGAGTTGAAGTCGCTGTTGCAGAGACTACCCTTGTTGGTATCTCTGGCGTGGTGAACGCTTCTTCTGTGACATCATCCTGTATCAATGGCATGGGGACTGAGCTCAAAGGACCAATAGAAACAGGGGCTGTGAGTGTTGAATCAAGAGGCGCCAAATTATGAATTTGGTTGGTAGCTGGTGAGTTAGAGTCAGTGCTCCTGGGCCATACAAAGACTCGCCCAGTAGAAAAATCTCTGAAGTCTCGCTGCAATTTCTTCAGCTTAATTTGTTGTAGTCTAGAGGCATAATAACTTACTTGACTATAAATGTTATCAAGTTTCTTACAACAAAAATCTTCACTGAATTTCTCCCTCAGTTCTTTGTTAAGTATATTAACTTGAGATAACAGTTCATTTTCAAGAGGGGTGAAATAATCAATTAGTAATTGCATGTATTTGAAACTGGCTTCAAGGTTAATCTCCTGCCATTTCTTCAGGAGAATGGGGTGAGAATCACCATATGAAGGCATGCATAATATACGCATGCCTCGTGGAACTAACTTAAAATGCAAACACGCTTCCATATGTTTGCGTTGCCACATAAATCGCTGAAGTTTGTACAAGTCATTTTCAAGCATTTTCATTTTTGTATTAAAAACTTCTAAGTTATCTATAGTGGCATTAGCAGTATCAAAAGTGGAAACATTTAAGTCCAGAGCCAATAAAGGATTAGTTTTACAAACTGTAATAGCAGTCCATTGTTGTTCATTCAGCAGGTTCCTCGGTTCTGGGTTGTAATCCAGTTCCACATTCAGGTTTGCCATGTCGTGTGTAGATGCAATTCCAATAAAGTTGAAGAGAGGGAACAAAAAGACGAACCACAGCTACTGAAGAGTTTTCAGTTAAAAACTATGCAAAGTACTGGTAGGCAAAACTTAAACTCACCACGACTGTAATCAGTAAAAGAAGAAAGACTTTATTTTAACAAAGGTAAGCGCTTTTGCGTATCTCCTGATACGCTTCTTCAGACCATGTATACAGTGAATGAACTTTCAGAGAATATATAGTGAAGATACATTCAAATTATTCAATTATTTTAACAATAAAACAATCAACCCTTAAAAGGGTAACGCTTCAAGCAACATGACTATGCATGCTAAAAGCTTCATCTGAGCAAAACACTAGGTAATGCAGAACTTTTTCTATTTATAAAAAATTTTTTATAATTTAAAATTTAAATAAAAACATTAATAAAAGGTATGTAAGAAATCTCACTGCTTCAAATTAAGGCATATGAAAACTCATATAAAATATGCCTGTAAAATCTTAATGCACGTTAATATACAAACTAAACAGTGCAAAATTCTACAGAATTCATAGGTTAAAGTCCCTGGATAAAAAACTTAAATATCTTAAATGTAGAATTCGACAAGTAGACGAAGTGTAATTAGGATATGCAGTTTCAATTTAGACATTTTAAGGCTGGTAACATGCAGCAATGTCATTTCCCAGGAGAGGGTTGATTTATGGTATCCCATCTTGTTAAGTTTCACCTTGAGAGAGCACCAGATACTGTGGGAATATCTACAAAACCATAAAATATGAATGATGTCTACGTAGGGATAAAAGCAGCAGGGACAAAGTGGCCACATTTGGGTCAAATTTGTTTAAGTGGACTGGAGTGAAGCATAAGTTGTTGGTAACCATAAATTGTGTATAGGTAAGCTTTTTGAATGGGGAAAACAAAAGTGTGGATTTAATAGCTGATAATTTCTGATCTACTAACAGGTTTGTCCCTTGATGATCCCAATATTCTGCGAATACAATTTTTTCCTGATATAGAATTGAGATTATAAGTTTATAAGATGAGGACAACATACTTTTCTTGCTGGCTAAGCTTTGCAACAGCTTGGCCACCAGATTACAGTCGGAATCACTAGAAGTATGGCCACGGAGTAGAGATGCAATAATTTCCCTTATCTGCCTCAAAATTATGATGTATTTTTTTGGTAGGTTTAAGAGGATGCAAAGTTCTGTTAATGATGAATGCCTATGTTTATGGATATCCCATAGTGTATACTTTCTTATTGGGGGGTAATCTGACAAATTTATCATGTTACAGTTCAGTTTGAGATTTGGATTAAGGTGGATGGGCTGGAAAAGTAGAAGTGAAATTTCTAGATTTAGGGATTTATATAACTCTTGGAAGATTTAGATTATGACCTTTAAGGTATGCTGTAGTTTCAGATTTTTAAGAGATGATAGACTTAAAAATGGGAGAGCTTTAGGGTTAAATTTGTTGTTCAGGGCATGGTTATGCCACATTTTTACCCAGAAGGGAGTCCATGTTACAAAGTTTGGATGATGACTGGCAATTGTAATTATTCTATTGGCGTGCATAATTCTTTAATATAATTGCAGATCAGGCATAGCAAGACCACCCTTAGTTTTTGGAAGGATAAGTCTTTGGTATGATACTCTTACAGATTTGGGGTTCCTTATGAATTTCGCAAAGGCTTTATGTTTTCTAGTGAAAAAAGTATTGGGAGTGGAGGAGAGAGATGCATGGAGATGATAGAGAAGCTTTTGGAGGATATTCATTTTTATGATAGAAGTTTTAGCTAATATGGGGAGTTTCATCTGTTGCCACCTAGACATGTCTTGTGAAATAGTCGTCCATACTTTTGTTAAATTGGAATGTAAAATGGAAGAGTGATCGTAGGAGACTCCTAAATATTTGTACGAGTATATTATGTGGAAAGATGAGTCTTGGAAAAATTTTGTCTATGGGCTAAAGGATTGAATGGGAAAATATAGGATTTATTTTGGTTAATTTGGTAGTTTGAGATATAAGCAAAGGTGTTCAAAGAAGTGACTATTTTCTTAATGTCCGACATGGGGTGCTCACAATACAGGTTCAAGTCATCTGCAAATGTGGTCAAGCTGGTGCTAGTATTAAGAATTCTGGTGATTGATTGGTATGTTTTCTGTAATATGGATAGGAAGAAAGGTTCTAGATATAGGTTAAAAGAAGAGGTGACAAAGGACACCCTTGTCTAGTGCTGTTTGAGATTTTTATCGGTTGTGAATATTGTTTGTTTATATAAAGGTGCATGAAAGAGCTATTATATAGAATGTTGATGATGTTGACAAATTCAGGGCGAATGTCAAAGTAGGATAGCACTGTGAAAAGAAAATTCCACTTAACCCTATCAAATGCCTTGCATGCATCTAGTATCTTTGCATACCTTGGGTTTTTATACTTCTTTGTAAGGTTACTCATAGTTTCCACTGTTAAAGTATTGTCTCAAGTGTGTTTGTTGGACATGAAAACTGCTTGTTCTGCAGAAATTAGGCAATGGATAACTTTTTAAAGTCTTTCGGCAAGTATGGCAGATAGAATTTTTATGTCAACATTCATGAGTGAGACTGGCCTGTAGTTGTTAAGGTTTGATTTGTCAAGGCTATTTCTGGGGATTAGCATAGTCTTTGAATGATTAATATAAAGGTCTATGATGCCATTAATTGATATGCTATTATAAAGCTTAAATTGGATGGGAGCTAAGATGTCTTAAATGATTTATAGAAGTCTGGGGAGTAGCCATCTGGACCTGGAGCTTTCCCTAGTTAAAGTCGCCAATGGCCTTTATAACTTCTTGGGTAGTCAGAGGAGATGAAAGGATAACTTTCTGGTTTTCGTTTAATTTTGGAAAAGTGAGGTTAAGATAAGTTTCCATCTCTGCACATGGGATTTGAAGCTTGCTGTTAGCATAAATATCAGAATACACTTGGTGGAATAAATGAATAATTTGAGGATCTGATTTATAAAATGTATCCTGATGGTGAATAAGGGCAATTCTGGGAGATTTAACCTTATTTTGATCAATTTCACTAATGCTTTAGAGGGGGATTGAATCCATTCGGAATATTTAGTTATAAATCTTAATTCTTGAAAGGAGTAATTGGATTGGTGTGGTTCAAACAACTCTCTTTGTTTATTTATCATTTCATTTTCCATAGTTAAGGTGTAATTCAATTGAAGCTTATCATCTAGATTGTTAATCTCGGACATTAGACAGTTCTCCTTCTCTTTCCTTTTTTTTTGAGATAGGTGGATTTTTGGATGAGTATACCCCTAACAACAATTTTACATGCCTCCCATCAAACGTCATATGGGATATCCAGGTCACGAGAGTCAGAGTTGAATTCATTTAGAGTGTTAGTAATCTCCTCAATAACTTTCGAGTCTTGCAAGACATTGCTGTTAAGAGACCAGTTAAAACCTCTATTTATTAGGGATGGGTTAGGTGTAAAGTTTATTCTTAAAGCAATCTTTGAATGATCTGAAAAGAATCTGGGCTCAGTTGAAAATGTTATTTGCCAGTTAGTTAGTGTACTAGACATTAAAAAGAAATCTATGCGAGACCAAGAATTATGACACTTGGGGAAGTATGTATAAATGTTGTTCCTGGCATGACTATCAAAGGATACAGGGTTGGCCAAATCAAAGTCAGAGATTAATTCCATTAGAGCTAGGGAGGCTTGTGTGTTATATGTTTTGGATTTATTAGAGCAGTCCATTTTAGGGTCAATTACTGTATTCCAACCCACCCTAGAATATAGAAATGGTTAGGGAAGTTAAGTAGCATATTATATATTTTTAAGATGTATCCCTGCTGTCCTGAGCATGGTCCATAAAGGTTTAGGAATAAAATTGGTTTATCAAGAAGTGGGGTTAGGCACATGAAGTAGCACCATCTACCCTCCTGGTCTGCACCTTTGTCAATAATAGATGGTTTAAAAAGAGTTTTTAATAATAATCGCTACCCCCTTAGAGTTACAAATGGTTCCCGACGAAATAATGTTCTTTATCCATTTCCTGTTCCTTTCCTTTACCCAGTCTTCATCAATCATATGTGACTCTTGAATATAACAGATATCGGACTCTGATTTAATCAATAAGTGCATTAGTAGGTTTCTTTTACTTTTATCTTGGAGCCCTTAGACATTCCAGGAGATTACACTCCAGGTTTTATCTATAGTTAAATGGACTTAAGGTTAAATTATTTGGGTTTATAGAGTGACCAAAGGGGAGTGGACTAATAAGGGGTTCGATATTGACCCTTAAACTAGGAATGTGTGTGACAGCTAATAAGAAAACAGCACAAAACTCTCAAAACTACCCATGTGCCTACCCACTTACCCCCTATATTTGAGAGAGAGAAAGAGAGATAGTAAATAGGAAAACATGACTCTAAAATAATTATGAAGTTAAGTGTAAAAAAACTATAACAATATTTACAAAATATGTACATCATTTGTCCAATTCCAAAAGATGCCATCTGCAACCCTTCTTATTTTATCCAGCTAGCTCTTACTGAAGATTCTACCAGCTACGGAAAGCAAACTAGTGATTAGATATCAAACTCATTCATGCTATAAACATTTCTGCAAAGGGAACTAATTAGGCAACTTCTAACATGAGTATCAAAATAGTGAACCAAATAGAAAATATCTAATAAAAGAAACAGAACAATATATGCCTAAGAGTAAGTAGTTATTGTATTATACACTTAGCTTTCATTCCATTCTCTCATGTTACATACTGATTAAGACCTGTAATAATGACTAGAAACGATCTAGAATAGCATTTATGAAAAAGCAAGACGACAAACATCAGTGATATCTTATTTGCTGGCCGAATCATTTTAGCACATAGTAGGAGATAAAGAAAGGTTCAAACACATGAAACACGGCGTTTCCCAGTCACTTATGATTCTTCAAACATAATGTCTCCCATTGGATTTATAATCTGTTCACTTAAGCAAGTTAAAACATAACGGGCTTTTCCAAATAGCATAGGGCATTGTATCATGACTTTGAGGCAAATCGTTATTAGATGAGTGGCTTTTATGACCGGAGGGTTCAGAGAGAAGCACCCTAACTCAGAACCAGTCTTACAGAGTTTAATGACTTCTGGCAGGATGATCCAGATGGGTAGGAGCTAGAGCAGGAGTCTCACAGCAAGGCACACCATATGATTATTAGTAGATGACAGATTTGATTGCGATTCCTTTCACAGATTTGGTAAGAAATCTGCAGCACATAAGTAAATTTAATAAGGGGGGTGTAAGAGCAGGGATTACTAGCCGGGAGAGTGTTGTTGTGTCTTTCAGCTTTTCCCGGTTAGGGGTCGCCACAGCGGAACTCCAGTCGGCTAATGATTGGCAGTAGATTTTTTTTTTTTACGTGCCGAGTTGCCAGCTCTAACGTATAACCTTCAACGAAGGTACGCCCATTCACGCATGTCTCCACACAGAAGACGCTCTAGCTGTGAATCGGACAGGACAACGTCGTACTGTGAGGCGACAACGCTACTGCAGCACCACCACTTACGCTCATTTACAAAGAAACCGGACCCACATAATTAAGATAGATCTCACCTTCCTGATCAGCAAGACTTGTTGAGAAAATATTCAGTTCTTGTGGATGTATTCTTTTGCAGACAGAGAGCATTCTTTCAGGAAAAATGAGTACATAGACATATAGGACTTTGCTACTTCAAGTAGGGCAAGCTACAGCAGTAGGAAGATTTTAATTTTCCTATTTTCTGGTTGATTAGGTGCATATGCCAATCGGCGTCATACTTGCCACCATTCGTGGATCCCCCTGGCTGCCCTATTCTGTACTAAACATTCCTGGGACTTGCCAGTGAGTAGCAGAATTAACTTTGAGCTATATTTTCTTTTTTTAAAACATCGGAAGGTGAAAGTCTAGATTGAAATGACCATAAACTAATCTCACTGGATATTCACATCCCGACCCCACCCCCTGCCCAGAAAACCACAGTGAAAAACTTCTCTAAAGCAAATTTCACACGCCTCAAAACCGAGGCGAAATCCTTCAAAGCCCCCGGGCCTGTGGAAAATACGGCCCAGACCGCAGAATCCTTTATAAACACATTCTATGAACACCTTCAGGAATGCATGGATCATGCAATCCCAAATAAAACCAAGACCCAATCCTCCAAAGGCAGACATCCTGTCTGGTGGACCCCAGCCATAAACAAACTATACAATAGAAGGAGGAAGCTACTACATGATAGAGCAAAATCCCAAAAAGGGAAGGCATCTCTGATCAGTATTAGCAAAAAACTACGGGCACTCATAAAATCGTCTAAGGCCAGCTTTGAGAGAAAAATTGCACAGGACACTAAGGATAATCACAAGGCTTTCTTTAGTTATGTTGGAAACCTGGGTGGGAATTCCCAGATATGCTCAGAATTAGTCCAAAATGACAAAAAATACACTGAGCCCACAGACATTGCCAACATCCTAGCTGACAGGTTCAGTGCAAACCTCTCCCCCCTCTCCCCACCAAAAGGGCAAATATCTATCCCAACAGAGTGCTGCCCCCCTGACATCTCAGATGCTCAGGTAAGAGCCGCCCTCTCCAAAGCAAAAAACACAGCATCAATGGGACCAGATGGTGTCCCAGGCTGCGTCCTACATGAACTCCAAGAAGAGCTAAACCCAAACATAAAACTACTGTTCAATCTTAGCCTTACTACAGGATATGTACCCAAAGAGTGGCGTACAGCAACAGTGGTCCCTCTCCACAAAGGTGGTGCCTCAACGGATCCTGGAAACTATCGCCCCATAAGCCTGACTAGCTTGGTCTGCAAAGCTATGGAAAGGATCATCATGGACCTCATAAATAAAGATATTGGGGACCTACAGACACTGGATCCTACCCAGTTTGGCTTTGTTAAGGGCAGAACCTGCCTCTTAAACCTGGTTGATTTCTTTGAAACAGTCACCAAGGCCATTGCCGAGGGTGAGGTGGTCCACACAGCTTACCTGGACCTCGCAAAAGCCTTCGATACAATACCCCACTCGGGCATTATAGATAAGCTCACCAGCTTAAATATAAACCCCATGTCACTAGATGGGTTGCAAACTGGCTCAAGGACAGAACCCACATGGTTAGAATTGCTGGAGCCATGTCAGACTCCAAACCAGTTACAAGTGGTGTCCCACAAGGCTCAGTCCTGGGACCTCTCTTGTTCGGTATATATTTCTCGGTGGTACAGGCCAACACGGAAGGACTGTGGCTGACCAAGTTCGCAGATGACTGCAAACTGGGCGCCATAATCAACTCTCCAGCCGACACAAGCATCCTCCAAAAGGGCCCCATAGAAACAGACAACTGGTGCCAGAGCCATGGCCTCAAGCTAAATGCCAAAAAGTGTATAGTCATCCCCTTTGGCAAAAACAAAGTGCCCACAAATTACCACATAGGTGGTAATCCATTAAGTACAGAAGAAGTCATTAGGGACCTGGGGACCCAAGTTGATAGCAATCTCTCATTTGACAACCACGTGGCCAAAGTGGTTAGAAAAACATTTTATATAGCCCACCAAATCATGAAGGGATTCACATCTAGATCAGGGGAGGTCATCGTACCTCTTTACTCATCATTCATCAGGCCCATAATTGAGTACAATGCCCCTTTTGGGACGTACCTTACCAGACACCTGCAGCAACTGGAAAGACCCCAAAAGTACCTCACAAGAGGATCAAAGGGCTCAAACAGATGCCATATGCTGCCCGGTTAAAGAAACTCCAGCTCTACTCAGTGGCATACCGCCTGTTCAGAGGCGATCTGTGCCTGACGCATAAAGCCATGTCCAACCCAGAATTAATGGACATGCTGCACCTCAGAAAATCCAAATCCCATCGAGCTACGCGCTCGAGAGACTTGAACCTCAGCACTGAAATAAATAGGACATGCTGGAGGGACAGATTCATAACCCAGAGGCTCCCTTCACTCTGGAATAAAATCCCAGTCCAGGTTAGGCAGAGTCCCACATTGACTCTCTTCAAGAGGAATCTTGATGAGTGGATGGGAGATCGTAGGTTTACCCCGGCTATCACTTCTGTCACTGTTAGACAGAGGCACAGTATACTAACCTCAAAAAAAGGCATAGCAAAATTAATTTAAAATGGGTGGCGAAAGCCAAACACACTCTGGCTAGGCTTATAAATGCCCTAGGGCAGATAGCCTAGTATGAACCTATGAACCTATGAAATCAGTTAACTGGGGCGGGAACAGACATATACAGACTCCAGTAGTAAAATTATTGTTGCAAACATCTCAACTATGTGACCTGAGCTGATCCAAAACATTTTATAAAAACAGGGTTAGCTTCCTTGGGGAAGAAATTATAAGTTTAATGTCTTTGTGATAGAAGGACAAAGTATTCGGAAACCTCATTTGAAACTTGATTTTGCATGTAATGAGGTCCACGCAGTAGGGAGACAGTTTGCGGTGCTTTTCTTTGATTTCTTGGGGGAGATTCTGGGAGATGGAGATTGTATAAGTGTTCCAGGTGAAGCGTTTAAATTTTTTGTAAACTGAAAGGATGGCTTGGACATCTTGATAGTTGTGAAGTTTTACATAAATGGACCTTGGTGTACTGGTACTTTGTTGTTTTTGGAGGGCTCGATGTGCTCTTTCAATAGTGCATTCCGCCGCAGGGTCTCTTGGATGAAGCAGAGTGCTGAACATTTGTTTGATAGTAGGAAGCAGTTGACTTTGCTCATATTTTTCTGGTAGACCCCTAATAATAAGGTTGTTTCATCTGCTCCTTGCTTCCAGGTTCAGGATTTTTAATGGAATATCAGAGTGTGTCTTATCTTTGATTTTTAGTTCAGTTTTTAAGTGTTCAATTTCTAATTCATTAACTTTGGATCTCCCTTCTACTAATTCTAATCTTTCAGCAATTTGGTTGATTGCTGTACCAAATGTATTCAATTTATCAGAAAATCCTTGTATAGCAGATTGCAGAGGTAAAAGGGCACTTTTCAGCTTGTCCATCTGTACGGTGACATTGGCCTTCTGTTTAGTGGATTCCTTCACTATTTCTTGTTGAGTTTTGGATGTTTTCTGTCTTTTCGGGATAACATCTTTTTCTGGAGATGAAATGGCTGACAGTTTAGTTTTTGATTTTTGAATGTCCATACCTTAGATATCTTTAGGCATTTCCTCGCCTCGGCTCTGACTGATTCTTCCCCTCGTGGTTGCTGGGGTGCTGAAGCCTTCTTCCCTCTATTTTCCACATGTATGCTTATTTTGGTGACTGCTGGATAGTGAAACTAAGTTTAACTTGTAGATATACCAGATTTTAAGATGATTCAAGTGGAATCAGGCTCAGTGCAGGTATTAGTTTTCAGATGAGAGTTTGTTTTCTTGAAATTGCTGGTTTATTGCAGTAATTCAGTAGATCAGTGTAGGAGCTGTGTGGAGAGGGTACTGCTCAAACGACCACCATCTTGGAATCCAAATTATGTACTTAAAGTATTGAAGTATATTATTGAGGCAAAGTTTATCAAATTATGTACGTATACATACACTACTACTTTTGTTTTACAAAGAAGCATTGTGATGATGAGAAAGAAATGGATACTAGTCAGGTGAAGAGGTAAGAACAGAACTATTTTGAGAGAGGTTAGAGAGATGTAATTCAGTTCTTTTGTAAGAATAATAGGAAAGGGAACTGTCAGATGTATGGATGTTAATTACTACTGTATGGTGTGGACAAGGGGAGGGATGTTAAATTAGAATTAGAGAAGGAAATGTAAGACGTCTGGATGAAATGGCTACTGTAGGGTGAGGACAAGGGGAGTAGTGTTAGATTAGCCTGGACTGACACAATTGCAGAGCCATGAATCATTCAGGTGTCATTTTAGAGCGTTTTTAAATTGTGATAGGGAGGGTGTGACTGAGATGTCAGTGGGCAAGGCATTCCATTTTTTTAGCAATGAAATTTAAATAAAGGGGCGCTCCAGCTGTATTGTTGGCATTAGTTATTTCAAGGAGGAATTTCTTACTGGAGTGAAGGACCCTATTACTAGAGTAGGGATGTAATACATTTTGTAGTGCTGGGGTTTTTCAGGGTGGTATAGAATCTTGATTTGATTATAAAGTAGGAGATGAGGAAGTTCAAGCCAGTTTAGCTGTTGTGCTAAGCAGTGGTGTGATCTATAAGAGGTTTTGGTGGAAAACTTAGTAGTTTTATTGTAACAGATATCAAGTTTTGTTATATCTGATTTTCTAAGTTTGGCGAGGAGTGGGGAGGCATAGAGAAGTGTAGAGATGAGATGTTTTCATGCTATAGTTGCCTAGGTGTTTTGTGTGAGAAATTATTTCTGTATAGAATACCCAATTGTTTATGCACCTTCTTTATGGTAAGGAAGATATGGATATCGAATTTCATGTAACAGTCAGTCTCAACCACCAGTAGTTTGGTGTGAGTGACAGGGGAGATGGTTGTTTTATTATATGAGGTGAAATTAAATGTGAGAGTGGAGGATGTCTGTCGTCTGGGGAGAAGATCATGAGATGTGAGGTTGTCCTATCTCACCTTCATTCTTCACTGGTTGGTTGGGTTTGGAAAGTATCCTCAGATCCAACTCGGCCATATACAAAATCTCGAGGTCTTCCACTGGCTTGTGGTTGTATCCCTATCCCATCATGTCCTATGAAAGCTCCCCAGATCTTGTTTGCTGCTAAACAAATTGGGTGCTTCCATTTTGGCTCTGGCTAAGTTGGAAACTTTTTCCTTACTTATTAATATACTTTGTATTTTGGCTGTTTAGATAATTAGTGATTAGACTTTTGGTAGTTATATAGTTAGAGTGTTCGCTCTTGTGCTTTGCTTCTTGGCTGTTGTTTTTTTTTTTGTCCTGGTCTGTGTTACCTCCCTAGCCTGGCTTAAATTTAGTGTTTAAAGCCTGTTTCTAGTCAGATGGCTTTCTTTATTATCTTTTCTTGCTTATTTACACACTTGTTTAATTTAGAGAGTATTGTAAAGAAAATTATTTACTTCTTCCTAACTTAAGTGGCAGCTTGTTTGAGTTAGAGGGCTGTCTTTCACCCCCCCCTTCTTGACTAGGCAGCTTCATTTTTAGTTAGAGAACTACCACCCCTTTCCCCTTCTTTCTGTTGTTGTTACAGTTGTTTCTTACTGTTGTTGTTTAAAAAAAAGTTTACATATATATATATATATGTATATATATGTATATATATATATATATAGATATTTATATATATATATATATATATATATATTTATATATAGATATATATATATATATATATATATATATATATATATATATATATATATATATATATATATATATATATATAGTACAGTGATAGCATTGGGTTTTCTGCTATACCATTTAGTAGTTTGTGTACCTTTCTTATATTTGCTGTTGTTGACTTTTTGTATGCTAATTAGGTCTAAAGAACACAAGGAAACCAAACCCTTGGGGTTCAAAAAGTGTGTGAAGTGTAGTTAGAAAATGTCTATCAGGGATGACCACACTATTTGTGTATACTGCCTTGGAACATTGCATCTGCAAGAATCCTGTTCCTTTGCCACTCTTTCAGTTCTAGAGTACTGCTTGAAAGGAAAAACAAACTTATAGTGAGAGATTTACTGAAGTCCCCCCTTCACTGAAGGGCTAGAAGAAGGTCAGGGCACATCAGACTTTACCAGGTCTCCTTCTGTGAAGTCTAGTAAATCTGGAAAAAAGTTTTTTTTCCTTCTGGCCAATCGGAGCCAGCAAAAAAACTGACTAAAGTTGCATCTCCGGACCCAAAGATTGCTGGGCCCAGAAAATCTGTCATCGGCTCCTTCCGTATTGGTGCAGATAAAGTTTGAATTACGGAGCCAGTCCCCGGAATTGGTACTAGTCTCTCTTACTTTAAAATAACCTGTACTGCAACCAGTCAGATTTCCTGCCCCCTCCTCTTGGTCCTCCAGGAGTCTTTCTGATGATGACATGGATTGGGTGGTGCAGAGACTTTTAAGGATGCTGGTGCTGGCCAAACTGCTGTTGGCTCCAACCCAGAGGGATATGGAACCAACCAAGACCTCCCCTTTGACATTGATTCCTCTTCTGAGCCGACCTCGGAGCTGGAATGTCTGGAACAGGTTGTAGTGGAACTGTCAGTACAAAGACCTATTCTGGGATCTTTGGGCCCGACATCTGCTCTGACATCCTTGGTTCCGTCTGAACTTGAGTCAAGGAGCTGATGGTCTCTTGTCGGGTCCAGGGAGGAGAGTCAGATTGGACATTTGTGGGATCTGAACTTGCCTCTTGGGGCTTCAGAGTGGGTGAGCTCGGCTCCTACATTGGCCTCAGAGCCAACCCCCTTGGTTTTGGGGATGCCTTCTGGCTCTTCGGAGCTGGAGGTATCAACAGATCGGGGGGGGGCTTTTGAGTTGATGAGGAGAGTACTGTCTCCACAGACAGCTCCACTCTTGGGTCCTGACATTCTTCCCCTAAATGCACTGGCATCTGTCTCAGCACCACACCATCCACAGACACATGGAGACTCTAGGCCTCAGGATGCCCCTTCGGGTGAACCCCTCTCTTTTGAAATCTCTCCAGAATACCCTTCTGAAGAGCTCCCCTCATAAGATACTTTGCAAGAGGAAGCATTTGGACTCCCCAGAGGTGTCAGTCACTTCTGATACAGACCTTGATGAGTCAGAAGGGTCCCCACAGTCACCTTCTGAATATATCTCCTTTGCTGACATCCTAGAAATCCTTAAACAGAGGCACAGCTGGAAGCTCATCAACCCTTCTGAGGAGGAGTTTGTATATCTGAAGGCTTTTGGGTCTCACCCTTCTGCCACTTGGGTGTCTCCACCTTTTGACGAGCTCATGGAATTAGTTAGCTGAAAAGCATGGGAGTCTCCAGACTTAGCGGAACCTGTTCCTCAGAGGCCAAACAGCTTAATTACTGCACCATCAGGCAGATATTTTCTTACCAAGGTGGCAGCCACCAAAAAGGAACTTTCAGAGACATCCTCGTCTGTCCATCCACTGAACAAGGAGTCTCGTACGAAGGACAGATATGGGAAGCACATGTTCTCTTCAGCGACTTTTGCACTCAGATCGCTGAATTATCTAATGCACTTTACTAGGCTACAAAGAGATCTTCTAAAGGAGCTAGGAGACACTCTACAAGGTTCAGTAGCTTCAGGGGTATCAGACAAGGTTTCCTCTCAGCTTTGCACCTTAAACTCTGTGGTTAACTCCTCCATGATGCTTATTTCGTATGCAGCAGATGAAGCAAGCAGGGCAGTAGGTTCAGAAATTCCCTGAGGAGACATTCCTTGATGTGCTTGTGTGACTTTGTGGAACCCTTTAAGTCTACCTTTGTTAATGCCCCCTTCGATGGCTCATCCCTGTTCGGGCCAAAAGTTGACACACCCACCAGGTGTGAGCAAGAAGGAGAAACTCTCTCTGCCTTAGGACTCCATTTTTCCCTACCTTCTAGACCTTACCCAAAAGGTCAAAAAGGAGGAAAGATGTGGTTCCAAAAATCCCATTAGTGTTTTTCAGGACACACGTGGTGACTCTTCCCCCAGGAGCAAAGTGGGAAACAGTAATGGCAGATGCCATCCACTTGGCAGAGGGGGTCCACAAAATCAGGGCAACAGGGATTCATTCCATGGGTACACCCTTTCAGTGCTCCTGAAGGGAGGCCCTCCTGTCCATCTCTGGAGGCAGTCAGGGGTCACTTATGTTTGTACCCAAAAGCCTGGATACAAATAACAAAAGAAAAGTGGATACAAAGTATCATATCCAGAGGCTACTCTATACACTTTTCCTTTCCCATCCCAAACATAAAGAACACCCCAGACATTTCACCCAGTCAGAGGGAACAGGCAACTCTAGAAATTCAAAGGTTCCTAGACAAAAGAGTCATCCAAATAATCCCCGCTGTCCAGATAGGACCCTGAACTTACTCAAGGTTTTTTTAGTGCCAAAGAGAACAGGGGATTGGAGACCCATTTTGGATCTCAGCAGATTAAATGCATCAGTAAGAAAGACAAAGTTCCAGATGATAATGCTGCAGTCGATATTTCCCTTTCTGGGAAAAGACAATTGGATGTGCTCTATAGACCTTCAGGATGCGTACTACCACTTAAAAATGAACAGGCCATCCAGTAGTCATCTGGGCTTTCAGCTGGGAGCCAGTCGTTACCAGTTTTGGGCTCTACTCTTTGGTCTCACTACAGCCCTCAGAGTGTTCACCAAGTGTATGGCAGTGGTCATGGCTCACTTGAGATGTCTAGGATTCCGAGTGTTTCCATATCTAGATGAATGGCTCCTAACCACCACCACCAAGCATCTACTACTAAAAACAAGAGACACCACATTACTTCTCTGCTCTCACCTATGAATCATGATAAATTATGAAAAATCTGCCTTGCTGCCATCTGAACATGTTGTTTTTATAGGAGCAGATCTAGACACAACAAAAATGATGGCAAAACTTCCTCTACAAAGAGTTCTGGTACTGTGACATCATGTTTTAAACCTTCTTTCCAAGAACAGTTTTGAAAGTCTTGGGGACCATGGCAGCAGCGATAAACTTAGTTCCATTAGCGCGCCTGCACATGAGAATTCTGCAGTGGTTACTGTTCACTCAGTGATCATTGCAGGAACTACCCATATCTCACCAAATTCTGATAACAGTGTCCTGCAAGACAGACCTTCGCTGGTGATTTCACTCTACTCACGTGACATCAAGTCGACCCTTTGTCCTTCATCTTTAGCCACAGTAACCACGGAAGCCTCCCAGATAGGGTGGGGGGCATTATCTGAGAAGGACAGTCCAAGGCACTTGGCAGGATCACAAGACCCATTTGCACATCAATGTCCTAGAGATGAGAGCAGTGCTTTTGGCATTGCAGGCACTTCAGGACTCTTTTCCACTGGGAACTACTGCAATACAGACAGGCAACATATCAGTTGTTTGGTACATAAACAAACAAGGAGGAATCAGGTCCTACCCCCCTTTGTCAAGAGGCCCTGAGAGTATGGCAGTGGGTGACCTGCCCCCAATGCTTTCTGATAAAAACACACATATCCCAGGGAAATCCAACGTGATAGCAGACAAACTCAGCAGAGTGATTATGATGCCTCACGAGTGGTCCCTAAAACAAGAACTAGTGGAGATGATTTTCCGCAAATGGGGCCAAGCCTTGCTGCAACCTTTTTGCCACATCCATGAATGCCAAATGCAGCAGCTATTCTGCCCTAATCCCCCCTCCGGAGGAGTCACCAAGGGATGCACTTGTGTACGATTGGCCCTCAGGTCTTCCTCTATGCCTTCCATCCTTTTCCCTTGATACCCAAAGTTCTTCAGAAAGCCAGCTCATTGGGAAGCAATCTCATTCTCATTGCCCCATACTGGCCTCATCAAATTTGGTTTCCCTTCCTTTGGCCTCATCTCCAGGAGGAGCTGTGGATTCTGGACCCACTTCCAGACCTTCTGACTCATGTGTCGGGAAGGCTCCATCCCTGTCTTCAAACCCTCAAATTGACAGCTTGGCTGCTCCAATTCCAAACAGAGCCAGGCTCCCTAACTTTTCTTCTTCTGTGAAACACATCTTGATCTTGTCTCATAAGGCTTCAATGAGAACATTTTACATGAGCAAATGGAAAAGATTTTCTTCCTGGACATTACGTAATCACATTGATCCCTTTTCTGCTCCTATAGGTTCTATTCTTGAATTTCTAATGAAGCTATTT
Source organism: Protopterus annectens (assembly GCF_019279795.1). Lineage (NCBI taxonomy): Eukaryota > Metazoa > Chordata > Ceratodontiformes > Protopteridae > Protopterus > Protopterus annectens. The sequence continues at coordinate 701,749,597 of NC_056749.1, read as the reverse complement.
AATGAAGGCGCAGCTGCAGCTACCATCTGAGTCCAATTAGCAGCGATATCTAATTTTCATATAAGCAATTTAGCCCCAAATCTGATGTCTCACAGACTATGCAAAGCCTTCCTGAAGGGGACTATTTTGCTAAGACCAACCATTATGACCCCTCTACCACCATGGGACCTAAACTTTGTTTTGTCCTGTTTGATTCTTTCTCCCTTTGAACCTGCATCATCCTGTGATCTAAAGTTCTTGACACGGAAAACAATTATTTTGATTGCCATCACTTCTGCTAGAAAGGTTTCAAAACTACAAGCATTATCGATAAAGCCCCCCTACATGCTTTTCTACAAAGACAGAGTATCCTTTCGAACAAACCCATCCTTCCTACCAAAAGTATGCTCAAACTCCAATTTAAATCAGTCCATAGAACTGCCAGTGTTTTTTCCCCAACTATGGCAACAAGGTAGAATATATGCTACACCAACTGGATGTACGGTTCCCTATTAGATGATCGAAGATGCATTCTTTCAAATGCTTCTTGATCGAACTTGAAAGTGCAAAATACCAAAATGGCATATAAGCAAATTCTTTCCCTGTGAAAGAAATCACGTGGCCACCTTCGGTATTTTGCCCTTTTTGTCACTGTAGTGCGATCTCAGAGTTGGTATATTTAAGTAGGGGTGTATGGGGAGCACAGCCCCCATGTCGGGGTGTGTCTGGGGGGGTGAAGCCCCCCACTTTATGTAATGTTTTAACGTTTTTTTTTTTTCTTTTTTGGAACAGCGATTTTTTTTCCCTGGGAAAAAAAATCACTGTTCTGAGTGTTCGGGATTGAAAGCTTTCACTTACATGGGGTCGATAAATCAGCGTTTGCTTTTCTAAGTGTTCGCTGATTTAATATAGACCCGGATGTACATAGACAATTACGTTTCTACTTACAGAGGACAAAGGACTTCAGAAAATCTGACCACTTATTTGTTTCATTTTCAGAATCTAAGAAAGGTGCTCCTGTATCTAAAGTTGCATTTTCAAAATGGCTATCAGATCGTATTACTTTTACATACAAATCTAACAACAAAGATCTTACCTGTAAAGTCAAGGCCAAAAAAACACACAATTCCCAAAGGGAACAAGGAATTCTCCACAAAAAAAAATTGAAGTCAAGAAGCAGCTGCTTATTCTTTATTTTACTTCTTCTGGTACCTCTGCTAGACAAGCCTTCTAAGGAGTAATAAAGTCAAGAGTCATTCTATGAGAGCCATAGCTGCTGCTTCTGCTTTTTGTGCTAGACTCCCAATTGACACCATTTGTGCTGCTGCAACATGGGCAAGGCCTCATACTTTTATCACTCATTACAAAGTGGATTTGGCCTCCAGGAACAGGGTCTCTTTTGGGTCCACTGTTCTGAAGAATATTCTACTGTGAGCCGCCCAAGAAATATGGTGCTAGGGACGCTGTCCCAACCACTGAAGAATGAAGATGAGACAGGACAACAACACATAAGTTATGTACTCACCATAATGTTCCATGTGTGTTGTCCATCTCACCTTCATTCTTATGTCCCATCCTCCTTCCTTCAGCCTTTGGCTCCTGGAGGACCAAGTGGTTACAACTGGCAATTAATGTTCTCTGACCTTCTTCATTGTTTTATAAGGTGTTAAAATAGTCTAGTTGGTACCTGTTATCACAAAAGCAATGAAAGTCAATAGTGTAGCCACTCTGAAATAAATCCCTCTCATGTCAACAAACAAATTTTCTTCGGCAAAATGAATCAGAGGGAGAAACAAGGCAAAAATAATATAAAAATATATAAACTTTAATACGGTTAGCGCTTTCACATCACAGATGCTTCTTCAGACCATGAATAAAACAACATAAGCTAAAACCATTTTATATACTTCCAAAACTCTACCAAGTTGCTGTTAATTAATTAATTACATCTATTCAGCACTCGAGTGAGAGACAGCATATTAATAGGTATCTAGCCTAAAAAACATACTACAGTTTGCTAATCCCAACAGTATAATACACAGACTAACATTCCATCAGTGAAATAAAAAACAATAAAATAAGTACATACACAAACAAGTACAGAATTTTTAATAAAACATGAACATATGCAGATTTTATAAACGTCTTGTTTTTAGATTGGGCTTAATATGTTTTGTCATTGAGCCCTGGTTCTTTTTCTGCCTGTAATGCTATGATCCATTTTAACTCTCTCAGTTCCAGTTTGTTTTTCATATCACCCAACCTTGAATCTTGAGAAATGCATTCAATAACTTTGAATTGGAAATGATGTATTCCCCCTGCACACATAACATGTTTGGCTAGAGCACTTCTATCTGGTTCATTATTTCTGATGGCAGCCAGGTGCTCTCTGACCCTCTCTCTCAAGGAACGAGTGGTCATGCCAACATAAAAGGAGGGGCAAGCTAAACACACAGCCAGGTGTACTAACTTCCTTGTTTTGCAGTTTGCCTTAACTTTAAATTCATACTTCTATTTGTTATGGGATGTAAGAAACTCCTGTTGTCACTCAGTGTATGTACCTATTTTATTGTTTTTTATTTCACTGACGGAATGTTAGTCTGTGTATTATACTGTTGGGATTAGCAAACTGTAGTATGTTTTTTAGGCTAGATACCTATTAATATGCTGTCTCTCACTCGAGTGTTGAATAGATGTAATTAATTAACAGCAACTTGGTAGAGTTTTGGAAGTATATAAAATGGTTTTAGCTTATGTTGTTTTATTCATGGTCTGAAGAAGCATATGTGATGTGAAAGTGCTAACCGTATTAAAGTTTATATATTTTTATATTATTTCTGCCGTGTTTCTCCCTCTGATTCATTTTGCTGAAGAAAACCTGCTATCAGCAATCAAGATCTGGGGAGCTCTCCTAGGACATGATGAGATACAGCCACGAGCCAGTGAAAGATCTCGAGCTTTTGTATACGACCGAGTCAGAACTGAGGATTGGTTCCAAACCCAACCAGCCAGTGAAGAATGAAGGCGAGATGGACAACACACATGAAATTGTATGGTGAGTACATAACTTCTTTTTCTGTTTTATTAGGATTCAGTATTAGTTGGGAGTTGGTGAGCCAAGCTTCAACAGAGAGAAAGGAGGCTTGGGTATATAGCTGAAGTTCTTGGAGGGAAAAATGCACAAATTAGTGTGGAGTCATCTGCATATTGGATGACTGATGCATGTAGTGTGGAGATATGAAGGTTGTTTGTGAAGAAAGAGAACAGCAGTGGACCAAGCATGGAGCCTTGGGTGACTCCTAGTGTGACTGGCAGTAGGGGAGAGAGTTCTTTCTGCCATTGCACTGCTTGCTGTCGACCTGATAAATAACTCTGAAACCAGGCAATGGATGGTTTGCTAAGATTTAGTTCTGAAAGAACTTTAATAAGCTTATTGTGACTGACCATGTGAAAGGCCTTAGAAAGATCAAGAAAACTAGCAGACATGAATTTACCATTGTTTCTATGGTGATTTACTGTGTGAGTGAATGACATAAGAACTGTAGTAGTGCTATGAAAAGGCCAGAAGCCATGTTGTGTATGTGTGACGTGTATATATATATATATATATATATATATATATATATATATATATGTGTGTGTATTATATACATATATATATATATATATATATATATATATATATATATGTATATATATATATATATATATATATATATATATATATATATACACACACACATATAGGAGCACTTTATAATCTTGAAATACTAAAATGTCGAATTTCAGTATCTTGAGACTATAAAGCTGAATGTTTACAATAGCAAAAGTTCATAATCGCAAATGCGAATATCTCAAATTCACGGTTATGGCCTTATGCTATGTAATGTCCGGGATTGTGTGTTGATGGTGCATGGTGCCCTGTATATCTAGGTGTTATGTCAGGTAAGTGAGTGTTTTGTAAGGGTTTTGAGTGGGAGTTAGAGTGTACGTGAGTGTGCTGATATGTTTGATGTGTGTGCGAGGGACTGGAGAATGTGCGTGTGTGAGTTTGCTTTTATTTCCTGTTTGTGAAATCTCGAAGTTAGTATATTTAAGTAGGGGGCTTGCCCCCCACATGCGGGGTGCAGGGGGGCTTGCCCCCCTGCTTATGTGTGTATGAGTTGTGTATGTGTGTACTTTTGTTTATTTATGTTGTGATGTGGGTGTTGTGGTGTATGTATGGTGTAGTGTGTGTGGCTTGTTCGGTGTTTTGTTGTTTTGCGGATTCGGTTTCATGGTCTCGAGATACGGAAATTCGATATTTCAGTATTTCAAGATTATGAAGTGAATCCATAGATATATATATATATATATATATATACATATATATATACATATACATACACATATATCTATATATATATATATATATATATATATGTGTGTGTGTGTGTGTGTGTATATATTTATATATATATATATATATATATATATATATATATATATATATATATATATATATACGTGCACACGTGTGTGTGTTTGTATGTATAAAATCGACAGAACTGCAGTCTGTGATTCCATGGGTTTGGTGTCTGATCATTTTTGCACCTATCAACAATTCTTTCATATCCATATCTCAGTTTTTTTTTATATATATACACACACACACACACACATATATATATATATATATATATATATATATATATATATATATGTATGGGTCTAGGACACATGCTCGAATAGCATATGTCCGAATCACAAAACATTGAACACACATACATGAAAGTGCTTAACATCGAAAAGCACTTCCGTGTATGTGTAGTTCAAAAAAAAATCTATGTTTCTGCAGGGGGGCTTCACCCCCTGCACCCCCCTACTTTATTATTCTCACTCCAAGATCACACTACAGTGAGGAAAAGGGAATTTTCCCTTACCCGTACTGCAGTCCGATCTACGAAACAGACACACATACACGGAAGCGCTTATCGATGTTAAGCGCTTTCGTGTATGTATGTTCGATGTTTTGTGATTTGGGCATATGCTAGTCGAGCATGTATCCGGTTCCCATATATATATATATATATACACACACACACACACACACACACACACACACACACACACACACACGCAACTCTCTCTCTCTCTGTATATATATATATATATATATATATATATATATATATATATATAGATAGATATATATAGAGCGAAGCTTCTGTATCATTCCAGGGGGATCCAGTACCTGACAGGCCTAGGAAGATATGATCGACAGACCACGATACCCTGATAGAGATGGCCTGCACCTGTCTCACTTGGGCTTCAGGCTTCTGGCAAAGGCTCTTGCCTCCCCCATAGTGCCTTTTTTTACAAAAACTGATGAGATAAAAACTACCAACATAAAATTTAAAAAAAAAACACATTTAAAGGACATGCTGCTAAATGCTAGGAGTCTAAACAGGATATTATGTGTATATGTGTGTGTGTGTGTGTGTGTGTGTGTGTGTGTGTGTGTGTGTGTGTGTGTGTGTGTATGTATGTATGTATGTGTATATATATATATATATATATATATATATATATATATCTCATCATCATCATCCCCTTTTTCCCATTTACATGGGGTTGGGGTATCGTATTAACTGTTGCCAACTCTCTCGATTCAGTGCCACTCTCCTGCCTTCTTCAACACTCATGCCTGACTGTGGCAGATCTTCTTTCACACAATCCATCCACCTCTTTGCTGGATGTCCTCGCTTACTCTTACCTTCTTCCTGACTGTCCCAAATCTCCCTCACCAGATTGTCTTCTGCTTTTCTACACATGTGCCCATACCATCGTAATCTGTTTTCTTTGATCTTTTCTGCAATTGGAGCTACTTTGGCTTCTGCTCTTATGTCCTCTTTTCTTCACCTGCCCTGCAGTGTGCATCCTACCACCTTTCTCAGGCACTTCATTTCCATCACCTCTAGCTTTTTCAACTGTTCTGCCTTTACTGCCCAGGTTTCTGTACCATACAGTAGTACTGGTCGCACCACTGTCTTGTACACCTTACTTTTCAGCTTCTTTGGCATTCTTCTGTCATATACTACACCTGATACTCTATGCCAGTTGGCTGCAGCCCCTCTGATTCTAGCTTTGACCTCTTAATTCAGACTACCCTTCTCCTCAACCACCCCTCCCAGATACTTGAAGCTATTTACCTGTTCCACTATCTTCCCATCTATCTCTAGTCTCAGCTTCTTCTGATTTCCCCAATCTGCTGCCATTACCACTGTCTTATCTGTGCTTAGTTTCATCCCATGTGCCTTCAGATTTGCATTCCACTCTCCTATCCTTTGCTAAAGTTCTAGATCAGAGTCTGCGTGTACTGCCACATCGTCTGCATACAGCAGCTTTGTTGCTCTGACCCCTCCAACCTGTTTGCTGATGTAGTCCATTGCCAGTATGAACAGCAGTGGGCTCAGAGCTGAACCCTGGTGTACACCCACTCCCACTGGGAACCCCTCAGTGAGGCCAAACACTGTTCATACTTGAGTCACTGGTTCCTTGTACATAGCCTATACTAATTCTACCAGTGTTTCTGGGACTTCAAACCACCGCAGTACTACCCAGATCAGCTTTCTTGGGACCTTGTCATATGCTTTCTCCAAGTTTACGAAAGCCCAGTTTGACTCTCTCCTCTTCTCTAGTTTCTTCTCAAGTATCTGTCTCAATGCAAACATCGGGTCAATTGTGCTGCATCCTGATCTGAATCCAAACTGTTCATCTCCCATCTTACATTCTACTATTCTGCGTATCCATTTATCAATCACCCTCTCCAGAACTTTCATGCAATGTGGTAGGAGTTTGATGCCTTTGTACTGTCCACAGTTGTGGATGTCCCCTTTGTTCTTGTACACTGGCATGAGTATGCTTATTCTCCAGTCATCTGGAATATGCCTTTCTCTCCACACTGCAATTAGTACCCTCAGGAGCCATTTCTCCCCTAGCTCACCCAGCATCTTTATCACATCTGCTGTGACCTCATCTGAGCCTTCTGCTTTCCCTGACTTTATTTTCCTTAGTGCTGCTCTTACTTCTTCTAAGCTGGGCTCCTCTTCTACTCTCATTGTAGGCTGTTTCTGGGGCAGTACCGCTTCTGTGGGGTTTTCTTCATTCAGAAGCTGCTGGAAATACTCCTTCCATCTGCCTTTGATGCCCTGTGGGCTGGTAAGCAGGTTGTTGCTGGAATCCCTTATGAAGGGTGTCTGACTATCTTCTTTATCTTTCTGTCTTTGCCTTGCAACCTGGTATAGTTTCTTTGTGCCCCTTACTGAGTCACTTTCCAGAAGCTGATAGAGTGCCTCTGATGCCCTATTCTTTGCTATTGCAACTTCTTTCTTAGTTTCTTTGTTAGCCAACCAGTAGTCCTTCCTAGCTTGGTCAGTCTTTTCAATCTCCCACTTCTTCCCACACTCCTCCTTTCTTTTGCTTACTTCCTGCACTTCTGCATTCCACCACCAGCTTTCCTTATGTACCTTATTTCCATACCTGGCTCGGCCACATATCTTTTCTGTAGTCGTAACACATGCTGTTTTTAAGCGCTGCCACTCTTCTTCAACTCCACCTATTTCCTCCTCTTCTTGGGGTGCTAGAGCCATGAGTAATTCCTTCAACTGCTGTACTTTCTCTCCAGTCAACTTCCAGGTGTTCAGCCTGGTCTCTGTTGACCTTAGATCCTTCTCTGACCACTGCTTGCAGCTGATTGTGGCAACTACTGGTTTATGCTGTGAACTGACTGTTTCACTGGGGATGACTTTGCAATCATGGATTCTACCCCAGTGCCTTTTCTTTACTGCATGTTGGCTACTCTTGTATGTGATCTTGTGACTGTCTCTCTTTCTGAACTCTGTGTTGGCTACTATCAAGCCATTTGCCAGACAGAAGTCTAGAATGGCTTCTCCTTCTTTATTCCTATTGCTCCACCCATGTGGACCCAGACAGTCCTCATATCCTGTTCTGTCTGTCCCGATATGTGCATTTAAGTCACCCATTATCAACACCAATTCATGTTGTCCTGCTTTATCTAGTAGGTCCTGCAACTACTGTCTGAATGCACTCTTTTCCTCACTATCACAACCCTGCTGTGGAGCATAGGCTTAGATTATGAATACTGTCCTATCATTACACTGGAGTCTGATTGCCATGAGTCTGTCATTAATTCTGATGATATCCCTCACTGACTTCTGAAGCCTCTGTCTCACCACAATTCCTACACCATTTCTAGCCTGTCCACCACCTGAGTAGTAGAGTCTGGATCCCAAGCCAAGTGGCTTTGTTGCACTGCCCTTCCATCTCGTCTCTTGGATACATAGGATGTCCAGCCTCCTCCATATCATTATGTCATCCACTTCTAAGCTGCGTCCTGTCAGTGAACCTACATTAAGCGTAGCAATTCTCAGTTCATGTTTGGCAGGTTGGTTGGTTTTATATCCAGCTTTCACTCAACAGATCTATCCCAGTTAACCCAGGCTGGGCAGCTAGACACCGGCCAGCCAGTAGCCTATTGACCCAGGGCTGCTGGGCTTTTTTTATGCCGGGCACACACTGGCCAATAGGGGAACTTATACCCCTCCCACCATTAGCATGGGTCCCTGGCATGGGTCAGAGAGTAAGCTGGGTCCTCAACCCACTTATCACCGGTAAATACCCATGCCCATTTTTTGGCGACAGTCAACATGACCGAATCACCCAGAGCCATATTTTACACTGTCGAGTGGCTAGCCCTGCGACATCGCGCAGTTTGTGATCCATGTTCTTCTATCTTGAGGATACTGCGCACCACAATAGATGCCCAAAGCAGTTGGTCTTTTTTTTTACAACTCTTCCCCCCATTTGGCACCATGTAGAGTCTGTGCTGCTGCCCACAGCTCCATTCATTGGTGAGTTTGAGATGGAAACACTCAGCATGTTTTTCGAACATGGGAGAAACCCCACGGAGACACAGAGGGAACATGCAAACTCCAAACAGGCATTCGTCGGAGGTCAGGATCGAACCTTGTGTATTGGAGGCAAAGACCTTAACCACTAAGCCATCTGGTCTCTTCTATATATATATATATATATATATATATATATATATATATATATATATATATATAGACAGATAGATATCTATGTCATGCACACAGTACACACCTACTTTGCTACATCTTTTTTAGCACTTAAAATGTTATTGAAAAATGTCCCCGTTTTTTAAATAAATTGTATTTAATAGAATCCGCTCATCCCTGGAACAAAAGTTAATTAAAAACTCCCAATATCGGTATACTAACTAATAAAGTTAATGCATAACTAGAGATGGAGAATGAGAAAAATCAGTGAAGCAGGGTAAGGTGATCTGCGTTTACATAAGTTATACAAAATAAATCAGGCAAATGCAAGAAAATCATCAAAAATATCCATGGGGCGGGCATAGGCATTCAGTTTTTGCAGTGAGTTTAGAACACTTCAAGAATGCAAAGAATGGGAAAATTGTTTCTCCCAGCACAGAGTTCACACAGGAAATACAAATTAGACAGTGTAAGAAGTCCAGGAATGTAACAGTTGCATGATTTCATCCAGCAGCTGCAGAGCAAAGCAAGAGTTTTTTTTGTTTTCTTTTTGCAAGGAACAATCATGATTATATTTCGGGATATTTATTTTAAGCATACTTCAGTCTTACATAAAACACTTACTTTTCATTGGAGAAAGCTTTCCTAAAATATGAATAATTACTGTTGAATGCAATCTTAACAAGTAAAGTTAACTTGTCTGGTATACCAGAAACAAGTCAAATCATTAAGTAGAACAGTGCATGTGTTTCTAAAGTGTGTGTGTGTGTGTGTGTGTGTGTGTGTGTGTGTGTGTGTGTCTGCATGTTTCTATTTTAAGGGATGCAGTAAGTGTTTTGGTTGCACTTATTCCTGTCCATCCTCACAAAGTAAAACCCAGAATCTGAAATGTACGTAAAATAATGACAGACAGCATCTGCAGTGGGGTAGGACTCAGCCATGTGGAATGCATTACATATCCTCACCAAAGCTTTATATGCTTCCATCTCTTTCTTCTTTTAATAGGGAAAAATGTTGGATAAAAGTATAAAACTGATAGGCTGAAGGCTGTTATTAAGTGGTGAAGGAGTTATGTTCACATAGTAATTATGCTGATCAGCAGAATATAACAGACAGAGAAAGAGTGAGAGAATGCATTGATGGATGCTACATCAGTGACTTTTATTAATTTCTAGTAATAAAAAAATAAACCGAATTTGAGTGATGTAGTACTGTGTTATGAGTAATTAGTGCAAGTCTAGAAAGTTAGACCAAAGGGCAATATGGTAAGGTAAGGTGAACCATGTGCATAGGCTGGAGTTTTATATTCATATAAGTTGCTTTAATTTGCTTGTTATGAGGGAGGTTTGTGATGACCTAAGGAGCTGGGAAAGTTTGTAAGTATCATTAAAATCTGACTTTTTCTACTGTCACTTTATGGAAGATAGAACGTGATTTTTTGCTGTACTAAGGGATAGAATAAATAATGCTACCCTCATGTTGTGTGAGTTGTGAGCAGTAACCTGCACAAAGAAGTTGTATAAGTTTTGTATAATTAAAAAAAAAATCCTTTAGTCTGAATCTGTTTGAGTGACTGAACCTGATTTGGAGGTTTGACAATAGAAAATGTCTCATTTACTGGCCCAAGCTTACAGTGAACCATGTGAGAAGTTCGATGAGAAGGTTTATCCAAAAACAATGTGTATATACCCCAGTTTTAGCAGTGAGTTTTGCAGGTTTACAGAATTAATTTTTGGGAAGAATGCAAGTGTGTTTGTTTATGTATCTTAATGTTTGACATCATGGGTGGACTCTGCCTTTGGTGGCATGATGATCACATCTGGCCAGGTGTGTGACTGTCAGCTACACTGGGGAGGTATGCCAGGGGGTCCGTGCAGACATTCAGCTACTGGTCTGTCTCAGTCCCCATCAGCTGCTGCTGCATTATTCCACAGGTGACCAAGGAGGGCTTCTCTACATCATTCTTAGATGAGGAGCCTTTACCCCCTTCCTCCAATATATGGCCATGGGGTCTCCAGTGACTCCTCCAAATCAATTTCCTCGGGGTAGCCTTCATTATTCTGTAAAGAAACAGGCCTGGGGACTGCTGAGGACCTAGCAATATACTTAATGGCCACTGCAGAGCACCATGGTCATCACCACACCATTACCTGTATAGTGGATGGTCCTGCAGAAAAAGAAAATAAATGCAGAAAATCAAAACAACAAAGCAAATAAAGAAAGACATAAATATCACAGATTAATAATGTGCATTTCAGTTTATTATAGTAGTACATTACTGCTAGCAAAGCATTACACTTAGCCCATCACTTGGAGAATCAGTCTTACCTCATTTGTTAGGCCATCCTATTTTCTTCAATTTTCTGAGGCACTGAAGAATATAAAATAAGCAGTAATAAGCACAACACATCCCTGACAACAGAAGGCAATTACAGCTACAGGTACCAGGCTTACTGTACAGTACCAATCTAAGAACATAATGCTTAAAGTTAAAATGTGTCTATATAACCTCTTTTTGCATCAGACAGAGAAGGCCTGGGGTGCACCTCCTCATGACAGTATATTTGTGCCTACACTGCTTACCAGAGTTGGTGATGCCATTGGTATTTCTCACCACTCTGGCAAGTTGGTGCCAGGAACATTTTGTAAAGGGGTCCCTGATAGTCTCCTACAAAAGCTCTCCACGGTCCCTGTGCAGCAAATGAAAACTAGTTTTACACTTCCTGTTGCACCAGGTGTGAGTCCTGCCAGAGTCTGTGCCTGTTGAAGCCATGTCAACTGTCTCAGTCTAATCCAGGAGAAAAATCGTAGTCTGGTGCACACTGCCACACGTAGTTTATACCATGTGATGCATGTCAACAGGCAGCAGGGTAGCATTAGGCACATTAACAGTAGTGTGACACACAAGATCAGTAGTGCAATGCAAGGTGATAGCCGCATGGCCAGACTTCTCAGCTGCCATGCATACATGACTTCCCAGCCCATGAAAGAGCAGGCATGGTCCCCAATGCACAGACTAATTAGTGATAATACATCACATTATATACACAATTTAGAGATGATTGCAGTAAAATGCAGTATTGGCATAACGGCTGCACTATAACCCTAATTTTTAGTGCTATAAAAATGTGGTCACCAGTAGAGAATCTGAATATAATGAGTATCATAGAATACTGCAATACAGTCAAGCCGACATCAGACAGGAATACTGGTAATGCATCTCAGGAGTGCAGTGACCACACAGGGAGCATGGAAGTGATTGCTACTGTAAAAGCAGTGGAGTCTGTGGGGTAGCATTGCGCAGTGAATGAGAGGGGGACTGACAGACTGTGGGGGATCTACCGGACAGGTCAGACCAAAGCAGTACAGCCTGCAGTCCTTCTAGAAAGGGTGCATTATGTCAGAGCATGGGGAACACAGTCAAGCTTGGTCACTAATCTGCCATGTAGGTGTCCTAACACTATTCCATATAAACTCAGACTGCACAATTTGCTACAGTAAATATGGGGACTCTGGCACACCAGGCATAGACTGTGATATATACATAGGTCTGATGGATGGTAAGCAGGGCTAACATACCCTTATCCTTCACACTGTGGAACAGTGACATGATGATTACGGTGCAGCAGCACACAGGGCTATGAGCACAGTAAAGGAGCTGAATCACTTTCCAGATGGCAGTTGGCATGGACAGTCTAAAACACACACACACACACACACACACACACACGCAATACATGCACACAAGTACACACACACACATGCTCATACATGCGCACAAGTACAAAACCACACATGTACATAAATATACACACATGCGGCATGCACATATACACATACTCAAATAAATGTACATACACATGCACACACACATGTGCACACACACACACTGACTCCCATATGTAACCAAATACCTACATGTCTTGGTATGAGACTGAAAGAATGGCAACAGCTGAAAATGTTCACAGCACAGAAGATGGAGGTATTCACATGGCATGTATATCCTTGAAAAAGGACCTTTTGTGAGCAAGTGTGGTGGGAGGACAGAGGACCTTTTGTGAGAAGTTGTGGTGAGAGTGGTGCAGAACATCATTACAGTGAGTAGAATAAGAGAACAACAGTACAGCTGATTCTAGGATCAATACTATGTTACTGCATGCCAGGAGAAAGGCACAAGAAACTGCCAGAGAGGTTGACCAGTAGGCTTCAATCATCAACATACAAATGTTGCAAGAAGATGGAAAGAATTTATGGCATCCCTCATTTGGGAAAGTGATAGAATCCTCATATCTGACAGTGATTTGGATGTGGGAACCAGGATGGTGATAAATGTCCATATGCCTGTAAGGGATGCACTGTGTGAGGATTGCTAAGTATCATACCTGTAAGAAAGTAATTTACAGCTGTGTGGCTTTTTAGTGAGTTGCTTGGATTGATTTTGAGACACCACTGACTTTCAATGCACTGCATTGTGGTTTTCCACTTCTCTCTCTCTCTCTCTCTCTCTCATATAACCATAGAGTTGTTACTATAAGTATGGGGTTATGTGTGCAGGGGGGACTTGCCCTGCTGTAAAGTACAATTCTTTTGTCTTTGGCAGCATTTTCAAAGTATGTTTGTGCATGTAAAATAATAATGAAACATAACTTACTGTAGGGTGACAACTGATAATAGGTAAGCTGTTGTTGGTCCTGCTGTCTTCTATGTACAGGCTGCATGTCCTTCCTGCATCAGTATGGAGTTTTGTTAGGGGTCAAACGACATGTTAGATGATCTGCTGATATGCTAAGCTGCCTGTACATGTGTATGCAATGTGTATGTGTATTCTGAAATGGAGTGCTGCTCCACAAGGAGTCTCTGCTTTAATCCAAATGATGGTACCACTGGGCTCTGGCTTCCTATGACCCCTAATCCTTAGGGATCAGAAAATGAATGGTCACATATGTGATACAACAGATAGAATGAAATAACATAACTGAACAGAACAATGTCATGAAGGAATAACAACAGTACAACAAAGATTACTTAACAGAATACTAAAAATATGGGCAGTCAAAGCTAAACTACATACCAAACTGAAAAGTGTTCATCAGAAATTTTACATAACAAAGCACCAGCCTGATGGCACAGAGGAACAAAGCCCTGATTACTGCCCACGTGACCCAGGCCCAATTACTGGTGGTGTTGGCAGGGAGAACGGGCAGTGCCTGCCCTGGTACTGTAGGGGGAGGGAGGTTGTTTCCTGCTGGCTATATCTGCTGCTCTGATGCTGTGGGATGGAGGTTTCATGAAAACTGAAAGCAGGGGCAAATATAGGGAGGGGCATGCACTATGACTGCACAAGTCAGTGACACTAGCTTATCCTACATGTGAAGAAAAAGCATGTGTGGATGTGGGGGGACAGCATTGGTAACCCCTGCAGTGATACAGGTGTGCATGTCACTACCTGGGGAGAGGATAGGGCCAAAATATAAATGCTGTCATTGTTGAGATGCCTGTGAGAGCACACGCATCCCTGATGAATGCCTTAATGATGACCCCCCACACAGACTTTCATTCTAGCTAATCTCTAACACTGGGTAGTCTCAACAGTGGGCAGTCTGTGGGAGAGAAAAAGAAAAAAAAAATAAAACAGGAAAAAACTAAACATACCATGTAGGTAGCCAGGTATGTATTACAACTGAAACCCTGCTGAAATATACTAATACTGTATAAAATATGTAACAGTTAGTATGGACTTAATCCCTTTAATAGGGTTAGGTTATGATAAATTTGCCCAGAACACATACACAGTTGTGATTATAAGATCATGAAGAATTTGAAAACAATATTGTTTGTGATGGTCAAACACCTGCATAACAAACTCTCCTCTAAACTGTATACTCAGCTCCGATGTAACCCCCAACATGGAATGTAAATGGAATCACTTGGGTTTTGGTAAAACATTTATTTTACTTTTTCCATTATCTTGCAAATTTGGGGAGGAAAAATGTTTATTTTTGTGAAATACAGTAGGCAGAATCATGTGATTTGAGAATTTGTCCTTCAGAAGAGTGCCCCTACTGTATTTGTGTCTACTTTACAAAGACTCTCTCTGTTTTCCAGATGTCACAACTAATTTATTTACTTATACTCTGTTGACTAGTTAGGGGGACAGGTCCTAGAATGTTTTTTGATCACAACCTCAAGTAGCATACAAATGTTGTAACGCACATTTTTACAGTTATTCAAAAATATCTGCATTCTGTGAATCTACATTTATAATACCCAGTTTTACAGTGATTTTTACATTAATACTTTACATGTTTGGACAACATGCAGTGTACACTGTTTAACAACTGTGAACGTAAAGTTGAAATTAAAAGATGAACTTTCCACATTCCTTATGCTGTCTTTCCACTGAACGCATCACTCCAATTAGTTTTACATACTGACCATTTTGCTTCCATATAGTCTGTTATTAATCTGTGCATTGATTTAGATTTCAGTTTGGTAGAATTATCTAGCAGTAGGTTAACATTTATAACCTCATAATCATTGCACATCAAAGGTGGTAAAAGTTGACATGACATAGTCATTTCCTTAGGAACACAAACAATGTCTAATATGTTCTGCACCATGGTAGGTTTGCTTACAATCTGTGACTGATGTTCCTGAACATATGTTGCAAATAATTTCCTTGGTATCGATGTAGAATCAATATTATTCCAATCTAGCAAATTTAAGTCTCCAATTAATATTATTTTTCCCTTGCGTGTTTCATACAAGAAATGATTTCCTCTAGGCCATCAACATTAGACTGTGGTGGTCTATACAAATATCATAATCTGTTCTATGGATGTAATTGTCACAATTACGCAGTAATAATCCCAAATTTCCCAGCAATCTTTAATCCCTATCATAACACCTCTATCTGAGTTCCTGTTCGAATGTCTGCTACAGACAACAAAACATTCATACCCTGACAGAAGTGATTTCTACTCATTGTTCTTTAGCCATGTTTGACAGACAATAACAATGTCAGTCTTATGTGAACATAGCAAAAGTCAAAAGGATGACTAAATTATGCTGTGGAATTATATAAACTGAGGAAGCCCTCTAAGAGTGGGAAGGTAGGGGATTATAGAATCATGACATGTTGTTCCAGTATTCTGAAGTGTTGTTATTTGATAAGCAGATAAATAATAACCAAAAATTCGTATCCAACGGGTAAATCCCCCTCTGTTCAGAGACCAAACAGTAAAAAACAAGCCAAATATAAAGGCAGAGAGGTAACCAAGGCTTCTCAATAATCCATTCATAAAGTGCCTGTATCTGCAACTGGGATGCTTTCCAAGAACCAAGCTTAGATGTAAAAGCAAAATAATTTATTTAATAAAATTGTTGTCGGTAAGCGCTTTCACATTTGCTTCCTCAGACCGTTAACATTCAAAAAATCAGTCTGCTCCTTTTATAGTAGTCATGTGTTTCATCTTATAAAACTTTAAAGTGATACAAACCAGATCATTGAAAGTTTCATTAAGGAAGGTTCAGTGTCATAACATTTCCATATTAGATAGAGTAAATTCATATCTATAAAGAGTTTACTAGGTACACATCATTCAATACTTACTAAAACATACTAATATATAATGTTTGTTGCTAGAAAAGCATATCTAAATGCTACAGAATTTAGAAGCATTAACTGTTGCATGAAGCTCAATAAATAAAATATTTAAATAAAATTTTTCCAGTATGTACTATAGATGCATTAAACTGTGTTATTCTACGTATACCATTCATATATAAAACTATCAAAAACATTATAAGTATGCTAATCATACAAAACAATTCACAAAACTAGTAGAAGTTGCTAATCGTCAAGGACACAAGTTAAAAAAGTCAGCAATTGACAAATTACGTACATTTATAACAAATATCTTTAAAATACTTTAAAGGCATTTATAAAAGCCTATCATTATATATTTACACTAAAACCTAACTAAACATAGATATACGAGTTGTTAATATTGTAAATAGCGCTTATTTAAGGCGTCTGGCTCTTAACACTGGTCGAATGGAAGCTCGTTCATTAAGGCCACTGCCTTTGTCTGCTCTAAGGCGAATCATCCAATTAACTTCTACTCTCTCAGTAGTGTTACGAATATTCCCTTGTCTTAATATTGGCAGGACACTATCTATAGCCATAAAAGTAAAGCTGTGTTGGTTACCATATTGGCCTACATGCTTAGCCAATGCATTGTTACTATGCCCAATCCTAATGGCATATAAGTGTTCTCTAATCCTAATTTTAAATGCCTTATTAGTCTTACCGACATAGAAAGCTTGGCATTCCTGGCACCTAGTTAAGTATACCAAGTTAGCTGTATTACATGTGGCATCAACTTTAAACGTGAATATCTGACCAGTATCTGGGTGCTCAAAAGTATTCGCTTCACATATGTACTTACAATATTGGCATTGTTTACAAGGGTGGGTTCCCAACAAGGCCACTTTTTCTCGACCATCATGGCGATGACAAAGTAGCATTTTAAGACTGTTCCTATTATTCTTTTGCTTTTACATCTAAGCTTGGTTCTTGGAAAACATCCCAGTTGCAGATACAGGCACTTTATGAATGGATTATTGAGAAGCCTTGGTTACCTCTCTGCCTTTATATTTGGCTTATTTGATAAGCAGAGATGACATTTGTTATTCCTGTTTCTTAATGTTTGCTGGATATTTTTAGTTGCACTCCTCACTGCACACCTACTGATTGTGCTTAAATATCACTGGTGTATGTACTCTGTGTTATGCTAGCTGTTCTTTTAGTTTGTGACCTTAAGCAGTGGCACACTAAGAAATATGAAAGGATAGCTAACATGATACGAAATTTGTGACATAATCCGAGTTAACATAGACCTGTGTATTTTACTGAATGTAAAAAAAGAGTTATACTGGGCATAGCAGAAGGGGTATAATGAGCGCTGATAATGAACCCTGCTTAACTGTTTTCAGCACCATAAATGGAAACATTCCTTCTCTGAGAGTGAGGAACTGGCTACAGAAGCTTTTGTTGAACCAAAAGCAAATAAAACTTGTGAGTCATACTGTATCAGATGAGTTAAGTCTTTAGAGGAAATGCTTGATTCAGTGCCACACTCCTGCCTTCTGCGACACTCATGCCTGACTGTTGCAGATCTTCTCTCACACAATCCATCCACCTCTTGGCTGGACACCCTCATTTCGTCTTACCTTCTTCATGTCTGCCCCAAACCTTCACCAGATTGTCTTATGCTTTTCTGCACATGTGGCAGAACTACCATAATCTGTTCTCTTTGATCTTTTCTGCAATTGGAGCTACTTTGGCTTCTGCGCTTATGTCCTCATTTCTTTGTCTGTCCCACAGGGTGCATCCTACCACCCATCTCAAGCACTTCATTTCCATCACCTCTAGCGTCCTCATCTGCTCTGCCTTTCCTGTCCAGGTTTCTGTAGCATACAATAGCAGTGCTCAAGCCACTGCTTTGACACCTTATTTTTCAGCTTCTTTGGCATTCTTCTGTCATACGCTACCCCATCACTCTGTGCTACTTGGCTGCATCCCCTCTGATTCTAGCTTTGACCACTTCATTCAGACTTCCCTTCTCCTCAACCACCCCTCCCAGATACCTGAAGCTGTTAACCTGTTTTACTATCTTCTCTTCTGTCTTAATTCTCAGCTTCTTATCTGTACTCAGTTTCATCCCATGTGCCATCAGTTTTGCATTCCATGTTCCTATCCTTTGTTGAAGTTCTTGCACAAAGTTTGCCTGTAATATGACATTGTATGCATACACCAACTTTCTTGGACTGTCCTCTCTGACCTGTTTGCAAATGTAAATCATCACCAGAAGGAAGAGAAGTGAGCTCAGAGCTGAATCCTGATGCACACTCATTCCCACTGGGAATCCCTCTGTGAAACAAACACGTTTTTACATGTGTCTTTGGGTTCTTGTATATAGCGTGCACTAATTCTACCAATGTTTCTGGGACTTCAGACCACCACAGGACTGTCCAAGTCACCTTTTTTTGGACATTGTCATATGCTTTCTTCAAATCTAGGAATGCCCAGATAGAGTCTTTCCTCATCTCTAGCTTCTTCTCAGCTATCTGCCTCACTGCATACATTGGGTCAGTTGTGGTGCATCCTGATCGAAATCCAAATTGCTCATCTCACATCTTACTTTCTACTACTCTGCATATCCATTTATCAGTTACCCTTTCCAGAACTTTCATGCAATGTGACAGGGGTTTGATAACTCTGTACTGTCCACAGATGTGGATGCCCCCTTTTTCTTGTACACTGGCATGAGTATGCTTATTCTCCAGTCATCTGGGATACACCTTTCCCTTCACAATGCTATGAGTACCCTCAGGAGCCATTTCTCTCCTATCTCACCCAGCATCTTTATTACATCTCCGGTGACCTCATCTAAGCCTGCTGCTTTCCCTGACTTAATTTTCCATAGTGTTGTTCTTACTTCTTCTATGGTGGGCTTCTCTTCTTCTCTCATAAAAAGATACATAGTATATTGTGAAAACTGCCATTTAGTGAATCCATATATTTATCCAAAGTTGTGTAAAAACAGTAACACCATTGCAGTGAACGGAAGTGCTATTAAAGATTTAGAAAGGCTTGAAAATTAAAACATTATCAATCCTGTGGAGCACAATTAATAGTTTACATTTATTGTTCTAGTAAATACAGACAATTGAATTAATTTTTGTGGCAACTATAAGTTAACTGTGAATGGAGTTGCTATCATACAAGCAAAATCATTACCAAAAGATGAAGAGTTAATGTCCATGCCAAGTGGTGGAACTGGGTTCCAGAATCCTGACTAAGGATTTGTGTTTGCTTACAACTAGTAAAGTCTGATGATGATTGTAAGAAATACGTTAACTATTAATATGTACAGAACAATGTTAGTTATAACAGATTATCTTTCAGGGTGGTTTCTACACCAAAGGATTAAAGAATAAGTTTTAAAATATTTAAATGTAACAATGTGCCTAAATGATTAATTAAGAAGTGAGAAGACATATAATGAGAACCTCAACAGCTTGCAAAATATTCCAGAAACTGCAAGAGTGTGGTCTGAGAAGGAAAATAAAAATACGAGTTTGGCAAGTCTAAAACTGAATTTTAGAGCATGTATTAATACAAAATGTATCTGTCAGCTGATAAAGTAAACACAATTCATATTGTACCTCATTCCAACCTCAGTGTTGTTGTTCTTCTTTTGGCTTTTCCTGGTTAGGGGTCGCCACAGCAGAACTCCGGTTTGCTAATGATTGGCAGTAGATTTTTTACTGGTGCCGAGGTGCCAGCTTGACGCCCAACCTTCAACGAAGGCACGCCAATTCTACACGTCATTTGATTGCCACTCGACTGCAGGGAGGACATGCAGACTCCACACAGAAGGCGATCCAGCTGAGAATTGAACAGGAGAACCTCTTGCTGTGAGGCAACAACACTATCGCTGCACCACCGCGGCGGTCATTCCAACCTCAATGAAACTGTTAAAAGTGTTTCTTGGCTTGGTGAATTAATATGGTAAGTTTAACCAGAATACAGTACTTCACTCTTCTACAGACTTCTATGGGAACACATTCCATACAACGGAAAATACCAGGAACAGAATGTGTTAAGGAAATATAAATAATTACTAATGTGTGATAAAACATTGGTACATGTGAGCAGGACTTGCCACTTAACATTTGCATGCAATGCGTCTGCCTATGGTACTGAAACTATAGTTTGAGATGCTGTGCTCTCAGGTGAGATGGTATAAACTGTTCATAGTTCAAGAATACTTTTCTCCCTACACAAAAATAATGACAATTTGTAAATGAAACACTTGCTTTAATTTCTGCAATAAAGAATGTTAATCAGTACTGCTGAGGTAGATGGTTTACATTGGCTGCACACAGTATGCCACTGTTAGCAGTTTGATGAGAGTAAGAGTTTACCCAGTATGGCAGAAGAATGTATCCAGAGATCTGTTATTATCTAACGAGTCTATAATCGCTGCATTGAATACCTAACATCCAAGGCATGTGATAATACAGATGGACTTCCAAGAATAACTTTGCAGGGAACTACCGACAAAGAAACACAGATAATGACAGAGGGCATACATGTGCTTAATAGTTAATTTCTAAATGGCAGTCAGAACTGAAATGATAGCAGGGACAACCAGAGACAATGTGTAACTTTGAAAACTGTGGGCATGACCATAGATAGCTAACTTAGAATTGAGGCACACATTCAAAATACTGTGATAAACAAATACAAAAAAACTAGGTCTTTGCAGAGCCTCCAGTTTCCTTACTGCACAGTCTTGCAGAACAACCACCAGATCCCTATCTTCTATCAAATTTCCGCTATGCTTCCCCTATTCTTACAAATATTAACAATCATCAGTTCAAAAATTAACAATTTAACTCACCATTGTATAGCTCTCAAAAATTAAACAGTCTAGAGCTCCCACAATACTTCAGCTTCACACAGTTAAAATTAGCCCATAAAATAATCTTATTCTCAGATAAATGCCCCCCACTACAACAATGGTATACTGCAACAAGATCCCTTTGCTCTGCAGACACAAACCTACTCAAAGTAAAAAAAAAAAATTATTCAGTTCCTGTGGTGACTCCTTATATTCCACTTACGCGTTTAGAAAATGGAACTCCCTTCCCATGACTATTAGACAAATACCCTCCTCCTTTTTAAAAGAAAACTAATGGACTGCTTATTTAGTCCTGGGCCTACACTCCTTCTAGCTCCCCTGGATAAACTCTCTGTCTATTCCCTTTGCTTCTTCAACTCCTTTTCATGCATTACCTCCCATAATCTCCTAACTTAAGCACTACCTCCCAGCTATATACCTCACTGACTTATGTTAGGTTCTCCTAACACTCAACATTCATTTTATCCCATAATAAAACCACTGCTGCTAACCTTTTCTTACTAAGAAGCTTTCCTTATATAACTCTTCTTTCATACTCCAGTCACAGACTTAACCATAAACTTCCTCTTCAAACTAACATCTCTATATCCTTTTTCTACTGTACCTATTAAAGTCTTACAGCTTTTAAAACTGTACATCCTTCTTAGCAATAAAAGATCAGTGTTACTTATTCACTGCATATTTTTTGTAGTTCACTTTTCTTCATCTTTTATATTATCACTATCTCCTCGTACAATCATATATAATCACTCAGGAATAAACATCATTTTTGTTATTGTTTTACGTTTTTTGTAGGTTATCTTATCACCAATCTATTTTATTGTCAATTTGTGCTTACCTTGATATGTAATTTAATGCAGATTTTCTGCCCAGGCCTCCACTGAAAAGGGATCTTCTATGGCTCACTCGGACCATACCAATAAAAAAACAACCAAAAAATAAATATGAGAATTAGGTTTCATGATGGATAGTTAATCTCACAGAGCAGACAATAGCATAAAATCACAAAAGATTATTTGAATTTTCTGTAGAGGAAGTTTATTTCTTATGGAGAACAAAAGTTATTACTCCATGGAACACTGGAAAGGCAACACTGAGGAAACTACACACTGGTCATTCAGGTATTGTAAAATGGAGACCATGGTATGAAACCTTGTGTGATGAATAAAACTGAGCAATGAAAATGAGTACAAATGTAAGGCATGTGTACCCTGCCAGATGGAACAATAATTGTCTAGGCAAGCAACAGTATACTATTGAAATTTCTAAGAAGATGATGGAAAAGACTAAATATTGATTTGCAAGTTCATTCATGAACAATGTGCCTGTGACTGCAGTGGCTGAATACTTATACTAGATAGAGGTGTTTAGTAATATTAGACTGGGAAAACCATTTGCTGTTTATTGTTTAGCAGCAGGGCCAGTCTTAGCAAAAATGAAGTTCAGCTCTTTCATCATGATTTTTAAACAGTAGTAACTGGTTTGTTACTACTTTCCTGTAGATATATGCACCTTAGTCCTGCAAGGCCAGATTAATGACTGTTTAACCTGAGCAAACACCATGACTGGCCATGTTAATGCACATACCATGTCCATGCCTAGCAATTAGAGCCACTTTTGTTGACTGTGTACACCATGGCTCTCTGGTTATGATAAAATAATTGTCAGTGATGTATTTCAACTTTATCTCACAATAACAGTAGCCACTTTAAAACATTCCAGACTTGCTTCATACAAATACATATTAGCCCTGCAAAGCCAGAAAGAAGACCTTAACTTGAGCAAGCACCAGAAGGGTGAGAACATACCCAAGTAATAAGAGGGTCACTTTCATCCACAGATAGCTCCTGTATATAGCAATTATAGTCACTTTGGTGACTGTATACACCTCAGGTGTCTGATTGTGTAAATATTATGGCTATAGCAATATTTTTCAACTTTGTTTTACACAAACATTAGCTATATTAACATGTTTCAACTTGAATCACACAATTACACATTTGTTCTGCAGAGCAGGAATAAGACCTGCTTAATTTCAGCAGGTAGCAGCAGAGTTAGTGATTTCATCCACAGATAGCCTAAGCACCCAGTAGATATAGTCATTTTGTTTACTGTTTATACGTCAAATGTGTGTTGTAATAATAATAATGATGATGATAGCTGTGGACTTTATTTCAGCTCTATTTTATACAAACACAGCATAGCTAGCTATGGTAATGTATTCTGACGAGCATCACACAAATAACATATTAGTGCTGTAAATATGAGCACTGTCCATAATATCTGATTTGACTGCTAAGATTAACAAATTAACTGCTGAAATCCTCTGAGGGCACCACACCTATATCACAGCATTCCCTTGCACAGGCTCATATTAATCATCATCTTCTTTCGGCTCTTCCCGTTAGGGGTTGCCACAGCGGATCACCTGTTTCCATTTCTTCCTGTCCTCTGCATCTTGCTCTGTCACACCAACCACCTGCATGACGTCTCTCACCACCTCCATAAACCTTATCTTAGGCCTTCCTCTTTTCCTGTTACCTGGTAACTTCATCCTTAGCATCTTTTTCCCAATATACTCAGCATCCCTCCTCAGCACATGTCCAAACCAACGTAATCTTTAATCTCTGGCTTTGTCTCCAAACCTTCCAACAGGGGATGACCCTCTAATATACTTATTCCTAATCCTGTCTACCCTCGCCACACCCAGTGCAAATCTTAACATCTTTAACTCTGCCACATCCAGCTAAAACACCTGCCTTTTTGTCAATACCACTGTTTCCAACCCATATAACATAGCTGGTCTCACTACCCACTTGTAGACCTTCCCTTTCACTCTTACAGGTACTCGTCTGTCACAAATCACTCCTGACACACTTCTCCACCCACTCCATCCTGCCTGTACTCTCTTCTTCACCTCTCTTCCACACTCACCGTTACTCTAAACTATTGACCCCAAGTATTTAAACTCATCCACCTTCGCCACCTCTACTCCTTGCATCCTCACCATTCCTCTATCATCCCTCTCATTCACACACATATATTCTGTCTTAGTCCTGCTGACCTTTATTCCTCTTCTCTCTAGAGCATATCTCCATCTCTCCAGGGTGTCCTCCACCTGTTCCCTACTCTCGCTACAGATCACAATGTCATCTGCAAACATCATAGTCCATGGGGACTCCTGTCTGATCTTGTCTGCCAACCTGTCCATCACCATTGCAAATATGAAAGGGCTCAGAGCTGATCCTTGATATAACCCCACCTCCACCTTAAACACATCCGTCACTCCCACCGCAGACCTCACCGCTGTCACACTACCCTCGTACATATCCTGTACCACTCTTACATACCTCTCTGACACTCCTGACTTCCTCATACAATACCACAACTCCTCTCTAGGCACCCTGTCATATGCTTTCTCTAAGTCTACAAAAACACAATGCAACTCCTCCTGACATTCTCTGTACTTCTCCATCAACGCTCTCAGAGCAAACATCACATCTGTAGTGCTCTTTCCCTTCATGAAACCATACTGCTGTTCACTAATCATCACCTCCCTTCTTAACCTAGCTTCCACTATTCTTTCCTATAACTTCATGCTGTGACTGATCAATTTAATCCCTCTGTAGTTACTACAGCTCTCACATCACCCTTATTCTTAAAAATCGGTACCAAAACACCTTTTCTCCATTCCTCGGGCATCCTCTTACTTTCCAAGATTTCATTAAACAATCTGGTTAAAAACTCCACTGCCATTTCACCTAAACATCTCCATGCTTCCACAGGTATGTCATCTGGACCAACAGCCTTTCCATTCTTCATTCTCTTCATAGCTATCCTTACTTCCTCCTTGCATTTGTACTTCATGATTCACTATCCCTACATCATCCAACCTTCTCTCCCTCTCATTCTCTTTATTCACAAACTCCTCAAAGTACTCTTTCCATCTCCTCAACACACTCTCCTCGCTTGTGAGTAGGTTTCCCTCATTATCCTTTATCACCTTTACCTGCCTCACATCTTTCCTAGCTCGGTCCCTCTGTCTAGCCAATTGGTACATGTCCTTTTCTCCCTCCTTAGTGTCCAACCTTTCATACAACTCTTCATATGCCTTATCCTTAGCCTTTGCCACCTCTCTCTTTGCCATGCACCTCATCTCCATATACTCCTGTCTACTTTCTTCATCTCTCTGACAATCCCACTTCTTCTTTGTCAACCTCTTTCTCTGTATACTCTCCTGTACTTCCTCATTCCACCACTATGTCTCCTTGTCATCCTTCCTCTGTCCTGATGTGATACCAAGCACCTTTCTAGCAGTCTCTCTTACTAGCTCTGCTGTAGTTACCCAGCTATTCGGTAACTCTTCACTGCCACCCAGTGCCTGCCTTAACTCATCCCTGAACTCCACCTCACAATTACCCTTTTTCAATTTCCACCACTTGATCCTTGGTGCTGCCCTCACGCTCCTCCTTCTCTTCTTGATAACCAGCGTCTTCCTACAAACCACTATCCTAAGCTGCCTAACTACACTTTCTCCGGTCACCACTTTACAGTCTCCAATCTCCTTCAAAGTGGCCCTCCTACATAAGATATAATCCACCTGTGTGCATCTTCCTCCACTCTTGTATGTCACCCTATGCTCCTCCCTCTTATTAAAATAAGTATTCACCACAGCCATGTCCATCCTTTTAGCATATTAATGATGGTTAAAAATCTCATTTCGACTGCAGCCCTCATGTCTACTTCACTTCAAAATGTGTGGAATTCTTACTCCTTGCAGTTCTACTTATAATCTAGACAATGAATTAGGCAGCCTTAAAGGGTAGCTGGCTATGGATAGGATGGAGCAAAAAAAGACAAGAACCTAAGTGAACAGATGTAGTGGCAGTAGCAATCATTTATGTACTATAAATAAATAAAGAGATAGATAGATAGATAGATAGATAGATAGATAGATAGATAGATAGATAGATAGATAGAAAGATAAATGAAGTAAGTAAATACAAATTGAAATCCACACAATGCTCAGCCAGGTAAAATTCAGCAAATAACAGAAAAAACAAGTCAGTCAGTTAGCAGCACAACAAAAACCTTTTAATCCACAGAGATAAAATCCACAAGTAACAGTTAAGTGCTTTCATCTGACATAACAGACATCTTCAGAACCAAGTTACTCAATCAAATTAACAGTTAAATAGCAAAGCCTTTGCTTACTCGCTCGTCCTGTAAGCCAATAAATTTGCTTTAAAGCATGCTGGTCTTAAAGCACATTTACAACACCTTTAAAATGTATTTAAAATGTTCTTAAAACATATGAAAACATATATTACTAAAAATAAAACATTAAACTTGTTGTGCCCTTCTTTTTAATTCACTAACAATTGAAATACACTCATTTAATCCTGGGGGATAGGTAGCATCAAATTTAAGCTGCCATTTCATTTCTTTATACAGTAATCTAGTTTCCCAATCAGAGAGTTGTTCCAAAATCAAAAAATACATTTTTTGAAAAACCAGTACAATATACAGAGTGTCTAGCTAGCGCACTTTTACTGTCCTTTTGCTTTATACTGTACACATGCTGATAAATTCTTTGCTTCAATGAATTAATAGTTTTCCCAATATAGAATGCATTGCATGTGCAACAAGGAGCTAAATAAATAATCCTTTGTGCGTTGCAATTCAACACTTTTTGTGTATTCCATACTTTTATCTTCCTCAGCACTTCACCATTTTTTCCATGTTAATAAGACTTACAATAAGAACAGTGTTCACATCTTCTGGTTAAAGGAATACCACCCCGATTTCCTGTATTTTCCAGCAGTCCTTTAAAATTTGTCATGTTTCTATATGTAAACGTCGGTCTAGTATTGAATAACTGACAAATATCACTACCCGCTTGTAATAATGTCCAATTTTTACAAATAATTATTTCAATTTCCTTAGAGTCAGTAGTGTAGTGAACTACCATATCATTACCAAATTTGAAACTAGAACTATATGTCCTAGTCACAGAATTTGCCTGACAATTAAAACCAAACTTAACAATAGGTGCAAATTTGTTCTGCCTGCCTTCCCAAACCTCAGACGTGATTTTATCCAAAAAATCACTCGGGTACCCTCCTTCTTTGAACATTTCTCTTAAAACTGAGAATTCCCTTAAACATTCTGAATTCTCTGATGTCAGCCTAGAAACACGAATCAACTGGCTCTTCACAATACCTTTCTTTCCAGGATGACAACTCAAAAAAATGTATAAATGTATTGCAGTAAGTAGGTTTCTTAAAATTTTTTGTGACTAATGAACCCTCCTTGTTCTTGGTTATATTAATATCAAGGTAATTAATAGTGTCACTACTCATCTCATACGAAAATTCCAGAAATTCAGTACTTTTCTGCGTAAAATCTACAAAATGTTCAATTGCTCACTAGTACCTGTCCAAATAAAAAGTAAATCATCCAGATATCTATGATAGGTGAAACAGTATTTAAATAAAGATGTTTTAAACAATAAATGCAATTCCCACCATAACATCACCGCATTTGCAAATAGTGGGGCGCAGGCTGCAGCCATTGCTATGCCCTGGTTTTGTCTGTAGAATTCACCTTCAAAACTTATAAAATTGTTGTTCAATACTATATCCATAAAAGAAACAACCATTTCTCGTTCACTCATGTCTAGTCTACCAAATTCTGATATTATATCTTTAAACCAAGTTAAACCCACATCCTGTGGTATTACAGTATATAAACTGTGTACATCACATGCAACCAGTAAAGAGTGTTGAGGTATAATAACTGGTTGTAACTTATTCAACAGGTCCCACGAGTCCTTAAGCACATGTGGAAATGGTTCAAAAATGTGCTTCAACCTACCATCTACATACTTGGCAAGTAGCTCAGTAAGTGAGCCCTTGCCAGAAACAATTGGACGCATCAGTGGGTTCCCTATATTAGTGTGAATCTTAGGTATTCTACATTGCTCAATAATTCAGTCATACAGCCACAATAATTATGAACCCCCATTATTACAAGGCCACCACCTATGTCGGGTTTCATATAGTGAACACTTTTATTAGTTTTTAAATCATTTAACAACAAATATTCTTCCTTTGTTAAATTATATCTGTTTGTCTTTTTATCCAAAGTACTTCTAATATCCCTCTCATACTGTCTTTCAAATATATTAACCAAACTATTTTGTGGTGGATTAAATGTACTAGTTCACTTAAAGTTATTAGTTTCACCATTATACACAATGGCACTTACAAACCTAATGTTTAGATTCAACTTTTGACCAAACATTTTAAGGTCCAAAATAATATCCTCCACATGGGCCTTACTCATAGGGATAAAATTAAACCCCTTAAGCAACAAATTATTATGTTCTGGCCAAATAGTCAAAGAGGAAAAATTGTAGATGTTAAAATTAAAAAAAGTTGTAATGTCAGCAGTACCTGAATATGGATCAAGTGCGTTGAATATGTCAACTGCAACATGTAGGTCCACCTCTTGGACTTCTGATAATTGTTGTAATTCCTCTTGTTGTTGTTCTGGTATCCATTGTCTTTGTCCCTGTTGTTGTACTGATATTGCCCCGCCAGTCTCTCTGACTGCCTGGGCATACCAGGGCATTCTGCTACAAATTGCTTAGCAGAAATCTATGGATAGATATTTAAGGCTGGAATGAAAATATGTTTCAAGTACAATACTGCATGTGTAAGATAAAGTTTTTGTTATTCTTTCCACAATATACATTCAACTGGTCAGTCACTTGTAGAGGTATTCCTGAATAAGGCATTTTTGTCCTAGATGTTCTCTAATTAATCCACACCTAAGTATTTGTGTGAAAGAATCAGTAGTTTGGGATGTTTCAGCATGATAAACTTGAAAAAGTCAGATAACTGAGTGAATCAGATTCAGCATAATTTCAAGATATGAAAAGGTCCTGTTTCTTTTCATGTTAAAGGGCCGGGCATTAGTGCCACTTATAGAAAGCTTGGCAACCATTTATTTTATTTAACATTTGTTTACCGGGAAAGTCTGACTTGGATCAAAGCCAATTTTCAGTGGAGGCCAAGGGAGAAATGCTCCAGAGGCATGTCTTTGTAATGTGGGAAGAAACCGGAGCACCTGCAGGAAACCCACACAATTGCAGGGAGGACATGCAGACTCCACGCAGAAGGCACCCCAGCCTAGAATTGAACCTGAGAACCTCTTGCTGTGAGGCAACAATGCAACAGCAGCACCACTATGCCATCTGCTATTTAAAAGTCAGAATCACTAATGGTACAATTTAAAAGGAAAATATCCAAATACAGAAGCAATGAAAATCTATCAAGCTGTGGAATAGATTTTATTACCAAATAGTGAGTATGAAACTGTATAACTTTTTGAGTCAATGCCAGAACTGAGACAGTCACAGAGGGTTTAAACGCCACCAACGTGCCTGCAAAAAGGGACATTGGCTATATCAAATCAGCGGACTTACACAGTCCATTTTCCACTAAATAAAGTTTATGTCTTTAATAATGAACAGAAGATAATGTGGTATATTTTGCTTTTCTCAAGCACTATGGCAAGACTGAGCATTTGCAAATGTGAAGTAAGACTAAAGTATAAATTGTGGCTATGCATTATTGTAGAATTCAAATAATAAATTGCATATAAACAGAGCACATGCGCATGGTACCCTTGTGTGTTCTTTCTCAACACAATACAAGTTATACATTAGTAATGTGGTTTTGTTACTGACACAATATTATGAAATTGTTCTTTTATCAGTGGCACTAGGTCATGCGACATTTTGGACTAGAATGGGAGGATTGATGCTTATTGTTTTTGTCTTCGCCTTATTTGTATAATTCACTTTGATATTGTGAATGCCTCTGCTCCATCAGTTACAACTGATTATCTTATGTTTTTCTCTGTTAAAATTATTGTCATTAGTTCTTCTAATATCTGAGATGAGTTTCCGGGACTTGCTTATACTTTCTATACCCCCCGCCTATTTAAAAACCCACTATTGAAGAATGTAAACCATCTTATTGAATCCTTTTCCCATTCTAGGGATTAGGTCAGTAACATTCACTCGAGCTCTGCACCAGCTTTTCTGATATTTCTAGAAACTTGCAATTTAAAGTTGCCTAGAATCACCAGCACTAGGCACAGACAGCATCTCAAAGAATGTTGCCATGTGTGTTATGTTATCTAATGCTGCTCACCAGTTCCTCAAAATGCTCCTACACTCTCCTGATTCCTTTCTCAGTAAGACCATTATCCTTTGCTGCATCTAAACTCCTATCCTCAGCTGCTCCTGTGATCGTGATTAATGTCTGTTGCAGCCATGGCACCAAGCAGGCATCTTGCCTCCCTCATCTTCCAGTTCCCATGTAAACTCAACTAAAAGAAGGAAATATGGACCTCGATTCTAGAAAATCCTGGCATCTTCATTGGCCTCAAATGCAGATGTCTCTGTAAAGGTATCAGACTGTGTTAGTACAAGTTAAGAAGTGTTGAGGGGTGTTTAAGAGGAATACCCTTCTGTTCTACTACTTAACACTTCTAGAACCACTTTAGTCAAGATGGTCATAATTGTGTGTAACCTCTTTGGCATTTTGGTAGTTCTTGAGGTCACCATTTAGGGAGAACATTTCTTGTATCTTAGATTACCTCTATACTGAGATAGTTTCCTGTCTCAGCCTTGCAGAGGAGAGATCATGGAGTCTCTATTATGTCAGCGAAATGGCATTACAGTGAATGCCGTTTTGCCAACACATATAGGCTG
Organism: Protopterus annectens; assembly: GCF_019279795.1. Classification (NCBI taxonomy): domain Eukaryota; kingdom Metazoa; phylum Chordata; order Ceratodontiformes; family Protopteridae; genus Protopterus; species Protopterus annectens. The sequence continues at coordinate 701,718,254 of NC_056749.1, read as the reverse complement.
AACTCCAAAAAGAGCGAAAGCTAAGGTCAGCAATTTTTTTTCCCATGACAATGCCCTTTACCCCACTGTAGTGTGATCTCAAAGTTGGTATATTTAGTTAGGGGGAGGTGTGGGGGGCAAAGTGTTATGTTGTGCTTTGTTGGTCTACAGATTTTTTCCCAGGGAAAAAAATTGGTGACTTGGGGTTTCGCTCTTTTAGGAGTTCAGTGTATATGTGTAGGTGAAACGACATTCACTGTAATGCCGTTTTGCTGACATAATATAGACCCGAGAGCACCACCTTATCCATAATGACCTCCTGATAGGAGGTGCATAATAGACACTGTATTGCACTATTCCCATCACTACACATTGCCATTGACTGCATATTACTGGCATACTCACTGCTGTCTGTTTACAGTAGAATGTCTCTTTATTTAATTTTTCTCCATTTTAGCCCCTTTCTTATGTCCACACACAGGGCCTTGCAACTTTTTCTGATGCCTTAGACACACAGCTTCCTGTTGTCTGTCAACACAATGAACTAGTGAAAAATGATTGTGTGTAGATGGGGTTACTGTAAAGGGTTGGGAGGAGTGTTGTAACAGCCATTCAGATGTCTTCATCATAGAATGTCCAAGGCACATGGGCTATGTGGTCATTAACACACTGCCAGTACCCATCCATAGAACTTAACTTCAATAGGTCAATCATACCAGGGGTGAATTCATGAATACTCATGAAATTGTCTAATTCCTTCTTAAAGGAAGCTAATGTGCCACATTGTTTGATCTGGTGAGGAACTTTTTTCCAAAAATGGGTAGTCACTGTGTGATGAATACGTCTCTTCGCCATTATTTGTTTATTTGCTGAGGTGGGTTCAGACTTTGGTTCTTGTCTTCACAGGATTGTTTGATTTTTCGAGAAGTACAAGGTCTTGAACTGACAGATACTTAATGGCCCAGAAGGCAAGGCACAGATTGCCCCTAAAAAGTCTGTAGGACACTGAATACAGGACAAGGCCTAGCTTGGGTCCTTTAGTCCCATGATTTTTTTTTTGTCAGGAATCTTTGCATTCTCTCTAACTGCTTGATGTGTTTAGCAAGGTTCATCCAGTAGCATACCTAGGGTGGATAGAGAGGGGCAATTGCTCGAGGCACAAGGTGTTGGGGGGTCATGATCGGTCTTTAATGCATACTGACTTTGAAAATCTGGTATTGCATATGCAGTCAGATCTGAGTGCTGTAACTCTCTCTGTGTGGTCTAAACTGTAGCAACTATACTTTGTTATTATTTAAAACCGTTCCTTTAAAAAAAACAAAAAAAAAAACTAAAAGCAGAGTGCTGTAGCATGGTGTGTAGGGTATAGACTGTAGCAAGTGATTGCTACATTGTAGCATACAGTTTAAAAAAAATAAGTGAAACTTGAGTGCTGTAGAACTCTGTGAGGGGTATAAACTATAGCAATTTTAAAAGAAAAAAATGATGTCTTTCTCTCTCTCTTTTTTAAATAAAATGAAAGGAAGGAGGGTCATGGGCAGGGCAAAGAGATGAGACCTGATTTGCTCTAGAATTTCAGGTGCCTCAAGTACCTGATCACAGACTTTTTTTTGCTCTGGGGCAGGAGGAAGAGGGCATGTATCTGGCTGCTTGGTTGGTGTTCCAATTAAAGGAGGAACATCCTTTTTTTTAACTAAGTTTGTTAGGCAGGAGGGTTAGAGGCAGGGTGCAGAGAAGGAGCCTGATTGGCTGCTGCATTTCAGTAGCTCAGGTACCAGAGTTTTTTTTTTTTTTTCAATTGAAGAGCTGGCTGGGGGGCATGGATTGGGTACCATCTGCAGGAAGCACTTCTGCAGCTTTGAAGCCCTTTTTTTCCTTTTTTTTCCCTTCACTTGAAGAGCAGGGGGAGGGGGTGGCACTGGTTCATTTGACCAGCTCTGGGCCTCTGGGTACATCCCAAAGGAGGGATGGTATTCCACGATGGGCCTGATCAGTACAGAATATAGAGGGGTCAGGACTTCTTTGGACATAGAGGAGATGCACTTTGTGATCAGCTGTGCCAGATAAAAGGGTTTCCTGACCACTATTGCAACATCATAGTCAAACGAGAGGGGGTTAACTACCCAATATCCAGAGGTCTCTCACATCATCTTTATTTTGGAGTGTGGTGTTTCTATACTAAAAGCTGGATGGAGGGTTTGTTTGTCAAATGCAACAGTATTGCATTTTATAGCAATTAGTTTTACCTCATTGTCAATGTATTGGCTATTAATAGGTGTCTTCACTTTGTAGCTTCTGTATATCAGAAGGGGATTCAAGTAAAATACTCAGCTTGCAATCGATGGCAAAATTTTTTAACCAGAGTTTTTGATTTGAAATCAGAGAAGTATATGCCAAAAAGCAAAGTTCCTAGAACTGAACTCTATGGTACTCCATTGGTTACTTCCATGCTCCCAGAGGCTGTTCCTACCACCTTTATATTGTGGGTTATGTCTCTCATCCAATTATCCATCCATCTCACTACACAGGGATTGATTTGGCATGCATTTTGCTTGTTGATAATGGTGGCATGTGGTGTTGTATCAAATGATTTGGCAAGGTCAAAGTTAGCCGTACAGAAGGCATGACTATTATCCACTGCTTGAATTAACCTGTCAAAGAAATTTACCAGATACATCAAACAGGATCTACTCAAAGAAAAACAGATGAGGGTCAAGTCTTTTAAAATTTGTTATATTGTAGCTTATCAGTTCTGTTGTGACCAGTTCCATGGCCCTGTAAATGAGGCTTTTCGGGCTAATAGGTCTATAATTCCCATGGCGTATGGGGGGGGGGGGGCATTCTTGTGAAGAGGCATCAGAACTGGTGTGTGCCAAACCTGAGGGACAAAGCCAGTGGATAAGCTCAGGTCCATCATTGCATGTTTAGTTCTATTCAGCAGCTAGGCGGGTTTGTTACCAGATCCCATAAGGGATGTATTTTTTTTTTTTTTGGAAAGCACTTTAAACAAGTGTTATTTTTTAGGTCCTTAGGTACAGTATATGCAGGTTGAAGTTAGCACTGAGTTTGTCAGTATAGTGGTGATATCCTCTGGATCAGAGTAGAAAGTAAAATTTGGTTAAGTCTGGAGCAATGTTGAATGTCATTTTGTAATTTCCCATCACAGGCAAAGAAAGAGTTGTAATTTTCCATTGCTTTTGATGTTAGCTTAAGTTCATCAGAATCTTTAATTTTCCTTCAGTGTTTTTCAGTATCTTGGGTAACCTTTAATGTCAAGCTTGATTTCTGGATCTTTAGTTTTGCTGTATATTCTGATGAAAATTTTTATCTTATTGCATTGTTTATGTATGCATATGGACCACCAGACTGGTTTGCTTTTTCTTTTTACTTTTTGTTTGGTATCAGTGGGGACTTACAGGTTTATACAGTTGTCTAGGTTATCACATAATTTACTTGCATAACTACTAGCCACATCTACATTTTTGGGGGGTACAGTTATATTCTAACTTAGAGAGTTCATCACAGAATTGTAGGAACTTTGTACAGCTGAAGTCTTTAAATAATTTGAAATTTGCCTCAGCTACTCTAGGAATTTTAAAAGAGAAGGTTACCAATTTGTGGTTAGACTTGACTGGGTGAGGGTGTACCTACGGGATAGTACATAAAGCTGCCATATTTGTAAGGGCCAGGTCAAGAACATTTTGACCCTTAGTGGGCTTTTTGACTATTTGATCCAGGAAATACTTGTTTATGAAATAAAAGAATATTTGGATGTAGCCTGCATTTGAGGGATATGTCTCCTGGTTTATTGATGAGTAGTTAAAGTCTCCCAGGATGACAGACTTTATTGTGTATGAACTTCATTCAATGTATTTAAGAACTGGGTAAGGTTTTGGGAGAGGTCATTTAAGGGATCCTGTAACATGCTATGATCTGACACAGTTGGTTTTATTTAGGCTGAGTTGAATCTTAAGTTCAAATTGTGGGTCTCTGGGAATGTGTCTTGGGGTAATGTGGTCTTTAACAAATATGGATACCCCACCACAGTTTCCGTTGGGTTTAAAGGCATGGTAGGTGCAAAATCCTGGTATAAAGGGGATGCTTTCTGCACTGTTCAACCAGGTTTCGGTAATAATGCAGACATGAATATATTCCCAATGCAGGAGGGCTTCAAGGTCAGGCGATGTGTTATTTAGACGACAAACACTCACAGCACCACACTGATAGTGTCTTGCGCTTTGTTTGCTATGTTTTACACTGCAAAATCTATTAGTTGGACTCTGCCTAAAAAAGATAGTAGCCAGTTTGTGCAAGCCTTAGAAAGAAAGGCATAAGCTGCCCTTGGCAAAGCATCTGGGGCTGTGCAGTAGCTTATTTCATGCTGACACATACTGGATCACTGTTCATGAAACCATTCTTGGTGAAGGTTTGATTCTGCACAATATGAGAGTTTTTTTCCTGTTCTTGTGATATGCGTGAAGAGCTCAGAAATGTCTTTCTGCATCTCCCTTAGGGTTTTATGTACCAGGTACACCACCATGTTGTCTTAAGTTGTGAGTGTAGAGTCTGTATGCCTGACTATGGAGTTACCAATCACCACTGCATTATTGTTAGTGGAAGGATTAAGAGTACTTGATTTGGGATGATTATTTTCCCATTGACTCTTAATTATGGATTCTGCAGTATGTGTTGTAGTACTTCATTTTTGCTGAGACCTGTCCTTGTTTGACCTTGGAGGCTTAGAATCATAGCTGGCCTTAGGCACAGTCCAACTAGGTGGCCACCTAAAAGGCTGGTCTAGCAGGGGTGTTTTTCCAGTAATCTGGATGGTGTAGGTAGACCAGGATGGGGGCACTGGGTGGTGTATGGGGGGCTCTGGATCCCTTTTGCCTAGGACACCAATTGATCAAAGGCCATCTCTGCTTAAAATTTTTTTACAGCCTCAGCACATAACAATTTTTCATTTATTTGTGTGGAGTGCTGCCAGGACTGTGGTATTCACAGACTGTTTTTTTATGAGTGTGTTGCCTCCAGCCTAGTTAAATGTTTGCATCTCTCACTGGTTGGTTGTGATGGGCTAAGCAGTAGCAGTTCATTGTCTGTGAGTATCAGGTAGTTACTACACTGCCTTAGTATACAAAGTGCTATGAGGCTGGCAACTGAGGGAAGACAATCTGGCTAACCTTCCATTTACTTCAATAGTATAGAAATTTGGGGAAATAAAACTTATCTGTTCTTCTTTCGGCTTTTCCCGGTTAGGGTTCACCACAGGTGAACTCCGGTCTGCTAATGATTGGCAGTAGATTTTTACGTTGCCGAGGTGCCAGCCTGACGTCCAACCTTCAATGAAGGCACGCCCATTCATGCATGTCTTTCAAACTCCAGGAAATAAGACTTATCTAATTGGCATTATAAGACTTAACAGTTCATTAGTAATATAATAGTTAACTAATGGAGGTGCTGTACTAAGGTAGAAACAACTTACAGTAACTTATTTATTTTATTTATTTGTTTATTTTATTTTACATTTGTTGACTGGGCTGGTCCAACTGGATATATTTCCTTTTTCAGTAGAGGCCCGGGGAGAAAAGCTCCACATATAAACAACCACCACCACACAAAAAATATTTATAATAAACAAAAAGTTATTACAGTTTAAATTCTAGGAAGACTATGTAACAAACTATAATAATACATCATTCACCTTCAGATCATTTTACAGTATGAATATGTAGTGAACCCCAAGACATTATTACAATACATTTAAATCCTTGGTTATTTTAGTTTACTCCAGACAGTTACTATTTCCAAAGGGTTAGACAGTAATATTAGAAAAAGGAAGAGCTATAAAGCAGGAATACTACCTTCAGGGTACATTCGTAGCCAAGTAGAAAAAATATGTAATTGGTGCTTAAGTAGTAGAGATAACTTGTAGGTGCTACTAATTCAGAGGAGTAGACAGGAAAGAGTGGAGGAAAGTAGGAAGTCATGAGATGACAAAGAGAAATCCAGAGGATCAGTCTGGGTAACAGCAAGGGCATAACCAGTGAGTTCTAAAATGTTTCTTAAGACTTTGTTTAAAGAGACGAAGGGATGGAAGTGAGGTTAGGTCAGATGGCAGGAGGTTCCATCATTTTCCAACGGTATTTGAGACCAGTGAGTCCCCAGCTAAGTTGTTAGCCTTGGTGGTACTGACTAGAAGTTTATTGGAGGAGCGTAAGGAATCAAGATTCCTATAGGGTGCTATAAGGTTGTTGAGTATTGGTGTGTAGCTGGGTTGGTAAAATATCTTATGAACAATGGTAAGTTGGGAAAGTATCAGAAGGTTTTTTAGTTCCAGCCAGTCTAGTTGATGAAGGTTATGACAATGGTGAGTTCTATATGGGTTTCCAGTGGCAAATCTAGCAATACTATTATAGGAGTTGGCTAGTTTGGTAAGATTATTTTTTTTTAGATTAGTGTATATGGGTGCTGCATACAGAAGAGTTGAAATTAGATGGGAGTGGGCAATAGTCATTCTGGCTGTTGGAGTTAAGAAAGGTTTTATCCTATATAGGGAGCCCAGTTTTTTTATTAACAGATTTAATAGTGTTATTAATGTGAATGTCAAAGGTGAGGTTATTGTCAATTGTAATTCCTAATAGTTTAGTGGAAGAGTCCGGGGATATAAGGGTGCCATTACTGGATTGAATGGAGAAATCTATGGGGGAGGACTTACTGTTTGTTGTAAACAGTAGTAGCTTGGTCTTTTTGGTATTCAAAAGAAGGCACCATTTAGAGAACCATGCCTCTACTGTATTGAAAGCTGTCTGGGTTAAAGATTGAAGTTCAGATATAGAGTTGGCAGAGCATATGATAGTAGAATCATCAGCATATTGTATAGAGGTGGTTTCAGGAATGGCTATTTGAAGGTCATTGATGAATAATGAGAAAAGAAGAGGTCCAAGAATGGAGCCTTGAGGGACTCCCAGGGAGATAGGAAGGTGAGAAGATAGTTGATTCTCCCAAATAACTGCTTGCTTTCTATTACTAAGGTAAGACTTGAACCAGAAAATTGCTTTGGTGTCAAGAGAGAGGGATGACAGAGAGTTTATGAGTAAGCAATGGTTAACCATATCAAAGGCTTTAGACAGGTCGAGGAAGAGTGCTGATGACAGGGTGCTATTATTGCGGTTATTATTAATGGTGTTGGTGAAGGATAGGAGAGCTGAGGTGGTACTATGAAAAGGCCTTAAGCCATGCTGACAGTTTGCTAGAATGTTATGTTGAAGTAAGTAGTTCATTAACTTGGTCCTAAATAAAGCAGGAGCACTTTTAGCACAGTCTTCTAGTGGATAGGCTCTGACAAGGTTTGCTAGGAGTAAAACCTTAATTAATAATCAATGTGCCACTGTCTTTTGAGTGTAGGTTTATGCAGGAGCAGCCTTAGGTCAACCAGTGCCCTAGGCAAAAAGGCTCCACGGTGCCTCCCCACACCACTTAGTGCCCCCATCCTGGTCTACCTACACCAAATAAATACCGGAAAAGTGCCCCTGCCTGAGCGGCGCCCTAGGCAGCTGCCTAGTTGGCCTATGCCTAAGGCTGGCTATAGGTTTATGCAGTGCCACATGCAATGCAGAGCAGCTCAGAGCAAGATATCTGCGATTATAATTTAAAGGAGAACTGCACCCAAAAACTGGAAAAAAAACATCTTTTTCAGCCAATCTTGAACTTTTTGGCATTGCTAGTGCCTGTCTATCAAAGTAAATGGCTAGTATTATTTTCTAATTTGTTATACCCCAAAATGACCTGAAGGAGGCTGCCATGGCCAGCATTATTTCGTTTTGTTAGAGGGACGGAAAGAAATCCTTAAGATGAAGAGATCATTTACTGTAGTTTTCTCCCTCGTTAGTTTGCAGTATTGCTGTGACTGTATGCATCAATCCACATTTTAATTACTTTGCTTCCTCTGATTTCCATTAGTGGCCAACTCTGTTGCAGCATTTTAAGACAGGTTTGAATGACAGGCTTGAAAATGTAGCTGAGTTAATTGTTCTTTTCAAAGTAGCAACTGTAGTTCAGTGTTCAAGTGTGAGAAATCTGACCCCTGTGATTTATAGGTGTTACTTGGGCTGAGGTGGTTTCTGTTTCATTCTCGGTTTCAGACATTATAGCTAGAATTAAATTATTTAATGTTAATCTTCTTTCCTCAACTCCAGAAGAAACATGCATTTTTACAGAAATTACAGTGTAGAAAAAACACAAAATGAAACAAGTAAGAAGAGTTAGATGAACATATTTGCTTGCTTTCTTTTTTGTGGCACTGAGTTTTAATAAAAGGAAAGATATTTGCTTCTGAAAACTAAGTTTGAAAGCCCTGCCTTTGTTCAGACTCCAGGTTACACTATTTATCTGAAGTGTGATGTTGGCAATCGGTAACTGATAAAGCACATTTAAATGTCATTGTTTAAGAGGCATTTTTTTTATTAATGGCTCTGTTGTTGAGATAAGTAACCTAACTTAATTACTGTGACACTCTTAGTAGCTGTTGTGATGTAACAGATGAGACACATGCAGGAAGGAAAGGCAAACATAATTATTAAATTATATTTTTCTGTACTTGAAGTGTTTAGTGTTGGATTACAGGGAAGGAGAAACAGTTTTTGGAAAGAAAAACTTCACTTTTGGGTGGAGTTCTCTTTTAAACAAACCAATGAAAGAAAAGCTTTTAAACAGTTTTTGGCTCTAATCAATAATGATAACTTTCCAGAAATAGCAGTTGCATATCTTCTCTCACTGAATACTCACCACTATCTCTCAGACTGCTCATACACTGGTTAAAACTTTGCTGTATCAGATAGTAAGTTATAACATGCAGAAATTGAAGAAAAATAACAGATTAAGCACATGGAAACAATGCTGTAATTAATGAATGTAGTCAGGTGACTGTACAACTTAACTCTTCAATTACCAGGAAAGAAAAGTGATCAGAATGTGTTTATCTGGTACTAAAAACAACAGAAACAGTTAAAATGGAGGGAAAGCAGTAGATTTAGCACAACAAAGCAACACAGCAATTAACAAATTCGGTCATGGGGTTGTACAAACACAATACTTAAGTTTCAGTAAGGAAAACAAAATTAAATAAGTAACACTTGTTTAAATGACATTTGCTTAAATCCTGTGGACCTCCTCTGCAAGAGCTTTAAGGTATTACACAGTGCAGACTCCTGATTGGGTCTTTTTTGCAGTTTTCACTGAATGGTTTATCACTTTGAACTTTTTACCTTTTGGCTTGGATATTAGTTGAGATATGTTGCAGGTACCTTACGGATTATGTACATTAGGCTTGATTTTAAGTTCTGTGTTTCTAAAGTATAGCCAAACAATTCACTTATGCTGGATTGATGAGGTTGAATCATGACGTATTTACAGCTAGAGGGCTTTGGCTTTATTGACTGAAACACACCCATAAAGACTTGAAAAATAAGGAGTAAAAAGGCATGGACCTTCAGAAGTCATGCAGCTGAAACACTAGTATGTCCTTAAAGGATCATTTGCACGTACCCATGGACCTGCACTGCATGAGGTTTAAGGTGTTATACAGTGAAAACTCTTGCTTGGCTGTGTCTTTCTTGCAGTTTTTGTGTGTGTATGACCTTTTTAGTCTTTGGCTTCCATACCTGAAGATGCTTTAACCTAAGGTTGTTTATAACAATGTCAGGCAGTCCAATGTGAAAACAGTTTTAAAAATATCTGCTCAAATCGACTTGAGATGAGGACTTATCAAAATCCAACACAGTTTGAATGACAATCCTATTTCCATCTCCTTTATATAATATAGCTGTAATGTTTTGTATATACTTACTTTATCACCTCATATGTATTTCACTTTTAACAATCTCATCTTCTCTGGTGTTTAAAAAATGATTGTCTTTTTAAATGAAAAAACCTTGACACACTCAAAAATAATGAAAGGAATCAGTCCACCACAATAATGGATAGAACAGACAAAATTTATTAAAAAACAACAAACAGTTGAGAGCTTTTGTCTCCACAAGTGAGACTTCATCAGAACTGTGACAATTTACCACACAGTCTCAACATATACGTAAAAGCATTACTCAATTAAACATTCAATTAAGCAATATAAACATTTTCTTAAAGAGACATGCAACTATTACATTCCACATAAGATAACAATAAATGTATAAATAATCAAAGAAATTTAAGATACCAATCACAAAATGGTTTTAAAACAATAAAAACTGTTTAAAAAGTATTATTTGTTTTATGAAAGGGGGGCAGAAGGGTAAAAAGTGTGAGTGTATATGTGTGAGTGTATGTATGTGTGTGAGTATATATATATATATATATATATATATATATATATATATATATAAAGTTGGTATAATTAAAACAAAATATGTGCAGAAAAAAGTAAAGAAATGTTCAAAAGGTATTTTACAGTTTAGCAGCCCTTAATTTCAACACAGGTACTAATGACACCTCATTGTTTAATCTAGTGGAGTCATTGGCATTCAATCTCAACTGCCACCATAATTCACGGTACTCCAAAAGCATTTCCCACCCCCCCCCAAGAACTATGAGTAACTTTCTCAAGTAGCCAAAAGAAAAAAAAAATACTCTCAGCACATTCATTCATGTCTTGTGGCTAGCAAGGGCATTGGTGGATACTTTTTTCTTTATATCATTGTAATGTTCATAAATTGTATTCTTAAGGTACCTCTCAGTTGTTCCTACATAGTATGCAAAACAAACCTTACAATATGCAAAATATACAACTCCTTTCAAACAACAATTAAAATACTTATTAGCTGTTAAATTCAGAACGATTCTTTGAATGGATAAACTTTGAGTTTATAATATACTGGAATTGTTTACAGATACCACATCTAAAAGTTCCCTTTTTAGTTTTATTAGACATCATAGTGGGCACCTTACTCCTTTTTTCTAAGATGTCTTTTAAATTGGGGCTCCTTCTGAATGTTAAAGTAGAGGGCTTCCTAAAAATACCTGAAGTATTGGACATCCTTGAAAAGATATTCCAATATTATTTTACAATGTTCTGTCTATACACACCAAAAGCCACACCAACTCAAAAAGTTGTAAAATAAAGGATGATAAAACCACAAATGCAATTACTCTGAGTATATGATAGAAGAGAATAAAATATAGTTAGCAGCTAGGAATTTTGAAATAAAATTATTTAACAAATATGCTTGTCAGTCAAAAATTGTAGTGTATATTGTTCTTTGTGGGCTTTGTTCTGCCTTCTATATAGGTAGGACAGTAACATGATTCCATATAAGGGTATATGGACATTTGTGTGCTGTTAAAAAATGGATTTAAATAACACTTTGGCAAAGCATATTTTACAATTTCATAATAATATTGTTAAAAAAGTTCATTTTGTGTTTTCAGCTATTGATTAGGTTTATGATTATAATGAGAGATTGGATGCCGAAGATGAACTGGACTGGAAAGAATACTGCTGGCAAATAAGACTGAATGTTTGCAGTTTTCCTGGCATCAATAACAGAGAGAATTATAAAATAATGCTGAAAAGGAAAGGGTTAATTCATTAAGATATAAATCATGTGACTAATGAAAGGTTATTTAAATGTTTATAACTTTGGGAAAGGTTGTCTTATGAAGTTCTGTGTGTAAAATGAAAGCACTTACCATATAAGTATTACATTTTTTTAGTCGTTTGTGGTTTTATTAATGTTCTGTATATATTTAGAATATTGATTAAACCCTAGACAAAAAGCCAGGTTATAATTCATAGTAATACAGTTATGAGAATACAGGGGTTTAACATTTAAATCATCCACCTGTAACAGAGGTTTGTATTTGGTACCCCATCCATGTAAGGCTTCACTTTCTGTTCCATTAATAATGGAGATATGGTAATCCCTTTCAATAAAAAAAAAATGATCAGTTCTATTTCATTCTCTAAATCATTAAATCGTTAAGTCATACAAGCTGCTCTTACCATCTGACCTTTAATTATGTTCTTTTTTATGTGGGGGTGCACAGTGCCCAGTGGAAGTAGGAATTTGAAAAAGTATCCTTTCTATAGATTTTAGAGATTAATTTGGAAGTGACACTGTCTTTTATTATAGTTACATCAAAGAAATTAATCATTTCAGAATCACAATAGTGAGTACATTTCAAAATCTTGTGGTCCCATCAATATAATCTAAAAATGTATCAAGTTCCCATTTTGAGGCCTCCCACATTAAAAATATATAAGCCAAAAACCTGAAATATGGGGGAATTTTCTTTAAAAAATTCAGATTTAAAAGCATAATGTTTTTACCAATAATAAAGGACCATATTGGCAAATAAAAGGGAGCAGGCTGCACCTATTGCCATACCATATACCTGTTTATAAAATTCCACATCAAAATTGTACAAAATTATTAACCAATGCCATTTCCATAAATTCAACCACAAGTCTCAGATCAACTGTTTTAATAAAGCTGCATTCCATAGCCACGTCCTCAAACCACTGGATCCCTAAATCATGAGGATTAACAAAAAATAAGTCTGTTACATTAGTTGTAATTAAAACCTGTTCTCAGAGTAGTAGTCATTTTTTAACTTACCCAAGAAACCCCAAGACCTGTGTGTTGGATTCCATTGTAGGAAGGTGGCTCAAAAAAATATTTCTAGGGCACGTGGGGAATATGAATCTAATGTGACTGAAGCTTTTGTAGATACTTATGAATCACCCTTTGTGAACTTAGAGGGACAGAATATGTTGGGACACAGAGAACCTGATATAAATAACCCTTTAGATTTCCCCTTTTAAGGAGATTGAGTCACATAAGGGAAAGACAAGGGGTCATGAGAACAACTATGTTACCCCTCCAAGGGAGAACAAGAACAAACTTTGGACCAAAGGGAAAAAGAAATAGAGTTAGGAGAAATGCATATCTCAGATATACCTGGTTTGACTATTAATTATTTTGATGGTCCCTGTAGACAATGTTCTAGTGAAGTAATTTATACCTTAGGTAATTTTAATATATTTAACTATAGTAGCCTTGAGATCTTACGAATTTATATTTCTATTTTTAAAAAAGTATTTACATTTGTTCCAACTAAAAATATGAATATTAGTGGACTCCTGAGAGACTGGAAGTGTTGTACTAGAAAACTAAACCTCAAGGTGTTGTTTGGGGAAAATCACAAGACAGAATTTGATCATATTCAGAAAAGGATTGTTTATAATCCCCACCTAAGTCCTATGCTACAGAATTTTAAGACTTTAGGTGAGTCTGAATTCAGGCAGTATTTGAAAAGAACGTTAAACTTTAAAAAGAAAAATAAATACACAACCTTACAAAAGAAGAACAATTGGTATTGGAAGACATGACCAACAATCCTAATGAAACCTGATAAAGGCGGAGTGATTGTTATTATGGACCACTGGAGCTATGTTGGGAAAATGATCGATTTGTTAGCAATGATATATATATATCGTAGTATCAAGAAATGAGATCAATGTGGCTTATAGGAAAAGAGATATAGCCCTTGAAGATCATTACCTACAGGGGTTATTGAATAAAAATCATTTTGAATTTTTAAAGGTAACCAAACCTTTAGTCCCTTTTATCTATGGAATACCATAAACCCACTGATTCCCTGCTTAGGCCCATTGTGGTTGCTGCAGGTTCAAAAACTTATTACCATTTAGCAGTATTAATAGATAGAAATTTTAAACCCTTTCTGTATTTACACCAACATATTTTAATTGAATCTTGGAACTTCCTCGGTAATTAAAAAAATAACTACAACTCTGAGACCAGGTTTTTCGGTACAATTGATGTAACAGATTTATTTTCTGTTATTCCCCATGATTTAGAGATTCAGTGGTTTGAGGAAGTGGCTATGGAATGCAAATTTATTAAAACAGTTGATCTGAGACTTATGGTTGAATTTATGGAAATGGGGTTGGCTAATAATTTTGTACATTTTGAGTGGGAATTTTATACACAGACATATTGTGTGTCAATGGGTGCAGCCTGCGCTCCTTTATTTGCCAATATGGTCCTTTATTTTTGGGAAAAACATTATGTTTTTAAATCTTTTTTTTAAAGAAAATTCCCCTTTATGTGAGGTTTTTGGATGATATATTTTTAATTTGGGATGCTTCAAAAGGGGAACTTGATACATTTTTAGATTGTATTAATGGGACCACAGGATTTTTGAAATTTACTCACTATTGTGATTCAGATAAAATTAATTTCTTGGATGTAAATATTATAAAAGACAATGACACTTCTGAATTCATCTTTAAAATCTATAGAAGGGATACTTTTTCAAATTCCTACCTCCACTATGGCAGTGAGCATCCCCACCAAAAAAGGAATATAATTTAAGAACAAATGTTAAGAGCAACTCATATGAATTCACGGCTTAATGATTTAGAATGAAATAGAACTTATATTTTTTTTTATTGAAAGGGATTACCCTTTCTCCATTATTAATTGAACAGCAAATAAAGTCTTATATGAATGGGGTACCAAATACGAACCTTTGTTTGGGGTGTATGATTTAAATGTTAAATTCTTGCATTCTGTAGCTCGGGTACTATGAATTGTAACATGACTTTTTGTCTAATATTTAATCAAGATTCTAAATATATACAGAACATTGTCAGAAAACATTGGGATATGTTTTCAAAGATGCCCAATACTTTTACATTCAGACGGGACCCCAATTTAAAAGACATCTTAGAGAAAGGGAGTAAGGTACCCTCTATGATTTCTAATAAAGCTAAAAAAGGAACTTTTAGATGTGGCACCTGTAAACAATGCCAGTGTACTATACACTCAGAAAGTTTATCCATTCCAGGAATTAATTTCACTTTTAGAGCTAATAAGTATTATAATTGCTGTTCAAAAGGAGTTGTATATTTTGCATATTGTAAAGTTTGTTTTGTGTACTGTATTGGAAAAACTGAGAGGTACCTTAAGAATAGAATTTATGAACATTATAATGATATAAAGAATAAAGTATCCACCAATGCCCTTACTAGGCATGTGAGTGAATGTGCTGAGAGTGTTTTTCTCTTTTGAGTAATTGAATAAGTTACTCCTAGCTCCGGGGAGGACAATGGAAAATGCTTTTGGAGTACCGTGAATTATGGTGGCAGTTACTGAATGCCACTGATCCTTCCCCCAAGATTAAACAATCAGGTCATTAGTACCCGTGTTGAAATTAAAGGCTGCTAAACTCTAAGGCACCTTTTGAACATTTCTTTACCCCCTATATATATATATATATATATATATATATATATAGTTCCTCTTCAGAAGGTCGAACAGCTGAAATCTCGAAATGCATATGGTCAAGACCATATGCTCGAAATTTCAGAAGCTCCACCACCTGAATGGGGATTGGCATACAGTGCAGAACAGGAGATTTCCCTTTCTGCGCTGTAGTGCGATCGTGGAGTTGGTATAAATAAGTAGTGGGGTGTGGGTGGTGCAGGGGGGGGCGTGCCCCCCTGCAGAAACATTGTTTTGTGTTACGTTGTTTTTTTTTTTCCCTTTCAGAAAGTCGAGCTTCTGAAATTCGAGCATATAGTTTCGGTCATATGCATTTCGAGATTTCAGTCGTTTGACCTTCTGAAGGGGAACCATATATATAATACATTTATATACATAGGTTTACTATCAAAATGAGTGAAAGTTTGGGGAACACGGAATGCCGAATAACAGTTGAATGACTTCTGTGTTGCTGACCTACATGTGTTCAAGTCCCTGGTTCAGGGAATGCATTGTGCATTCGCACATATGTGGTCAACCTTAGGACTAGCAATCGTGGTACAATGCACTTTGGGAAATTTACCCTTTTCCCACTGCAGTGCAATCTCAGAGTTGGAATATATAATTTGCATGGGGTGTGGAGGGTGCAGGGAGGTTTCCATCTGTAAAAATGGGCACTTCTGTGTTGCACAGTGCATATATACTGCTGAAAACTACATCTCTTACTGTTTTGAAAGGTGGAGGGGAAGTCATATGTCGAATAATGCAGAATTCGAATAATCAGCATTAAATTCGACATACTGCCTTTCTTCCTTTGTATTTTTTCAATGTGATTCACACAATTGAACATAATTCATTTTGTCATTCATGATTTTGATAGTAATCCTATATATTTATATATATATATATATATATATATATATATATATATATATATATATATACATATACATATATATATATATATATATATATATATATATACACTTTTCCCCTTCCAGCCCACTCTAAAAAGTAATAATATTTATTCTATGAAACAGCTTTTATTGTTTTATAACCACTTTGTGATTGGTATCTTAAATTTGTTTGATTTATGCATTTATCATCTTATGGGGAATATAATAGTTGTATGTCTCTAAGAAAATGTTTATATTGCTTAATTGAATGTTTAACTGAATAATGCTTTTATGTATATATTTAGGCTGTGAGGTGAATTGTAACAGTTCTGATGTACTCTCACTTGGGGAGGCAAAAGCGTTCATCTGTTTGTTGTTTTTAAAATAAATTTTGTCTGATCTTTCCATTACTTTGATGGGCTGATTCCTTTCGTTGCTGCTGGGTGTGTTGAGGCTCTTTTCATTTATTTTGAATTTTGTTTTTTTGTCTTTTTGCTAAGAGTCAGCTTTGGAGTCTTGCAACAGCTCATGGAATTACATTTTGATATAATTTGTATTTTTATAGACTTGTACCATAGGAGCAAATAGTATACACATTTTTTCCATGCTATGGAAGATTACTATTTTTTGCTTTTGAACAATTAGTAACTGGTGTTTTTTTTTTCTTTCCTAGCCTGCAGCTTTCTCTAATTGCAGTTGACTCCATAGTGTGCTGGTCATTAACCATCATTCTGTTTGATGTTAATAAGAAATGACTAATGTAAGGCTGAGTCAGGCAAGGTGTGTGACACATTACTATGCACTGTGCCAAGCTACCAGGCAGGAAATCAAGGGAAGGGCAAGAAAAAAGCCTGCAATGATGACAGCATATCCTCTTCTCCAGAGTTATACATTTGTATAGACACCCACCACCCACAGATGTATGTGTGTGTGTATATATATATATATATATATATATATATATATATATATATATATATATATATATATATATATATGGTCTACTTTACATCATCGACTTTTCACAAAGTCGAAATTCATATGGCCGAGACCATATGATCGACTTTTGAAAAGCTGAACATGTACAGTAAACACAAAAACACAACCAACACTTACCTAAATTCTGTTAGCAGGGGGGCTCCACCCCCTGCACACCCCCCCCCCTGTAACTTAGATATACCAACTCGAGATCGCACTACAGTGCAGAAGAGGGGCATTTTCCCATTCTGCACTGTATGGAGATAGCAGTTCCCCATGGTTGGCTTTTCAAAAGTCGACCATATGGTCTCGGCCATATGAATTTCAACTTTATGAAAAGTTGATCATGTGAAGGGGTCCTGTATATATATATATATATATATATATATATATATATATATATATATCTGTGGGTGGTGGGTGTCTATACAAATGTATAAATTCCATATCACCGAGATGAAAAGGCTGACAGCACCAGAACACTAGCATTCCGTAACACCAACTTACCACTTCAGGTAAGTAAAAGCTTGGCCATCCTGAAAAAAACATAAACCAAAGGAAAGCAAACCTCCCCCCCAACTAAATATACCAACTCAGAGATTGCACTATTGCAGAGGTAAGGGGCAAAGTTAAACAGGATGGACAAGCATTTACTTACCTGGAGTGGTAAGTCGGTGTTCTGGTGCTGTTGGCCTTTTCATCTCTGTGATATGGATTTTGGGTAAGTGAACTTTTGGTCTACTGAAGTAGACCCATATATATATATATATATATATATATATATATATATATAGAGAGAGAGAGAGAAGTATGGAATAGGTGAGGCTCTGGTGTGTGGTACATAAATTATCATATACTTCAGGTTTAGGAAGCAAGTTTTTTTGATGAGTGACAACACAAATCATGACATGACCTACACACATTCCATTTATCTAGTCTATTTTCATTTTTATGTTACTGTTTCCCATTGACTTCAGTGGGATATATTACGTGCCTAAGCTTCTGCTGAATAGGGCTTTATGTGGTTTGTGCAGGGTTTAATGAATAGAATGTCATGAAAATGGCATTTTACTACAGTTTTGAGGTAAATTTTAATTATTAATTTTATACTGACAGTTCATTTATGTATTTTAGTAGTTTAGTGAGGGTAATATTAACATTTGTGATTATGAATCCTTTGTATGCTTTGCACATAATCAACAAATTGTCTTTCCTGATATTTTAAAAAAACATGATCACTTTTTTTTAATTGTTTGTTTAGTAAAAAATGTGTCCATTTTGTTTGTAATGATGTTTACTGATCGGTTGTTTTATTTTATTTTTATTCTTGTAGTTTAATTTTTTTTCATTCTGAAGGAAAATCTTAATTTCTAGGTGATTGAGTTAGGTGGATGGTGTTGCTTTGGAGATGTGTTTTTGTTGTATAATTTTTTTCACTGTTGTCCACTTTTTAAATTTAGTAATATTCAGGGCTGTAGCATCTTGGGAAGAAGAGGAAATAGAGTCAAAGAAGAATGGCAGTGTCTCAGAACAGCATGTGTGAAGACAGTAGGACACATATGCGGTTGAATCATGTATGGAAATAAGACACTTAAGGAAAGCTGCTGGTGGTGGAATGCAGAAATCCAAAAAGTCATCAAATGAAAGAAGAAGTACAGGAATAAGTGGGAGACAAAAAGATTAAACTAAGAGGGAATAGTGGTTGGCTAACAAAGAGGCTAAGGGAATATAGTTGTGAATCAGGTGGTTTTAAAACCTAGTTTTCACTGTACTTGCAACTCCCAGGGATTAGTATATGTGGCTGTATGTCAAAAATCTAATGTATTTTATGCGGGTAAAACCCAAAGAAAATTTAAAGATAGGATTTATGAACACGACTTGGATATTAGGAAGAAGGACCCTGGGAATGCACTAGCAAGACATAAAGGACAATATTCAGATCATCATTTTTTTGGGGGGGTGGAATGTGTCTAAGGATATCCGGGGTGGACCTTGGACAGATAGAATAGAAGAGAAAGAGCTTTGGTGGCATTTAAGGTTAAATGCCACATCTCCCCCAGGTCTGAATGATCATGTTTCAATTACAAGTGTTCTTAAGTTAAATCTTATGTGATCTAATTATGTGTTTTAACAATTATATAAGTTTTATTTATATTGTCCTGTAATTATTTGTGGTCTTTCATTATTTTATTTCTACTTATTATTGTAATTTATTAACCTGTTTGTTTTAAGTCATTGTGTATTTAGTACTGGAGAATGAACTTGATTTGTTGCTGTTAGACGTGAATTAATTGAACAGAGTATATTAATTAGTGTAATTATCATGGAAATTGGGATTCTGATGAAGTTTGTAATGAAAGTGCTTAATCATTAAAAGTTTTGGACTGTTGAGGTGTGTTTCTGGCCTTGGTGCATTTTCTTTGGAATTACGTGTATTTTTACTTGTGGTTCCTGTTTTTTTTTTTCTCATGGCTGGTGACACCAGTTTAGAGACTGTCCAACAATATGGGTATGTTAACCCAGCTAGTTAGGGAACTGAACAATAAAGTCAATTGTATTCAGTCCCAACTGGACCATGAACCTGGATTAAGGAATGCACACAGTGATGGAAATGACTTTTTGCAAACTCCAGCATGTCTGGTGACTGCTGGACAGAGAGATATGGATGTGAGCAATAATTTCAGTGATGGAGGTGCCAACGACAATAGTGATCATTTAAACAATAAGCTTTCTTAGTGGTAGAAGTGCAATTGGTGTTTCGGTACTGATGCTGTTTGTGAAAAACCTATTCTAAAACAGGCACTTAATAACTTTGAGACAGCTATCACAAAATATCGTAAGCTGCAACTTGAAAATTCCTTTTTAAAGAAAAGTCTTAAGGTGAAGAGGGTTCCTAAAGGTCTCTGTATATGGAAGTTTCCCAATGGGGTAAGTGCCGAGTCTCAGCTCTACCATGACCTAATTGAACTATTTAATCGAAGTGGGTGTGAGATGCTTGAATGTATTATAAGGCACGACCCGAGGGAAGTATAGAAACTTATGATCAAGGCCAGTAAGTTAAATTCCATTATTACCCAGGACTTATTTTTTTCAATACCAAACTGATTATGTCTCGATTTTCCAATGGGTTGATCAAGAGATTTCTAAAATAAAAACCCATAAAGACAAGAAATTTGAGAGAGACTGCCATGAATATAGTGAGGGGAAGGGTTATCCAAAACCCAAATTTACTAATGGCAGGCAATTTGGCAGTGGGAGTGATTATACAATCAATCAGGAGCCTATAAAGGAGGAGGACAAAGCAACTGAGATGAACCCTTTAGGAGCAGATGTACCCTGGAGGTCCGAACGAATCAGAAATGAGCAATCATGGCAAAAGAACCCATCTCAAATATGGCATGGAGGTTGGAATAGTGTGAACAGGAGGAATCAGAGGTTGCAACGGTAAACCTAGCCATTTTGCAATTGTATGGATGTGATACTGGACTGGCTGCAGATGTAGAAACAAATGTAATTTCAGTACCAACAATCATTAAAAACTTTACAGGTGACTTTACTCTCTATAAATTTCAGTGATTATGTATACTCTGCACAGCATGTTGAACTGTTAAGCCGGGGTGGTACCTTTGTTCCTTCCGCTCATGTCAGGTTGGATGATATTTTAATTGACATAAAACTATTTTTAAGAAAGCTAAATTTTCAATTTATTTTTGAAACTCAGACCTTGGTTGAAAATAGAATATGTGCAAGGTCTAGAATTCTTAATCCCCTTTTAGCGCCTCCATTATTGTTATTTGAGAAAATGGTGGAATTTGAATTCTGGAACTTGAAGACTCAAAACTTTGATACAAGAACAATGCTAAATTTGAATATGCATGAGTTTCAATTATTACAGGAACTGTCTAAAAATTAGACTGTAAGGGCTATGAATCCCGACAAGGGGGTTGGGTAGTGGTGATGAGTAAGAACAATTATTTGCAGAGAATGGATGTTTATGTTTTCAGCTGTGAGCTGTATGAGGAAACATCTCTGAATTTTATCCAGTTGGCGTACCATAGAATAGACTATTGGTTACAAGACATGGTGGACCAGAATGAAATCAGTTATGACACTTTTCGTTTTTTGCAGGTAGAGCTTCCTTATACCTCTCAACCTCTTAGAGCAAAAAATCTGGACAAAACCTATAATGATGGGGGGATAAATAGGAACATATTTTAAATATTGCTCTTACAAACTTAGAAAGTTGATAGAATAATAGGTTTTGCATTAGCTTGAATTTTCTGAAGGATGTGGAGTCAAACTCAAATGTTTGTCATTATTTAATGACTTCAATCCTCAGCTATTTGCCAGAAAAGTATAAATTTTAGGAGGAACACACCAAAAATATGTGGCAAAAATCTGGACATTCTACGAAAATATGTACAGTTGAGAGGTACTACTATACCTAGCATATTTGGTATCCCTAAGATCCTTAAAAGTGTCACTGATCCACCAATGAGATCAGCAGTCAATAGTACAAAGTCCAAAATCCACCCCCTAGGGAAATATATTGATTTAAAACTGAAGAACTGTTTGAATAGATTTCAACACTTATGTATGGATTCCTGTGACTTTTTTGTCAAAGTAAAGAATGTGGAACTTACAGATCAAAGTATTTTTTTAACAGTTGATGTGGCTGAGCTTTTTAATGTGATTCCACATAATGTAGACTTAAGAGTAGTTTCATGATTTTCTTTGTGAATTTTCTAAGTTAAACAACAATGCTATTAATGTACTGGTAACATGTATGGAAGTGGTAATAAAAATAATGTTGTGTTCTTAGAAGGACAATATTTTCAGCAAACAAGAGGAGTGGCAATGTGCATGTGCCCACATTTTTGCCATCATTGTTTTACTGTAATGAGAAAGGAAATATTTATTTGAAAAATTTCCTAGACCCCCTTGGCAGATATACATTCATTACCTGGATGATTTTTTTTTTCTGGAACCAGGCAGAAGATGAGATAGGTCCCTTTATAGATTATTTAAACAATAGGTCCCTTTATAGATTATTTAAACAACACTAGCACATTTTTTAAGTTCACCTACACATGACCATGTATCTATCAATTATTTGGACATATTGTTGACTAAAAATCAGCACAAGGGGGAAGTGACGAGCTCTCTCTCTCTCTCTCTCTATATATATATATATATATATATATATATAGGAAGCCTACTTACAGTAATGCGCTTTTACATTTTGATAGTTGTCACCCCATGCAGCAAAAAAGCGGGGTAGTAAAGGGACAATTTATTCGTTTAGCGCATATGGTGTCCAGTAGGTGTGTGAGAATTTGGAGAATATGTTCTTAAACAGAGGTTATCCTGCTGAATTGATTTCACTAATTAAAAAAGTGAAGTTGTCACTAGGAGAGACAATGGGGACATAGTACCCCTTATAAGGTCCAAATTTATATCAGTGGGTAAAATGACCAGAAAAATATCCTGTAATGATAATCATTATACGTCCTTTATTACTAATTATTGCCTTGAGGCTAAGTTTATTAAGGATATAGTTATCAAAAATTGGGGGTATTTTTCCTGTTTTGATGGGGTGATAAGGTTGGCCGAAGTCCTGATTTTGTTTTTAGATGGGGACATACTATTAAGAACTATATGGAGTATGGTAAAGACAATTTTGTTTTACACCCAAGTGTCAAAAAGACAGGAACATACAAATGTGGTTTCTGTAATTTTTGTAAGCACATTTTAATAGGTGAGCAGATAGTTGTGAATTAGGTGGTTTCAAAACCTAGTTTTCACTATACTTTCAACTCCCAGGGATTAGTATATATGGCTGTATGTCAAAAATGTAATGGATTTTGTGGGTAAAACCCAAAGAAAATTTAAAGATAGGATTTATGAACACGACTTTGGTATTAGGAAGAAGGACCCTGGGAATGCACTAGCAAGACATATAGGACAATATTCAGATCATCATTTTTTATTTTTTGGAGTGGAATGTGATATCCGTGGTGGACCTTGGGCAGATAGAATAGAGGAGAAAGAGCTTTGGTGGCATTTAAGGTTAAATGCCAGCCCCCCCCCCCAGGTCTGAATGATCATGTTTCAATTACAAGTGTTCTTAAGTTAAAATCTTATGTGATCTAATTGGGTCTATATTATATTTTCGAAAGTTTCAAACATCGAACACCATATGGCCGACCCCTAGGAACGATGTTTGAAATTTCAAAAATAATAAAAAATAAATAAAAAAACTATACTTGCTGTGCCCCCCACACCCCCGCTACTTACATATTCCTACTCCAAGATCGCACTGCATTAAAGTAAAGGGAAAATATTCCCTACAGCGATTTCCATGTTACGCATGTGACGTTTCGACCAATCGGGTTCACTGTTTACAATTTTTGATCACGAGATAGGAACACAATCTAATGTGTTTTAACAATTATATAAGTTTTATTTGTATTGTCCTGTAATTATTTGTGGTCTTTCATTATTTTATTTCTATTTTTATTTTATTTTATTTTACATTTGTTGACTGGGCTAGTCCAACTGGACACATGTTCGTTTTCAGCAGAGGCCCGGGGAGAAAAGCTCCATTACGCTAATAAAAAATACATGGATGAGTAGCATCAATAAAATGGCTACAAGTTAGAAAACAGTACACTACTACTAGATACATATTTACAGAGTAGCGAGTTTGAGATTCATTATGTTGAAGGCTAAAAGTTTAAACTCATTGTAAGGTTTTCTTGAACATTCTACACTCAAAGTGAAAAAAGTGTCTAATATATACATAGAGGAAATTTGTGCTGACAGTAGAATGATTGTTCTACAGTTAGGACTCAGAGGTAGATTTAAGAGAGATACGGCTAGAGTCAGAAATTAAGGAAGCTTAATAGTCCTGCTATATGAGATTTGGGGTAAGGTTTAGGGAGATGCAACAAGAGAGAGAGGTGAGGAGGTGGAGTGAAAGGATATTGTTAGTCTGGGTTAGTACAAGGGCATAGCCATTGTGTTTTAAGGAATATTTTTAGTTGCTTTTTGAAAAGTGGTAGTGAAGGAAGTGATGATAGATTGCTGGAAAGCCTGTTCCAGGTTTTTCCCACAGTCTTAGAAAAAAGAGAATCACTTGCTTTGTTGTGGGACTTATGGATGGTTAATAGTAATTTATCTGTAGTAATTTCTACTTATTATTGTAATTTATTAACCTGTTTTGTTTTAAGTCATTGTGTCTTCAGTATTGGAGAACAAACGTGATTGATTGCTGTTAGACATGTGGATTAACTGGACAGACTATATTAATTAGTATAATGGAAATTGTGATTCTGATGAAGTTTGTAATGAAAGCGCTTAACTATTAAAGGTTTTGGACTGTTGAGCTGTGTTTTTGGCCTTGGTGCTTTTCTTTGGAGGCAAAGAGAATAGTCACAGTGGCAAAGAACAAGGTGTCAAAGAAACTCCTCCAGCTTATAGAAACTGATTTGGCAGATGGCACAAAGAAGCTTTCTGTCAGGTTGCAAGGTGATGAGAGAAAGATAAAGAAGATTGTTGGCAAATGCCATTCATAGGGATGCCAGCAACAATATGCTTCCAGTCCAGAAAGCATCAATGGCTGATGGAATGAGTACTTCAAGAAGTGTCAAAAACACACACACAAGTTCTATGCACTGCCAATAATGAAAGATGAAGGAAAACCTGTCTTAGCAGAAATACAAAGTGCACTAATAAGAGATATTGGTCTATAGTTTGTTGGATTAGTTTTGTCAGTGTTGGGTTTATGAATAAAGATAGTTTTGGAGTTGTTTAGGTATAAGTCTTTGAAGTCGAATTTACTAATGTGATTGAAGAGTCTAAGAAAGATAGGGATTAGCCTGGGTGCAAAGGTTTAGTAAAAATTTGATGTAAAGCCATCAGGGCCTGGGGATTTGTTACTTTTTAAGCTTTTAATTCCCTTGGCAATTTCCTCTGACACAAAGGGGGCCTCTAAGAGCTCCGCAAGATGTTCATCGATCTTTGGAGATTTAAGGTTGTTAAAGTGTTATAGGCCTCTGGTGAGAGAGTATCCTGGGGTCCATATAGTTTCCTGTATATTTTTTCAAATATATGCAGTATTCCTTGGTTAGTAGTAAACAGTTTGTTATTGTATATAACTTGTGAGATCACGTGGGGGGGCTCTGATAAATGTTTATAAGTCTAACAAGTAACTCTGAGGGCTGCTGAGCCCACTGTGAGTAATTAGTAAGGAGTTTCATTTCCTGGAGAGAGAGATTTTGTGAGTGCAGTAAGTATAACTCTTTTTGTTGCAGAAAAGTTGGTTTTCTAACTCTGGTGTAAAGTTTTCTTGAAGTGATTTTTCAGTTTCCTGGATTTTGCATTTTATATTAGTTTATTTTTCTTTGGAGAGCTTCTTGTAATAGGAAGCTTTCTGAATCAGCGATCCCCCTTTTTTTGGTATTACTAGCCACCCACAGAACATCTAGACTAATGTCCGAGGTTAGAAAACTGGATTCCAGTTCTTCTAGTGCACTATTAATTTCTTTTACTACTTCCTCTTTGTCAAGATTTGGATTTAAAGACCATGTCAGGAAGTTTCTAGCTTTTGGAGGATTTTTCAGAAGGATCATTTTTAGGGTTATCCTAGAATGGTCAGAAAGGAATGTAGGGCTGGCTGAATATATAGTTTCTTCATTTAGTAGGGAAACTGAGATCAGGAAAAAAATCAATCCCAGGCCATAGGTTCATAGGTTCATACTAGACTATCTGCCCTAGGGCATTTATAAGCCTAGCCAGAGTGTGTTTGGCTTTCGCCACCCATTTTAAATTAATTTTGCTATGCCTTTTTTTGAGGTTAGTATACTGTGCCTCTGTCTAACAGTGACACAGAAGTGATAGCCGGGGTAAACCTACGATCTCCCATCCACTCATCAAGATTCCTCTTGAAGAGAGTCAATGTGAGACTCTGCCTAACCTGGACTGGGATTTTATTCCAGAGTGAAGGGAGCCTCTGGGTTATGAATCTGTCCCTCCAGCATGTCCTATTTATTTCAGTGCTGAGGTTCAAGTCTCTCGAGCGCGTAGCTCGATGGGATTTGGATTTTCTGAGGTGCAGCATGTCCATTAATTCCGGGTTGGACATGGCTTTATACGTCAGGCACAGATCGCCTCTGAGCAGGCGGTATGCCACTGAGTAGAGCTGGAGTTTCTTTAACCGGGCAGCATATGGCATCTGTTTGAGCCCTTTGTTTATATGTAATATAATTATATGTAATATAATTTGGCATGGCATGTATGGAAAATAGCAGAAATAGCTAATTTCATCTGCTTCTTCTTTTGAGACAACATTCCCTGGGCTAATACTCAATGTCTAAGGACTGAATAAGTGACTAAACTAAGATTAGCTTCTTTGAATTATGAACTTTTTACTTTTCTAGTTTTCAGTGTTTAGTCTGTTGAGCTGTTTGCTTATCTTTTTGGACTACTAAATGTAGCAAAGTTCTGAAGTATCGACATCAACTTGAGAAAGCAACCAAATTCTAAGGTATGTGACAAAACATCATACAATCCTAAAACCATTAAGGTATCAACAGTGTGATTAAATTGGTTCCACATCATTTATACTGTGAGGGGATAGGAAGACAGTGGTCTAACTGGACAGTAAAAGACCAAATGTTCTTTGAGATATGGGTACAATTAGCCTACATGGATGCAGGTTCACTCGCCCATTATATCTTAATGATTTTCAATTTATTGATCCGTGTTCAGCACAGAAAGTCACTGTAGGTGATCTTCCTATATATGCTCAGCAGTGGTGTTTCTGTTTCTGTAACAGCAGTAATATGCTCTGTATGCTCTTCTTTGTCATTGCTGTGTATCTATGTAGTTACTATATTTAAGTAAGGGGGAGGGTGAAACA
Source organism: Protopterus annectens (assembly GCF_019279795.1). Lineage (NCBI taxonomy): Eukaryota > Metazoa > Chordata > Ceratodontiformes > Protopteridae > Protopterus > Protopterus annectens. Next base: position 701,691,195 of record NC_056749.1, on the reverse strand, counting down.
TCCCACATGGGAGAGTGTGGGAGGCCTCTTCAGCAAAATAAACAAATAAAAAAAAACAGTTTTCATAGATCGCTCAATAGTTTGAAGCGTCAATTGTGTTTTCACATATGATTAAACTTAAAGATCATGTGACCCTGGGGAAATGGCAACCCATGAAAATGTTTCTCTGATGTACACATGTAGGCTCTAGTTTTCTTTCATTTTTCATTAAAATTCACTGCATGAGGTGCCATCCACTATACTGAAGTGCTTCACATATATTCCTGTAGAGGACATTGCAGTTCATTGTAGATGTGTTAATATAATGTTAGGGTATGAAGCATCTTGTTTCTGAGCCACAGACAGTGAAGAACCCAGACTTCATTTTGCATTAACTTGCATTTTTAGGACAAAAATGAAAATGTGAATCTGTGTTGCATGGCATGATTGAGTGGCTGTAATCCTCAATGATTTACTAGAAAAATCAAACATTTATGGGACAAGTCAGATACTTACCTGAGACAAAACCAGGGACATTTGCAAAAATAAGGACATCTCAGAGGTATGCAAGCAAACTTAAGTTCTGTATTCTCTGGTAACTTGCTGTTTTCTGGTGTATGTATATGGATATGAGAGTTGTATGTAGCATGGGCCTGCCGGGAGTATGTCTGGGTTCATGGGGGGGGTGCTGCTGGTTGCACTGACTGTCAGACCAGACCTGGGAGGAATTGAAGTGTTGTTTGGAACATTTTTTTGAAAGATAATGGATGTATGTCGCAGTGCTGAGGGAAACTGGCGCACACTGTAAATTATGGGGGACTGACAGAAGAATGCTACATGAGATAGGCTCAGCATGTGGGATTGCAGATGACCCCTGAGTTGATGATTGTTAAAGAGTTAGAGTTGTGGTTGAAAAGAAAAGGCCTTTTGGCACAGGCCATCGAGACGGGCGACAAGAACGTGATTTACAACCCCTCTGCCAGGCATAAAGTGGGTCGTGGAGCAATCAAATCAAGAGTCTGGTCAGTACATCTGTCACGGAACTGTAGTTTTAAAATGAAATGTCATGCTTTGCGGAAAAGGGCCAAAAAACGCAGTATGCACACCACATGCGCGAAGGTACAAATCAACACACCAGGGAAGAAGAAGAAGTTTACTATTGTTTAACATAACAAAGAGGGGGCAAGGTGGGAGAGTTGATCCCATTACAGGATGGTAGGGGGAAAATGGTGCAGTTTGAAGTGGATGAAGGATGTAGTGTGACAGTTCTGTCCAAGGCTGGCTGGTATAAAAAGGAGTATGGAAAAATAGGGAGCAAGGGACTGTTCAGTGACTTTGAAACAAAACATACAAACTGCGGGGAAAACACTGGGGTGCAAAACATGGCTAAAGGAGCTGGAAAATGGGTTGTCTCGGCTCCATAAAGAACAGCAGGGGCTGGCCTGCCAAGGTGTGCTGGAAAACAACGAGTGTTCAAGAGAGAGAGAACTGGGGGGAGGGTCCACCAGTTGGAGGACTCACCAAGCAAAGGTATATAACCAGTGAAGTTTGAATGTAATGCACAATTTGTTTGTTCCAGTATTAAAGATATATAATACTGTAATATGTGGTGACTATAAGACAACCAACAGTGAATCAAGTTTGCAACTACCACAGTATAAGGTGTGAAAAGTTTAGTAACTGGACCTCAGTCATGCATATCAACAAGTAGTTTCTGGAAGAGGGTCAAAGCCATATGTCACCCTTAACACACACAAAGGGCTGTTCCAAGTCAATTCTTTGGTGTTTGGTGTTTTTAGTCCAGCTATTTTCCAGAGAATAATGGAGAGGGAGATGCAGATGTGAAACTAAACTTCAGTTATAAAATGATCTGAAGGGGGGTTCATCGTCAACAGTCGTCTCCTGTCCCTCAGGTGAGGGGAAAATGGAGGTTTTGGTGAGAGGAGAGATGGACCAGATTTCAGGATGGACACACCGGTACAGAGGTGGTAACTGTGACACGGAGTCACCAGGTGGGGTACCACTGCTTTGTTCTAAGCGGCGCACTGGATAAAAAACCTAGTTTATTATCAGTTATCAGTCAATTGCATGGTAATGTTGTTATTGTACTGTAGGGCTATGGTGGGGAACTAGCAACATAGTTGGTGGGTTGTGTTTTCCTTTTTTAATTTAATTACTTGCTTTCCTGTACTGATAGCTGTCTCATGGACGGAGACTTACCCAGTTGCCTTTAAAATAAGTTAACGGACAAGGGAATAAAGTACTAAAAAACATAAAGTCCTAATAGTTTGTTTCCTATGTCTGTTCAGTGGCTTAGTGCAGAAGAAGAACATGCAGTAATCATAGTTTCATAGTTTCATAGTATAGTACTAGGCTATCTGCCCTGGGGCATTTGTAAGCCTAGCCATAGTGATGTGGCTTTTGCCACCTCATGAAATGGTACAAAAATGTACAGAATAAATCTAGAATACTGTGCCTCTGTCTAGTAGTGACACAATGAAGGTCCCCTTATATAATAGAAATTAGTTTACTGTGCCCCTGTCTAGCAGTGACACAGATGTGACCCCTGGGGTAAACTTTCGATCTCCCATCCACTCATCAAGATTTCTCTTGAAGAGAGTCAGTGAGGGCTCTGCCTAATATGAACTGGGATCCTGTTCCAAAGCATGGGAAGCCTCTGGGTTATGAATCTATCCCTCCAGCATGTCCTATTCATACTTGTGCCGAGGTTTAAGTCTTTAGGTCTCATGGTCCTGATGGATTTGGATTTTTTGAGGTGGAGCATGTCCATCAGATCCTGATTGGACATGGCCTTGTACATCAGGCAGAGATCACCTCTGAGCAGGCGGTATGCTACTGAATAGAGCTGAAGTTTCTTTAGTCTGGCAGAATAAGACATATGTTGGAGACCCTTGATCCTTTTGGTGAGGTACTTTTGTGGTCTCTCCAGCTGTTACAAATGCTGGGTGAGGTACATACCAAATGGGGCATTGTACTCAATCATGAGTCTGATGAGGGAGGAATATAGGGGTACAATGACATCCTTGGATCTGGATGTGAATCCCTTCATGATGAGGTGTGCAAGGTAGAATGTTTTTCTAACCACTTTGGCAACGTGGGTGTCAAATGAGAGGTCGCTGTCTACTTGGGTCCCTAGGTCTCTGATTACTTTTTCCGTACTCAGTGGGTTGCTGTCTATGTGATAATTTGTGGGTACTTTGTTTTCCCAAAGGGATGACTATACATTTTTTGGCATTTAGTTTAAGGCCGTGACTATGGCACCAGTTGTCCGTTTCAGTGAGGCCTTTTTGTAGGATGTGTGTGTCTGCTGGTGTATCGACTATGGCACCTAGTTTGCAGTCATCTGCGAACTTTGTCAGCCACAGCCCTCCCATGTTTGCTTTAACATCTGAGAAATAAATGCCGAACAAGAGGGGTCCCAGGACAGATCCCTGTGGGACACCACTTGTGACTGGCTTTGAGTCTGACATTGCTCCAGCGATTTTAACTTTATGGGTTCTGTCCTTTAGCCAGTTTGCAACCCATCTAGTGACATAAGGGTTTACTTTTAAGCTGTTTAGCTTATCTATGATGCCTGAGTGGGGTATTGTGTCGAAGGCCTTAGCCAAGTCCGGGTATGCTGTATGGACTGCTTTGCCCTCATCAATGGCTCTAGTGACTGTTTCAAAAAAGTCAACCAGGTTTAAAAGGCAGGATCTGCCCTTTACAAAGCCAAACTGGGTGGGGTCAAGTGTCTGTAGGTCCCCTATGTCTCTGTTTATGAGTTCCATAATGATTCTTTCCATAGCTTTGCAGACCAGGCTAGTTAAGCTTATGGGTAGTTTCCAGGGTCTGTAGAGGCACCCCCCCTTGTGGAGTGGGACCACTGTTGCTGTACGCCAGTGTTCAGGTACATATCCCGAAGTAAGGCTAAGGTTAAATAGCATTTTTATGTGTGGGTTTAGCTCCTCTTGGAGTTCACGTAACACGCACCCCGGGATACCGTCAGGTCCCATTGATGCTGTATTTTTTGCTTTGTTTAGGGCAGTTCTCACTTGGACATCTGAGATGACAGGGAGATTACATTCAGCTGGGATAAGTATTTCTTCTTTTGGGGGTGAAGGAGGGGAGAAATTTGCACTGAACCTGTCAGCCAGAATGTTGGCAATATCTGTGGGTTCAGTGTATTTTTTGTTGTTGTGAACCAACTCTGAGCATATCTGAGGGTTTCTGCCCAGGTTTCTAACATAGCTGAAGAAGGCTTTGTGGTTATCTTTAGTGTCCTTAGCGATTTTTCTCTCAAAGTTTGCCCTGGATGTTGTTATGAGAGAACGTAGTTTTCTGCTAATGTTGATCAGAGATGTCTTCCCTTCATGGGATTTCGCTCTGACGTGCAGTAGCTTCCTTCTTTGTTATACAATTTGTTTATGGCTGAGGTCCACCAGACAGGATGCTTACATTTGGTGGAGAGGGACTTGGATTTGTTTGGGATTGCATGATCCATGCATTCTTGGAGATGTCCATAGAAAGCATTTGTGAAGGATTCGGCATTGTGGGATGTGGTATCCACTGGCACAGTGGGCTTAAAGGATACCATCTCAGTCTTAAGAAGAGTGAAGTCTGCTTTTGAGAAGTTTTTCACTGTGGTCTTTTGTGCTGGGGGTGGAGGTGGGATATGTATATCCAGGGTGATTAGTTTGTGGTCAGATCTCACTAGTGAGGGTATACTTCCGGTGTGGAGCATTTTGTCCCCATGTTTGTGATGATCAGGTCTAGTATATTATCTCCCTAGTGGGAGAGGTGACTAGTTGTTCCAGTGCATTTGAATTTATGAATTCCAGGAACCTTTGGGCTAGGATATTAGGGCTAGAATAATGTACCCAATCTATGTTTGGGTAGTTGAAGTCTCCCAGTATGATGGTATTTTGTGATACATTCATATCCTCCAATGTCTTCAGGAAGGCTGAGTGGGGTTCTTGAGATTGGGAGGGTGGTCTGTAACATGCTACCAGTTGTATAGCAGTTTTGCCTATGGTTAGTTGCACCTGTATGGTCTCTGATGCTTCATGTGTTGCTACTAACCTGGAGGTGTGGGTGTCCTTTATGAATATGGACACTCCCCCTCCCTTTGTAGTTCGGCCTGGGTTTTGGGGCCGAAAAGCATGATAAGAGGTATAGCCTGGTAGCGCTGGGGTGCTCTCAGGAGCCTTGAACCAGGTTTCAGTTACTGCACAGACGTCGATGTTCTCCATGCTGAGGAGTGCATCAAGTGCCTGCATCTTGAGATTTAGACTTCTGGCGTTGAGCAGCATTACCCTTAGTTTTTTTCCATTTTTGTTTTCTAAGGAGGTGGGTTTGTCTTTTGAGCCTTGCCTAAAAAGGCACTATGGGGGTGGCAAGAGCCTTAGCCAATATCCGGAAGCCCAGTGGTGACAGGTGTAAGCCATCCCTTGCGAAGCAGCGTGGCTTGTCCAACATATCATCCCAGGCAGACAGACATTGGATCCCCTTAGAATGACACCAGTACTTGAGCCAATTGTTAAAGCTGATCATCTTGTCTTTGTATTGTGGTATCATTCTTGGTGAGGGCAAGATGCTGCTCAGGGTCAGGGTCATACCAGCCTGGGCTACATAATCGGAGACCTCCTCTATGTCTCTTTTCATGTAGTCCAGGGAGGTACGTCTCAGGTCATTCACACCAGCATGGACAATGACGGAGTCATATTTGTACTTGCTTTGGAGTGACCTGAGTGCATGTGTTGTGTGGCGGATCCTAGCTCCCGATAGACAGCTCACAGTCACCTTCTCCTTGTTCAGCCTGGTCAGTGGGACATCAGTGTGTCTGACTATGGAGTCACCTATTACTAGTGTATCAGGCAAGGTGTTTGGCCTTAAGGGCTGCGATTGGTCGACACACTGATTTATTGAAGTATGTATTGCATGTGTTTTGTTTTGAGGTGGTGGATTTTTGGATGTCTGCTTTGGGAGCCTCTGTTGTTTTGGTAAGTTTTTTATTAGAGCCTCCGAGTATGTCTTTGTGTTTTTATGTGTTTGGTTTGCAGTTGTGTTAGGTCTATGTGGGACTGGGATTGTTGTGTGTGTGGTTGCCATCTCCTCCTGTCTGGTCATGCCAGCCCTGAGTTGAGAGAGTTCAGCCTCCAGTTTGGCTATATAGTTGCATCTCTCACATGTATTTGTGTTTGTTGGGAGGAGGAGAGGGTTGTCTGTGTACATGAGACAATTGTAGCATTGTCTCAAGATACCCAGATTGACCAGCTGAACTGGAGACGACACCAGTAATCTACCACTCGACATGCTAGAACAGTATAAGGGAGTGGTATACCTTTAAGGGAAGTGGATATTCACAGGGGTGGTAAGTAGATGTAGTGCTTTACTTAGTACGAGAGTGCTTACTTAGTAGAGAAGTATTGAGAACAAGTGCTAGGCTTATAATACAGTGAGTAGTCTGGTTATACTAACAGTAGAGCTTAAGGGAAAATTTGATTTATAACATGGGGAGTAGTATGTGTATTTACCACTAGAGTTAGAGTAATCCCTTGAGTAATAAGGATCAGATAGGGTAAAGTCTAGCATTAGATTTTCTAAAGCCCACGGTGTTTGAGCATTGTGTGACCTATTCCTAGTAGATCTGTCCTTTAAAGGGTCAGTAACAGTATTCCAGTCTCCCCTTATCATGTAGTCATGATTTGGAAATTTTAATAGTAAGTTATAGATTTGTATGATGCATTTGTGTGGGTCTACAGGATATAGAGTTTACACACTGAAAATAACACCATCTTCCAAAATTGTCAGAGCCATAGTCAAGAATAGGCTCACTGAAAGTTTTTTTTTACAAGGATAGCTACTCCTTTTAAGTTTGTGTTACTACTGGAAGCAATAATTGAGGTTATCCAAACTTTATCTTTATCCTTATTCCTATCCTCATTTAGTAAGTGTATTTCTTGGAGAAAGATAACATTTGCAAGTGACTGGTAGAGTAAATGTAAAAGCAATTTATTTTTCTTCTTATCCTGTAAACCTTTGACATTCCATGACTCTACCTCTCACATCCTCTAAAAATAAACATGGTCCATAATACTGTGGAAGTGAATTTTGGAAGTCCTTTCCTCACAACATAGCTGAAAATATAAGAACAGAAGTTCAACATTTTTAAACGTTCTGTAGCACTAAAGTCTCTCAGAGCTATTTCTGTGCCTAACTACATACCTACTAAGACTGAGAGAAAATTTAGCAAAATAGGTACCATGTCAGCTAATTTACAAAGATTTAATCTGGAACCAGTAAAACAGTAATCCAAAAGCCATAACATTACAATCAAAAACAACAACAATATATACATAGTCAACTAAACTCAAGATGTGAAGTACAACTCAATCAAGACACTCTACTACTATACTCCATTTTAAATGTTTATAATGAATACTCTTCGTATGTAAGGAGTTAATACCTTTATTCCTGGATTAAACATGAGTTGTTACTGCCTAAAAAGGAGGCAGCTGTAAAATGGTATTATATAAAAACCTAACCTGGCTTTTGCAAATAACTGAAGCATATTACATTTCAGTCAATTATGTTCGTAAGGTTAAAAAGTTGGCAACAGCAGTATAGAGTTCCTCTATGGGTAGTTGATTGAATTAGGGTCTTAAATAATTCACATATGAATTTAAATAGTTATTTATTTGACAAAACTGATAAAACTAGGTCACAAAGCTACTATTTCTTATACTATACTAGTAGTCATCTAGAAGTGTTGAGCAACAGGGAGAACAGCATGATAATTAGTCCACAATCATTGGTTTATTATGATTTATGTATGGATTTATCAATAAAGCTCAATGTTTACATTTTTAGCTAATTTTACCAAATAATAGACAGGAAAGCATCCCAATGTTTCACAAGGTTTTTAAATCTATTTGCTGGAACCTGTAAGACAGTTTTTAAAGTGCACTATTAACTGTTACGGATAAAGTGATTAGTCTTGCACATACCCAGAACCCTCGCTTAGAAAAAACAAATATCGTATTGCCCCAAAACGCTGCTCCATTTACTGCTGTCCTGTAGTTGTATGAGGTCACTGAGAGGGTAGACCAGGTTGACCTAATTTTTAACAGGCAGTTGTTTAGAGGAGGCTGGGATAGCAGGCAGATAACTGATGGTGTTTACCTTGCGCATGACTTCTTATAGGTAAAAGAAATAACTACTAGGCAGTGCCATGCATGAATTTAACATATCTCTCTCAGTTTTACTTGAGTTTCAAATGAGAGCCTTCACGAGACTAAGTGGCGTTTGCAAAAACATCTACTAAATATGGCAACAGCTGAGTAATAATGATAAAAAGAAAAAAGTAACCTTTTTGCGTACTAAGATGCTTAACTATTTGGCAAACATTTTAACAAACTTCATGAATGAAATACAGCCTCCCATCACTTTACCCCCCCCTCCCTTTTTACACTGCACAGCCAGAACTACAACCCTTCATATTCAAAGCAAATGTAAAGTGCATTAGAATACAAACTAGCTATTTAATAGGTAGTTTATAACTAATTAGGATCAAGTCATATAATTATGCCTCTGACTTAATTTACAGTTATTTACTTGAGCCGTTAATTGCTGGCTGACTGTTAAGTTATTCACACAATCTTCACATGTCCAGTTCCCTAAGAGAAACATTTGCCTGTAGTAGCTTGTATGTTCATATTTGACCTGACATTCTTTATTTATTCTTCCATCTTAAAAGTTGAAGAACGAAACTGTTTGTTCCTAATCCCACTTCTCCGACAAAATGTGAAGAAGAAGTGATACAATGTTGATTGCAACAGCATGAGGGAGATTACAGGCAACTGAGAGGTAGGACCAAACAAACAACACTGCATTTCTGGACTTGCCGAATTGACTGACTATCCTCAGTTTGGAATGTTGCAGTGGAGCTTGTGGCCTGCAATTTGGATCCCTTACCATGTCCATTTGGATATGATCAGTGATTTCTGCAGTGATGAAGCAAAATGGTTCTATCAAAAAAATGTTTAGGGTTTGTTTGCACTTCGATTTTTGAATCATATGAAGGTTTAAGACAAACTGCAACTAGGTGAGCTGCATCTTTACTTTTCCTTTTTCAGTTTTCACCTTTTCAGAGATTTGAGAGTTCTCCAAAAGCTTTAAGGAATGCAGCTTTAGCTGACAATAGCGTTTTAGCTAAGAATTTCTGGTCGTTTTTAGAGAAGGCTAGAGTTTTGGGATATTTCATTTGAAATTTGTCCTTTTTGGTATTAAGAAAGGCACAGAACTGTACAAGATTGTCTTGCTTGTTTAACTTGCAAAGGAAAGTCTTGTGCAAATGTAATTTTATGGCCATTCCAGTTTAATGATCCTTTTTGTTTTGCTGCATGTAAGCTTTCCTGCACATGTTGGTAGTTTAGTAACTTAGCATAGACCTGACGAGGATTGGTAGGTTTTTGTCGTCTTCAGAGGGCTGTATGCATTCTCTCTGTTACGATGTCTTTGACAGTAGGTTGATTATCCAGCAAGGAGCTAAAAATCTTCTTTAAAGTATCCTGAAGTTCTGCTTGGTCCACTGTTTGCAGAATTCCTCGTATGAGGATGTTGTTTCTTCTACTCCAGGCTTCAAGACTCTATAATTGTAGACCAATATTTCTTATTAATGTAGCTATTAACATCCTTTCCACAGTTTTAGTAAACAGACAAAGTTCTACCCACACTTAAATCCCCAGACCAATCAGGTTTCATGCAGGGGAGACAGACTTGGGACAACACCCTTACATTAGATTCAGCTATACAGCTTTTGGCGAAAGATAAGCTTCCCAGATATCTTCTGGCACTATATGCCACTAAAGCATTTGATAGAGTTAATCTAGACTTCTTATTTTTAACTTTACAGCATTTTAATGTTCCAAATGCATTCATAAATATAATTAAAATATTTATAACTCTTCTTATACCACATTAGTCATCAATAAAACCTTAGCTAACAAAATAAAACTAGTTAATGGTACAAGGCAAGGCTGTGCCCTTTCACCATATTTTAACATTTATATCAAACCCTTATTCATTTATCTATCGCAAAAAAAAAACTTTCATCATATACCTACTATTCTGAACAACAACCTTCTATTATCAGCCTTTGCTGATGATCTCAGTATATATTTTCAATTACTTAACCCTGATTTAAATAAAATTTAAAAAACTACTGACATCATCTTAAAATCCAATTATGAAGTCAATCCTTCCAAATCTCTCACCTTCCCAATTAACCCACTAGATCACAACTCATCTCTGTTTCCAGATACTGAAATTAAATTAAAATATGCATTTCAGGATTTAACATAATCAAAAAAATTCCTTTCAAAATAATCTTCTTGAAACTTGGACGAATATTAAACATGACCTGGATAGATGGAAACACATGAAACAATCCAAAATAAGAGGGGTAGATACGCCACAACTATCGAAGCAAACCAGATAGACAAACGTAGAAATAAAATCCTTTATTCGAATAAGTAAGCGTTTTCACGTCACTTAGAACGCTTCATCAGACTTTAACAGAATAAAGAAAATTCAGATCACTTAAATATATGTAATACACCAATAAAACACCATTTTCATGTCACATGTCTTTCAGATGAAATTACATCACTTCCATTAAAAGACAAAAGGGACGAAAGACATATTAAATGTGTATAAAAAACACATAAAAACATAAAAAACACTTATAAAACATATAAATATACTAAATATATTAAACTAATGTTTAAATGGCCTATCTAATAAAAATGGTTTCAATGATAACTTATCATTGAGACCATGACCTTTATCAGCTGCTAGCTTGATTATCCACCTAGCCTCTGTTTTTTCTGTTTTGCTACCAATATTGCCTAACCTCTCTGTCTCTAACAACTGTCCTATAACCATAAATCTGAATGCATGTGTAGTATCATTCTGCAGTGTGTGTTTGGCCAGGGCGTTTCCCTCATTCTCCCTGTGGATAGCATAGAGATGCTCCCTAACTCTCTCCCTCAACGTCCTGTTAGTCTTACCTACATAAAAACATTGACACTTCTTACATGAAGCCAGATAAATCACATTCCTCGATCTACAATCTGCATATTCATTAAATTCATATCTGACACCAGTGTCAGAATGTATAAATATATTGGAATTCATTATATATCCACATTGGTTACATGTGCGGCAGGCATATGTACCCTTTCTCTGGGAGGTAACCTTATTCCTAGGTATCTTATCATAACAAAGCAAACGTTTGAGGGGCTTAGTATTCTTATAACTAAAGGCCGTTTTTTCACCAACCAATACCTTAATATCATCATCCAGTTGCAAGATGTTCCAATGTCTCATAATAATATCGACAATGGAGGTGTTATTATTAGTAAAAGGAATAACTACCCTTCTTCTATCTCCTTTCTTCTCAATGGGTCGCTTATACGTATTTTCATTCCTTTTAATATATGGTAATCCCGTCTGTTCACGTTCCACGGCATCTACCAAGTGAAGATCACTACTACGATAACCTCTATCTAGATGCCGTGGAACGTGAACAGTCCCTCAAACGTTTGCTTTGTTATGGTAAGATACCTAGGAATAGGTTCATAGGTTCATAGGTTCATACTAGGCTATCTGCCCGAGGGCATTTACAAGCCTAGCCCATAGTTTTGTGGCCACGCACCCCTTTAGTTAGTATGGAACTATACCCATTATTTTTGCCTGTGCCTCTGTTGAGCTAGAGAAGTAATCCCTGGGGTATGGTTATATATCTGCGATCTCCCATCCATTGGTCAAGATTTTCTTGAACACAAGGCCAGCTGCTCTCACATATATATGATTTTATTCCACAGCAATAGGGGTCTTTTGGTGATGAATCTATCCTCCCCACACGTCTATATTAATACGTGTCGGTAAGTTTAAGTCGCCTTGTCCAAGTCTGACCTGATGTCTAATTAATTATTAGAATAAGGTTACCTCCCAGAGAAAGGGTACATATGCCTGCCGCACATGTAACCAATGTGGATATATAATGAATTCCAATATATTTATACATTCTGACACTGGTGTCAGATATGAATTTAATGAATATGCAGATTGTAGATCGAGGAATGTGATTTATCTGGCTTCATGTAAGAAGTGTCAATGTTTTTATGTAGGTAAGACTAACAGGACGTTGAGGGAGAGAGTTAGGGAGCATCTCTATGCTATCCACAGGGAGAATGAGGGAAACGCCCTGGCCAAACACACTCTGCAGAATGATACTACACATGTATTCAGATTTATGGTTATAGGACAGTTGTTAGAGACAGAGAGGTTAGGAAATATTGGTAACAAAACAGAAAAAACAGAGGCTAGGTGGATAATCAAGCTAGCGGCTGATAAAGGTCATGGTCTCAATGATAAGTTATCATTGAAACCATTTTTATTAGATAGGCCATTTAAACATTAGTTTAATATATTTAGTATATTTATATGTTTTATATGTGTTTTTTATGTTTTTATGTGTTTTTATACACATTTAATATGTCTTTCGTCCCTTTTGTCTTTTAATGGAAGTGATGTAATTTCATCTGAAAGACATGTGACATGAAAATGGTGTTTTATTGGTGTATTACATATATTTAAGTGATTTGAATTTTCTTTATTCTTTTAAAGTCTGATGAAGCGTTCTAAGTGACGTGAAAGCGCTTACTTATTCGAATAAAGGATTTTATTTCTACGTTTGTCTATCTGGTTTGCTTCGATAGTTGTGGCATATCTACCTCTCTTATTTTGGATTGTTTCTTGCTTTTTGTGAGGTGATACCTTACCCTGTACTTGTTCTTCATTTGTGGAAACACATGAAACTTCCTGTCCATCCAAAGTAGCAGTGATAAAAATGAATATCCTTCCCAAAATACTATACCATTTTAACACAACTAATTCTATTATTCCTATAAACTTCTTTAAGAAAATCAATAAAACTCTAAATTCATCTGGTTTCAAAAACTCCAAGAATCACTCTATCAAAACTAATTCTACCAAATAACAAGGGAGGGCTAGGTCTACCAGATTTCAAATTATACTATGACATAATATGTGCAAATCAAATCATTTTAATTGCGGACCACAACCCCAATAATCCAACCCATTCCCCACAATGGATCAATTTATGGTATGCTCATGTTAGACCTCTAAAGATTAACCTCATCGAAATCCTTACCTTTCAAGGATAAATCCAGTCTAAAGGACATAAAGCTATATAACCTAATCAAACAAAATCAAAACATTTCAAAATCTCCTCTCCTGTCTACAATTAGTGAATGCACTTGTCCTGCTACAACCAAACCATCTAAACCCAAACCTGAAATTTGGCAATAAAATGATAAACTTCGAGCAGTACCCACAAATTAAAAGCTATACTGTCTGGGAGTTCTATAGATTAAATGATAACTCTTTGAATGATATTAAAAACAATCTTAACCTAAATAAATATACAACAACACTGAGACAAATTAAAGAGCTGGTGTCTACTTTCAGAGGTATCCCAGATGGGGTAGAGGAAGAAATAAAACTTGCACAACATCTAATGAAATTTTTAAAACTTAAAAATAAGACATTATCGGTTTCATACAAGCTAAGTTATTCTATTAAATACCAATCTTCTCTCACATATGCTCACTATTGGAAGGTCAAAAATCCTGGATTAACTGACATTCAACTCTTTCATGCTTTTAATAATACAAACAAATTCTCTTCATACAGGAAACTGGTGTATACCCAGTCAATGATTAACAATAATGTGTACTATATGCCAGAACTTCTAAACAAATTCTTCCCAAGCATCTGTCCTCTTTGTCCTTTCTGTCCATCACAGTTGGCTGACCTCTTGCATATTGTCTGGTACTGTAAATACACACAGAACCTATGGAACTCATTAAGGATCAAACTTGAGAAAATGGGATATGGGAAATCTACCCTATCTTGAAAATGTGTTATACTGCATGTGAGTCCAGTTGATATGCCCAAATCTGACTTGAATATCCTGATTGCTATCTTTGAGATAGCCAAACTTTATATCATCAAAACTGGCTAGACAGGACAAAAATAGAATGGAAGGGTTTTACTAACATGGCCTCTAAATGTATTATATCTCACAAGCTGATTACAGGTAATAGAAACAAGAGTGCAAATTCTCAAGCTTTGAAATATTATCCAAGAACACATATTAAAATAAGTTATAACATGAGCATATACATCAACCTGTCTCTGCTTAGCTTTGGAGGTCCTTTCCTCTTGAAAATTAACAGGTGAAAGTCTGATAGTTTTTCATTTCTGATTTTCATAGCAACAAAGTGATTAGTTATTCATTTTAACAAAATGTAGCACTGTATGTAAATAGTTGCATATATATTTGTGTAAAATTATCTTCTTATTCACCACTTATTTCTTAACCTACACCTATTATACCTCAAATAATCTAACTGTATGTTCCTGCAATTTGATTTCTTAGAAATTAACATTTGGATATTTTAAGATAAGTAGTTAAAAGGCATATATTTGCTATTTGTCATATCAAGTCTTATCTGCCTAAAAGAAAATGTCATTTTGAAATTTTTGTACAGCAAATACTGGAAAATACAATAAAATAAATGTTGAGAAAAAAATGAAACACAAAGTGCAGTAAAAGAAATGAAGTCAAGGAAAGCAGTAAGCTCAGATGAAGTTATGGCAAATACAGATGACTGAAGAATTAGCACTTCAGTAGCACTGTACATGAAAAAAGGGGATGTTTACAACTGTGGAAGTGCAGAAGTATCTGACTTCTGTCCCACTACATACAAGTACCAGAGAGGAAGTAATGGAAGAGGAGCAGTTTGGATTCAGACCAGGATGCAGCATAGAACAAGGTCCTAAGAAAGTTGATTTGGCCAGTCATGCAATAGTTTGAAGTTCTGGAAATATGAATAAGAATTAGAACAGGCTAACTGCTGGACCAGTGATGCAAGTTTGATTAATGTTTGGACTTGCAGAGGGTTTTTCAGTGACAGCGAGGGTTTGTCAGGGCTCAGCTCTGAGACCAAGTCTGTCCAAACTGATGATGGATTACATCAACAAACAGGCCGAACAGGACTGATCCACAAAGGTGATGTAACAATACAGGAAGATGCTGAATAAGAGCTTCAACAAATGATATTGCACTAGAATGAAAAACTAAAGGCACATGGGATGAAACTGAATGCACACAAGACAGTGGTCATGGCAACAAAGGAAATCAGAAGAAGCTGAAAGTGAAATAGTAGGGAAACAATGGAACAGGTTAACAGTTAAAAGAATCCGGCAGGTTTGCTTGAGAAAAAGGGAGTCTAAATAAGGAAGTCAAATCTAGGATCAGCGGGGCTGTAGCCAACTGTCACAAAAGGATCAGGGGAAGTGTGTTGTAGAAGAAATCCAATGAAAAGGAAAGTGTACAAACCAGTGATGTAACCAATTCTTCTGCATGGAACAGAAATGTGTGCAGTGAAAGCAAACAGGTGAGGAAGCTGTAGGCGATGGAGATAAGTGTTGAGATGGGTGACAGGATGAATACTGTAGGACAGACAAAGAAATGAGAACATCGGGCAGAAACCAATGCAGCCTCAAAGAGAACAGATTACTGTTTGGTCATGTGCAGGAAAGCAGAAAATTTAGAGTAAAGTAGATGTGGGATGCATATATGTGTGTGTGCATACACGCGCACACACACACACACACACATATATATATATATATATATATATATATATATATATTCATAATGAATAGCAAAGCCTCAAATAAATAAACTGAGTTCATTTACAGAATCAGATATTTCATGTATCAAACAAAACTAGATACAGATATGCTATTTTTGTTTGTTCATTTTTTCCTTTTTTATTTTAATTTACTGTTTCCCACTCATTTTAATGAGAGTTTTTTTGAATGGGCTGTCTCATGGGTGTTCTTCTATTTTTAGTAGTAAGATTTTTTTTAACTTAATAACTGTTGCAGTTATAAGTAAGATTATATCTTTATTTTTAGCAGTTTAATTTCTCCAAGTCTTTTGGGTTTCTAATACCAGGTTGGGAATGGAACCCATTCCTAAGTCAAAGGATGATTAAAGTTCATGATATTAGTATTGTTTCAGTCTTTGATGTTAGTCAAAAGTGCTGTTTGCAGAACCCACAATGTGCCTAGACCTGACTCCTCCTGCAATTCATACGTTACATGTATCTGTAATGTATCTTAATATGACTGTAAATTCTTTTTTATGAGACCCATTGCTCCTGCTGCTATTGAAACTGTCCGGGTATCCTCCTTCCACATTGCCTTTATTTCTGTGTACAAATCCTGGTATTTTATTACTTTGTCTCTCTCTGTACTTAAGGCACTGTAATCACTTGATGTAGCAACTTCAATGATCAATGCTACTTTTGACTTCTTTTCATGGACTACTATATCTGGGGTTTCTCACATCTACTTTTGTTAATGGGTGATCCCATGTGATATAAAGTTCATCATTTTCTATAATACTTTGAAGCTCATGTTTCCAATGCTTCTCAGCTACTCAATATTATGTTTGTACAACCCCCAAAGCAGCAGTCTTGCCACAATATTATGCCTTTCATTATACAGGCCTTCTGCCATTAGTGCATCACACCCAACAACAAGATGTGTGACTGTTTCCAGTTCTGTTTTGCATTTATTTCTCTGACATGTTCAATGGACTTTGTAATCCAATGTGTATGTCTATCCTGGGCCACTAATATTAACCTTTTATCTTTTGATTTAAAATCAGCTCTCCTTAACTATCCCTGAGTTAGATCACAACTGACATGAGGTTGTTCCAGCAGTTTTCTGTACTTGCAACTAAATGTATGCATTTTCCATATTTCTTGCCTTCTCATCTGATCCTTCACATTATATATATATATATATATATTTTTTGGCATGTTCATTTGCTGCCTGATTTTTATCTACTTCTGGTTTGATTTCCATTCCCGCTTGACACAGATATGTTTCTGCTAAACTAAGCAGGGAAGTCAACATAGACTTGGTTCTCCTCATGTTTTAAAACTTTCACTATGTTTGGGTCTTGTGAGGTCAGCAGATATGTATGCAGTCCTGCGATTGCAGATTTATACATGTAATCAGTTTTGAGGAAGTCCATACCTCTTTCAGAACAGGAAATATATAATCTTAGTATACACTGATTTGTATAAATTATTTGATGAACATGAAGCATTTTTCCTGTTTTCCTGTCCATCTGATCCAATACCTTTTGGGGACAGTCAGTCACCCCAAAACTGTAAGTTAGAACAGGAAAAGCAAATTGATTTACAGCTTGGACTTTGTTCCTAATGTCAAGGCTGTTTTCATTATTAATTTTAGTCTTTAAAATATTCCTTACTAAGTTTTATTCATATTTGTTCATATTTTATTGTTGATCCCTCATCAGTTCTGAAATGTTTATATACTCCCTTCTGCTCAAATTCTTTTATATCACATTCCTGTCCCAGACTGATATTTTCTTGGTGCTGCAGCTTTCCTGCTTTAAAGGTTGCTTTTGCACATTTATCAAGACCAAATGACATTCTTATTACATCTGAGAAAGTTTTGTGAGTTTTTTCTCACAGTTTTGCCCACATAAAATGCCTTATGTATAATGTAAGGTATTTTATGTAAGCAAAACTGAGAAAAAAATCATCTAAAAAGGTTTTATGAACACTTACAATATAAGAAAACAAAATACAAATAATGCCCTATTTAAACATTCACTAGCCTGTGAGGGTTTCACTGGTTTATAATTTGGCATTTTAGTAATCATTGTACATGGGCAGCCACGGTGGTGCAGTAGTTAGTGTTTCCACCTCACAGCAGGAGGTTCTCCGGTTCGATCCTCGGCTGGGGTGCCTTCTGTGCAGAGTCTGCATGTCCTCCCTGTGGTCGTGTGGGTTTCCTCCGGGTGCTCTGGTTTCCTCCCACATCCAAAAGACATGCTGTAGGTGGATTGGACATGCTAAATTGGCCCTAGGCATGAGTGTGTGTGTGTGTGTGTGCATGTGTGCACCTTCTGTGGATGGTTGGGCACTGGGCTGGCAACTCGACACCGTAAAACTCCAAGGACAATCATGAGCGGACAGGTGATCCGCTGTGGCGACCCCTAACCAGGAAAAGCCAAAAGAAGAAGTAGTAGCAATCATTGTACACAATATAAGAGGATGCCAGTGGGAGAATCACATAGAATACAAAGAAGTATTGTGGCAGATTCTCTTGGATGCTACTACACACCCTGGGCTTAACAAAACTGTGTTGAAAATGATAGCTGCTAAGTTATAAATCATTTTTTGTTGACAAGGGATGGATTTTTTTAAATATTTCTTTAAATACAAAAAAAAAATTCTTGTGTGTGTTTTTTCCAGCTATGTTTGTCTTAGTTTTAATTGGAAGGTTTGTATATACTGTTTTTAGCTGTTATCAGTCTTTAGCACTAGTTTCACATTATGGTAGTTTCAGTGTTTGTTGTTCTTTTTAGAGTCAATGAATAACTTAATTATTTGATCAATTGGATATCTACTTTTTCAGAGAGACAGATTATTTAAACTGCAGAGATTGTGTCATTATTTTATGTTGTGATGAAGTCCCAAATTGATGGGATGAACGTGCTTAACATTTTTGCAATAAATGTTGTTTTTTTATGGAGTGGATTGTTTGCGATAGTTTTTCAGTCATGATGGACCACTACTACAAGTTAAACTAAGACTATGGCTGATGACTACGTGAAACCATTGCTGGTTTGGTTATTAGTTTTTTTTATTTGGGTTGCTTGGCAACACACATTGTTTTTTAATCGAGTTTGTGCTAATTCTATATAGGAACATAAGAAAATAGCTCCCTATTTAAATGTCAGTACTTAAAATGCCAGGTGCAGACAAGCTAAAAAAAAAAAAAGACTGAAAACACAGAAAAGCGAATCTTGAAAATCACTCTTCTTAAAAATTTGCAGGGGGGGCAAGCCCCACTGTACTCCTCACCCTAAACTTGTATATAGCATCTCCAATATTGCCATACCTTGGAGAAAAATGAAATATTCAGAGAACTGGCATCTCACAATTAATGTATGTAAATCCAATTTTTCGGCCATTCTGACTTGCTGTACCAGTGCCAATATCTCAAATGGTTACTCATAAGATATCTAGCCATATACATCTTTAAACAGACAAACTTAAAAGTTTTTGGCACCCTTTTCTAGCACTTAATAGTGCTTACCTCCCAAACTGAGCAGGGTGGTACATGTTAACTCTGGTGTAAATTTGTGTCTATCCATCCAGTCATCAAAGCTAGCCTTAAATGTAGCCAAAGCAGTACTTTCTTTGACCTATAATGGTCATTTATTTTGTAGGCTAGAAACCTCTCACTCTAGTGAGTCTTGTTTATTTGTTGGTGTAGATGTAGGTCCTTAGTGCTGGTGTTTGTAGAGCCACTGGTTTTACAACAAGCTGGGAGGTCAAATAGGGCTGGGCCTTTCATGGCTCGAAAAGTGAAACACAAGTCACCTCACAGCAACTTGTAGGCTACTGAGTATAAGAAGAGTCATGCTAATCTATCAGGGTAGATGAAGGATTTAAGACCTTAATTTTCTTTGTTAGAAATCTTTGGGCTTTTCCAATTGAGCAGTATGCTTGGATTTGTATATGCCAAAGGGGACACTGTACTCAAGGATGGGTCTAAAAAGGGAAGAATACAACTGGAGGAGGACTTCTTTGGATCATGAAGATATTCCCTTGGAAATTAACTGGTCCAGACAGAAGCATTTTCTGATTTGGTGAAAAGGTGATGATTAAATGAAAGCTATCCACTTAATTACCTAAACCTCTTATAACCATATCTGTCTGAAGAGGAGTACCCTTAATAACATATGAGGTGGGAACAACATTTCTGCCAAATGCTGCTATGCCACACTTTTTTCATTTAGTTTGAGACCATTTTTGATACACCATGTATGTGCACATTTCATTCCTTGATGGTGCTGTTTTGTATCACTGAATGAGCTAACAGTGCCCAGTTTGCAGTCATCAGCAAACTTGGACAAATACACATCTGAGACATTGGCTTGGATGTCTTCAAAATAAATGCCAAACAGGATAGATCCCAGAACCGATCCCTGTAATACCCCAAAAGGTACATAGATTCATAGGTGTTTACTAGGCTAATGACAACAAAGGCCTTTTTCAGCCTAGCCATGCATCCCAAATCTCTGACAAGTTCTGATACCCTTGAAAAGTGTAAGCAGGGGCTTGGGAGATGAAGCATTTACAAGCTAGGGCCTGGGAGATGAACCATTTACAGGTTGTCTGTGTCCATTAGAGACATAGGTGCTAAACCAGGGATGAATTTCCTGTTCTCCATCCAATTGTCCAGGTTGCAATTGAATTGGGTTAGGGGAGGAATTCTGCTTCACATAGATGGGGAGCCTGTTCCAGAGATGGAGTAATATCTCTGGGATACATACCTGTCTCTCCAGCAAGTCCTATTTATATCACAGGCAAGGTTTAAGTCTCTAGAATGGGTAATTCTTGTGCTGTTTGTTTTGTGGATATGCAGGAGGTCCATCAGAGTGTGGTCTAACAATACCCTGTATGTCAGGCATAGATCTCCCCTCAAAAGCCTGTATCAGACAGAATACAGGGATAGAGCCTTGAGGTGGTCTTCATAGGATATTCTACATACGCCCTGTATTCTTTTAGTGAGGAACCTCTGTGGATGTTCCAGTTGTTTGATATGCCTGGTTAGGTACATACCAAAGGGGGCATTGTACTCAATGATAGGTCTGATGAATGCCAAATACAGTAGAACAATCACTTCCTTGGACTTAGATCCCATACCTTTGTTTATAAGTTGTGCAACATAGACTGGTTTCCTCACAACTGTATACACATGATGGTCAAATGCCAGATTACTATCTGTGTGTGTCCCTAAGTCTCTGACTATTGAGTCATCTCTAAGGGGTATGTTGTCAATGTGATAGTTACCAGGGGTGGATGACTTTCTGAAGGATGCTATTATGCATTTCTTGGCACTTAGTTTTAGTCCATGGCTCTAACACCAGCTGTTTGTCTGTGTCAGCCCCTCCTGGATAACATTTGTGTCAGTGTGGGATTCAATGACAGCTCCTAATTTGCAATCATCTGCAAATTTAGTCAACCAGAGACCACTGACATTGGCCTTGACTTCAGAGAAGTAAATGTCAAAAAGGAAAAGTCCAAGGACTGATCCCTGAGGGACTCCAATTGTGATCGGGCTCCTTGTAGAGGTGGACTCCCCAATTCTAACTTTATGTGTTCTGTCTCTGAGCCAGTTGGTAATACACCAGGTGACATATGAGTATGTACCTACCCTCCTGAGTTTGTCAACAATGCCCGAGTGGGGTATTGTGTCAAATGCCTTGGCCAGGTCAAGGTAGGCAGTGTGAACCATTTTGCCCTCATCCATTGCTTTGGTGACCTTCTCAAAGAAATCCACCAGGTTGAGTAGGCATGATCTGACCTTGACAAAACCAAATTGCTCTGGGTCCACAGTCTGGAGGTTTACTATATCACTATTAATCATTTCCATGCTTTTCCATACAAGACTAGTGAGACTTATGGCCCTGTAGTTTCTAGGATCTGTAGGTGGTCCACCTTTGTGCAGAGGGATGACTGTTGCTGTTCTCCATTCGTGAGGCATGAAACCTGTTTGGAGGCTATAGTTAAACAGCAATTCCAGAGGCTCTGACAGTTCAGGTTTCATGCTATTTAGAAGGCATCCTGGGATACTGTCTGGATCGATTGATGGAGTGTTCTTGGCCTTAGAGAGAACATTAAGGACCTATTCCCTAGGGATAACATGGGGAGTTATATTTGATGGCATTTCATGAGGGAAGGTTGACAGGGTAGAAGGGTAAAGTTGGAGCTGAATTTATCAGCCAGTAGGTTTTCTATATCTTCTTGCTCAGTATATGTGGCTGCATTTACAATGAGCTCTGTACAGAACTGTGTATTGCCTTTGAGGTGGCGGACATACCTAAAAATGCCTTGTGGTTGTCCTTGGCCTAGAACAACCACACATTTAGATAGGGAACCATCAACTTTCACAGCCTGAGATCTGTTGGATAGCTAATTTGCAATCCAGAGGATAATGGTGGGATTCACTTTAAGGTTGTCTAATTTTTCAATAAAACCAGCGTAGATGATAGTGCCAAAAGTGTTGGGCAGGTCAATATAAGCATTGGGTACAGAACAACTACTGTCCACAGCTCCTGTAACCTTTTCAAAGAAGCTTATTAGGTTTAGGAGGCAGGATCTGCCCTTTACAAAATCAAACTGATTGTGATCTAGATTCATTAAGTTGCCTCTGCATGCATAAATTAATTATGCTATAATACATTATAACATCACAAAGAAAATAAAATAAGGCAGTTATAAAAAAAAATTTGCAAAATGGAGTATCCATAATGCTGTGAAGAATAAAGAGTCTGAAATATGAAGAGAGAATGACTGGGTGAGAGAGAGAGATTCGGGACTGTGAGAGGTACATGCCATGCTTACAAAAGAAATGTGGATATGGATGAAGAGAGAAGAAGAAAGCACATGTAACAGAAAGAAAGGACATGACTGAATTAGGAAAATAGTATTTTGTGGAAGGTATGATAGGGACCAGCAATGCATTGCCTAATGGAACTCTGGAACAGAGCCTGGCAAGTTGTCATTAGTTATGTGATTGGTAGACAAGGCTTTGAAGGAACGTTGCCCAACAGCCATTTTCAGAGATCCCTTAACTTTGCACTTTTCCCCACTGTTGCGTGACCATGGAATTGTCATATATAAGTTGGGGAGGTCCTCCTACAAAAATAAGTTTGTTTTGAGATTTGATGAGAGTGGCTTTCAGAGATATTTTTTCACTGTAGTCCTCTGAAAATGTTTCATTCCGTCTATCATCACAAATCCCTCTGGAATACAGGTTAAGAAAGGACTTCGGGGAAACTGTTTTATATAGTTGGAAGATTGGGCAGAAGGCTATGAGGTCAACATACATAGTAGCTAGTTGCATGACTCATATTTACTTGATCATGACTTCTCTTCTGTTGACATTTTTATGTGTACAAACAAGGTGTGCATTGCCGGCTGTTAGGTGCAAGAGCGACCTTGATGCTACATTCTTGTTCTCTTGCAGAGTCACCTGTACAGTGTTTTGACAAAATGCATTAAAATTCTTCCAGTGTAAATTTCTCACTGATTTTCATAAGCCATGGATTTTATTTGTGTGTTACAATAGTCATGGGGCCTGGCATACAGTTCACTGGTGCACCCCCTGGATGAAATGCTATTAACTAGAATTGCATTTGGCACAATTCAGGTATGATTTTATATATGTATATATATATATATATATATATATATATATATATATATATATATATATATATATATATATATAAAATATATATATATATATATATATACACACACACACACTGTTGTATGAAAGAAAAGTTCACTGACTTAGTATAGAAGCCTTATGTTGCATCTACTGTCACTTGACCAACCATTCACTGTGGTCACTTGCTTAAAAGCAGCCCATGATGTTTGACTCTCACAGTTAGGACACAGGATTAAGGCTATGAACTGTTAATTTTTTTTTTTGCCTTTTTTTTTTTTTAGTCTAGGGTTGGATTCCCTCAGCTGCAATTTGCATACAACGAGACTCCAAGCAAATCAGTTAACCAGAGAATGCATCCTGCTGAATATTAAAAAGCCTATGTGGATTAGTGTGCTGGCTCACTTAACTAGAAATAAAAATGCTTAAGAATCTCTGGCAATGTATGTAGGTTAATGTTTCTTGTTTTAGATGCTAGAGAACCAGTACGTTGGGTTAAAACTTTTTGGTCACCTACAGTTTCCTTCCAAATCTTTTCCTCAGATTGTCTTTTTTTTTTCTTGGCTTTTCTACATTACAACCTACAGAAGATGAGCACTTTTGTAAAGCAGTGCCTTGCAATACAGCTGTAGTGAGAACTGATGCCTTGTGATGTTCTTCTGAAGACAAGAAATCTTTTTTTCAGGCCTATTCTCCTAATTGTTGATGTATTACCTTGATCTGGTTTAGTCTTTGTGTTTTTTTGTAGGTGTTTTTGCCCTTATGTCTGCCATCCATTTATTCACCTTGCTCTCCTCAATTGTAGGCCAGTGGTACAACATTATCCAGGCAGCAAAAAAGGGATGCTTCTTCCTCTGGCCTAGAAGGTTCCATTGTAGTCAGCTCAGTTTTTGTGCACCTCAGGTCTTCACTTGCTGAGGACACTATAATGGACTGAAGCTGCCATACTTCCCCATGGATGCACAGACTGGAGTTGTTCGTCGACTGTATCATGCTCCTATTATTTCTTCCATCTCCCTAGCCTGATGCCCAGTCTCTGGATCATGGTCAGAGCTTCATCTGTCTCTGCCCCATAGAGCCACATAGGTTTAGTTTAATTTTCGTTCAGGCTCCAAGTGAAAGGAGACAAGGTCCTCCACCTTGGGCCATCAATGAGTTGGTTAAATTACTCAAAACATGAATACTCAACTTCTGTTGACATTAGTTGGGATGTTTTGAGAGATTCCACATTCTGTGCGATGTTCCTCTCATCAGTGAAGCATACTGCATCTCAACATCAGCATATGTTAGGGGCCTTCCCTTCCTGAATTTGTGCATGTTAACTTGAAGTGTAAGGCATAAATAAGGAACTTACAGTTTCCAAAGTCTGAGAATTATTAATTGGAGAAGTCAAATGTCTGTTTCTTTGCTGCAGTATGTCTTTCAGGAAACATAACAACTGAAAAATATAATGAGTTGTTTTCTCAACAAAACTGTTCAGCATTCTTTTTCACTCTCAGCATTTAAGACCACTAGTCACGGTTTCAGATTTCTGTACTGATCTGGGGTCATGTTAACATGTTTGAGAAGCAAATCCCATACTAAAAGCTTTAAAAGTCAAAAGCAAAATTAAAAAAAAATAAATAAATGTATAGAAAAGAAATGTCAAAATTCCTTCAGCTATTTTCTCTGTAAATTTCAGCTCACAGTTAAACCCAAGGTGTCTATCAATGTCTGCCCTCTTCTTAGACTTTCCATGCTCTTGTTACTGTCTGCAGAACAACATTTTTTTTCTGTATTTTATTTTTTTGCTTATACTGATGCAGTAAAACAGTGCATACCCATCAGTAAGCACCAACTATATTTGGGTCTGTTGCAGGTGCTTGAGTCCCAGGCACTCGAAGACTGCTGTCTCATAACTAGCGACTTGAGCATCCTGTAGATCGGGTAGTCCCATGCTCATGCTTGAATTCGAACATGAGTTAAGGCAGGCAGGATCGGGTAGTCCCATGTTCATGCTTGAATTCGAACATTAGTTAAAGCAGGCAGGATCGGGTAGTCCCATGCTTATGCTTGTATTCGAACATGAGTTAAGGCAGGCAGGATCGGGTAGTCCCATGCTCATGCTTGAATTCGAACATTAGTTAAGGCAGGCAGGATCGGGTAGTCCCATGCTCATGCTTGAATTCGAACATGAGTTAAGGCAGGCAGGATCGGGTAGTCCCATGCTCATGCTTGAATTTGAACATGAGTTAAGGCAGGCAGCTGCTGCAGCTTACATGAGTACCCTATTCAAGTTTGATGTAAGTAGGCGCTGCAGTCATAGTGCAGGAGTGAGGGGAGTCTGGATTAGGGCTGTGGTCAGGAAGAAACTTTTAGGTTTAAGGAGGAGTCTTATGGTTAGGGAGGGAGAAGAGAGTCTTAGATTTAGGGAGCTGGACAGGGATTGTAGGTTATGGAGTGAGATGGGAGTCTACTTAGAGGAGATCAGCTTAGTGGAAATTTGAGCACTTTCCTCCTTTTTGACCAAGTGGCAGAGAGCAAATGTGCTGTGAGCAAGTAGCACGAGTACTTGTAGTAGATCCACAATACTTACTTTTCTACATATTTAACTTCTGCAGGCAATAACTATATTACTATTCCTACAGGACAAGCAGATGCTGTTGTCTTAAGCTGTTACATTATTCAATGTTCTTTTCTATAAATACTATAGATAATATAATCTGTTCTTTAGAGTAAGAAATATTTAATATGCTTTTACAAAGAAAAAAGGTGGCCATCTCCATACTTTGGTTCAGTTTATTTAGGCAATTGTCATTTTCTGTAGACTGCTACTATATAGGTAAGTTCTCATGCATTCAGTTATTCATTCTCTGGTTATTTGTTTTGATCCTGAAGGACATGGATCCTGTATTGGCACTCAGTGGGCACAACACAGAGGGAATCTTAATGGACAAAACATAACAGAGAAATCTTATCCAGGATGGCACACCGGCAAACACATTAATTCATATGTAACATGCACACTAATTAGCTGTTCAGAGGATTACAAATTATAACCAGTGACCTAAACCTTGCTTGCAAATCATGTCAAATGACATAAACTTTGCTTGCAACATAAATAGGACATGCTGGAGGGAGAGGTATGTGTCTCAGAGAATACCCCTTCTTTGGAACAGGCTTTCCATCCTTGTCGAGCAGAGATGTTCCCTAAACCAATTCAAGTATACCTTGAACCAATGGATGGGGAATCAGAAATTAACCCCTTGTCTGACACCTATGTCTCTAACAGAGGCAGCATGTAAATGCTTGACCACCCATGCCGAAGAGTATGTGTACCTCATAAAATAATCTTCTGGCATTAACCTGCTATATACATTTGGGAAGACTGTCTAGGCTTAAAGAAGCACCCTCCCCGGGGTCTTTAGCCTAGTAATGCCATATGAACGTATGTATTTTTAATATATTTCTTTTTTCTTTATTTGTCTTGTGTGCTCCTTACTTCAGAAGACAACTCTGTGAATTTCATAATGCAGTATTCACCTCTTCATTGTAGTTAATATTTTTCATTTCCAGTTATTGATTTTTAATAAAATTGTTTAGCCACTTTGACCACAATGTCAGCCTCCCACATACTTTTTTTAAAAATTAATTAAATGTAGCCTTTTACTTTGTTGCCTTGCCGTGAACTAATATGGAGGCTCCCAGCTTCTGTAGTTTGACACTGTCAACCTTTACAGCCATGCCATTTTCATGATGTTCTGTGCCCCCATCTAACATAAAGCTCAGGGTATTGCTTTTCTCCCATCACATTTACCAAAAACATTCTGACATTTTTGGTGAAAATAGAGTGAAAGAAATACTTATTTTGCAGTTTTCTGGTTGTAACACAGTTTGAATTTAAGACTACAGTATATGCTTGTAATGCAATAGATTTGGGATGCATGGCTAGGCTTAAAAATGCCCTTGTGGTTGTTAGCCTAGTAAACACATATGAACCTATGAACAAAGAGATCCAGATAAGCGTTATACTTTTATGTTTCAATCTTCTAGCTTTGACATGGCCTTTATAACAATATTCATGAACATAAGTTTAACTTTCCAGTTTACCCTCCACATTTTCCATATGTCCAGTCTCCAGCAAATAAATGAAGTTGTAATTTAAATGGCGTTTTAGTTCTGTTACAGAGTTAATCCGCACTTCCTCTTTATACTTGGCTCCCCTACTTATTATATATTTTCTTTCTTTCCTAAGAAAAGTTGCAACACTGTGATGTAACTGACTCTAGGGGCAGCCCTATGCCTTCTCTTCATTCTTATTCTGATAGTTGTCATAATCCACCTACAGGCATACAGGAACGTAAATAATATGATGAAAAACCCTGTCATATCTCACACCCACAGAAGAACAGTATTTATTTCTCACTATAGTGCAAATACAATAATGGCAAAACTATAGCCATATTTTTGGTATACCATATTTTATTCAAGAAGAAACATTAAAACGTTGGTAGTGGTTCTATTTAATATTTATGTATATATTCTCAGAATTCATATAATGGAAATATACTAACCTAAGTTCTCTTTTCTGAAATCTGAAATAATAATTTGCATTTTAAGTGTACTGGCTATAAATCCTAACTGTTGCTGTTTGCTTTACTATGTGCTTATATAGGAAAACTAAAGAATAAAGTATGACAAACTATGCTTGCTGTAACCTTTTATGGAAATACCCTCATCTTTATTAAAAAGAAATGAACTCTGACAAAATATATTAGTCATTCTTACAAGCATTTCTTAATCATAGGAAAAGCTTTGACAGAAATGGAATTCATAGCATAATATAAAAATGTGAGTGGGAAGAGGCTGTAAGGCTTTATTTGTCCATGTCATGCATCTAGCCTAGTGCCACTGCTTTTTCTCCATTATCTTCTCTTGTTTTCAGGTTACCAAACTTTTTTTGTGTGTATCTTAGCTACTGCGGCCACAAAAAGCCCTTCCAAATAACGAATTCAATCTGTCTACCAACCCTTTCATAAAGATATACTTCCTAATGACTAGTCTGAACTGGTTTACTTTTTTTTTTCAGAAACAATATTGTTATTTAATAAGATAAATAATCAACCGTTTAATCAAAGTACAAAGCTTTCAGGTATAACCCTTCTTCAGTGCAAAGGTTTGGTTTTGCTGCTCTAGACCCAGTTTACTGCAATATTATATCCAATTGTTGCTGGTTATAATCGTGTATGTCCACCAAGTTTTATTTTTCTGTTAAAGAAGATTTATGCCCCTGGTTCTAGCATTGATGGAGCCATTGAACTTATGGAGGTCCAGAAGGTCCAGGACAACTGGATCTGTAATGATACAGTAAGCAAGAAAGAGACCTTCCCTCAAAAGTGATAAGACAATAAATATAGAATAGAGCTTCACAAAGCCGAACTGTCGAGAGTTCAAATCTAGTAAGATTATTGATATTTTAGTTTAAAGGGTCATTTATAATATATTTCTCTGATTAGTAGATGAAGCTTGCAAGACTGATATGCATGTAATTATCTGGATTTTATTTATTTGACATTTGTTGACTGGGACAGTCTGACTGGTTATGGTAACCCATTTTCAGCAGAGACCTGGAGAGGAAACCTCCACAGCTCCACATTTATACATTTAAAAACTGGGTACATAAACAAGATAGATTATAATTTTCCAACAAGAAGGCTTTAGAGACTATAGAAGTAAGTGTAGACATTTAGACAAGGTTGTAATGCTGCCCTTATGGATTGGCATCACCACTGTAGTGTGCTACTCATCAAGGACAAAACCAACGTTTAATCATAGTTAAAAAGTTTAAGGAGTGAGTATGCAAGGGCATATTTAATACTATTAATTATGCAACCAGGTATATTTTCAGGTCCTGTGGATGCAGCATTTTTGGTCTTGATTATCATTTTCAGAGAATGACCTTTAGAGATAATAGGGAGAATAAGGGATTCGGGTATTTCAAGATTTTGGATAGATACCTCAGCAAGGATGTTGGCAATGTCTGTTGGTTATTGTTGCTTTGTTTTCTAACATAGCTAAAGAAGGATTTGGAACTATGCTTGGCTTTAGAGGGCAGCCTAAGTTTGTGGATTTGTTTAGTGGAGCAGGCAGTGTTCTTCATTTTTTGTAATGCTTTTAATATTTTCCTTGATGAGTCTTGGATCTGCTATGTAATTTAAGGAGTCTCTTTCTTTTGTTGTTTAGTTTGTTTTTTTACAGTAGTGGACCACCAGAGTAGTTTATTTTTTGAATTTTTCATTGTTCTTGCTTCTGGAAGGGACTGCTAGCTCTATGCGTTTTATAAACAAATGTAGAATTCATTAGTGAAACTTTCTGCTGTATCAAGATCAGGTCAGGTCAGGTGCAATCATAAATGAATTTTAATATTTCATCATTGAGTAGGTTGAGGTTGGGATTTGTAGTCTTTAAATTCAGAGACATTAAAGGAGTAGGTCACATGTTTGTGGGCAGCCATTCCTAGGTAAGAAGATTCAAGAGGAGTGATGCAAGAGGCAGCCAACTTTATAAGAATCAGGCCAAGAATACTGTGCCCGTTACCAAGTTTGTTTACTAGCTGCTCAGGAGAGGTTTTTGCTTATTAAAACTAGGATTGTTTCAGTGTACCTTACATTAGAGGTCTAGGTGTCCCAGTTTACTGAAGGGTAATTAAAAGTCACTCAAAATAACATAGATTTTGGTAAAATGGAGATAATTTAGAACACCGAGGAATCATATGTAGCCATCTTGGGGTAAAAAAGTGATCTGTAACAAGCTGAGAATTAATCTTATGTAGAGTGATCTATACTTCTGTGAATTAATGTTGTGGGTCTCTAGGGATGTGCCTGGAGGTAATATGTTCTGTGACAAATATGAAACTCCACCACAGTTGCCATCTAGTCTGAAGACATGAAAACTGCAAAAGCTAGGTGTAGAGGGGGTTCTGTCTTTACATTTAAACCAAGTCTGGTAACTATGCAGACATGGATGTTTTGTAATTGAAGGAGTGCCTTAAGATCAGACAATTTATTATTTAGCCTTCTGATGTTGAGGAGAACCACCTTAATGTGACTAGATTTCCAAACTGATATGTAAGTTACACTGGAATTCCCATCATAGGATCATAGGGTTATAGGATCATGGGATATACAAGGCAACTGAGTCTTGCAGCTGTTTACACTTTGCCAGTATGCAGCCTTAGACCATACTCCCTCTCTCTCAGTGAGAGCTAGGCAGATCAAACCCAGGGTGAATTTATTAGCATCTAGCCAATCCTCCATGTTCCCATTTGACTGAACATAATGTATCACACTATCTATTTTGTAGGGGGGGTCTATTCTGGAGATGGCAGAGGCTCTGTGTGATAATCGGTCTCTCTAGCATTTATTTTTCTGTTGGTGAAGATTGCAACCCCTGGTTCTGGTATTAGAAGGGAAATTCGATTTATGGAAATACAAGTGATCCAGGAGCACTGGATCCCTAATGGTGCAGAAGGCCACATATAGAATACCCCTCGGGAATCTACAGTACACTATATAGAGAGGTAGTGCTTCCAGTCTTTCCTGATAGGTTAGACATTTTAGGTCCATGATCTTGTTAGTTAAGAACTAAGACTCTGCTTAAAAAAGGTATGGGGCAGCAATGTTTTAGTCGCTGTGTAGAAGCCTTGAAGCAAGAAGTATAGGCCATCCTTAGTGAAACAAGCAAATTATTAAGCGTCTCATCTCATGCTGATACATCCTGGATCCTCATCTTCAACTACTGCTTTTCCCATTTTTCTACATGAGGTCAGGGTGTTACATCAACTATTGCCACCTCTCTTGATTCAGTGCCAAATTCCTTCTTTATGTAATCGTCATGCCTGACTTGCAGGTCTTCTCTCCCAGAATCCATCCATCTCTTGGTTGGATGTCCTCCTTTTCTCTTGCCGTTTTCCTGTCTTTCCCAAATCATCTTTACAAAATTGTCTTCTGCTATCCTGCACACATGACAGAATGATTGTAGTATGTTTCCTTGAGCTTTTCTGCAACTGGGGCTACTTTGGCTTGTGTCGGATTCATCATGTCTTCATCTGCCCAAGTGTATATCCTACCACCTTAGCTTGGGCACTTCATCTCCATTACCTCGAGCTTCCTCCACTACCCAGGTTGCTGTACCAAAGAGAAGCACTGGTGATATCTCAGTTTTGCAAAACTTCCTTTTCAGCTTCTTTGGCGTTCTTGCATCACATACTACACCTTACACTCTATACCATCCGCTGCAACCCATATGATTCTAGCTTTGAACTCCTCATTCAGACTTTTCTTCTCAACCACCCTTCGTACACCCCTGAAGCTGTTAACCTGTTTCGCTATTTTCCCTGCTATTCATTTTTAGCTTCTTTTCATTTGTCCCATTTGCTGCCATGACAACTATCATGTTTGTATGCATTTTCACCCTGTGGATTCAGTTTTGAATTCCACACCACTACCATTTGCTGAAAGTCCTATTCAGAGTCTGCTTGCAATGCCACATCATCTGCATGCAACAGCTTTCTTGATCTACCCTTTCCGACCTGTTTGCAAATATAGTCCATCACCAGTTTGAACAGCAGTGGTCTCAGAGTTGAACCCTGATGCACACCTGCTCACAGTGGGAACCTCTCTGTGAGCCCAAATACTGTTCACATTTTTGTGCCATTGGGTCCTTGTACATAGCTTGTATTATATTTACCAATATTTCCTTGATTTCAAACAATTGTAGGACAGTTGTCTTGGGACCTTGTCATATGCTTTCTAGGTATTTTTTTTAGAAATGCCCAGTTGGACTCTTTCCTCTTCTCTAGCTTCTGTTTCACTATATGGACTGACTTCAGTCCAGTCTTGAAACTACACAGACACGCAGTTACTCATACATACACACATGCACACAAATGCATTGACACATATATACGTGTCAGCATTATCTCCATACTCTAAAGAGCTGAGAGGATATATCTTACTTCTGTATCCCATACAAGAAGTTGACATACAACCTATTAACTGTAAATTTGACATTTTAAGCTTACTGAAAAACAGACTCACTGAATCTATGGGTGACAGTTTTAGAAAAACATTTTAACCACATATGATAGGGCATTTACCCCCCCCCCCCCCCACACACACACACACACATTTGTACTCAGATATGGGAAAAAATAGCCTGCATTAGTGAAAAATTCACTCACGTACCGTGATCTCACAGTATGAAAACACAAGTAAAACATTCTGACACATGCTGGAAATTAGAAGATGTTTTGGCGAAGATGATTTCGAGAGAGATAGCAAGAAGGAAAGAGGAAATTAGGACATTTGGCAAAACAAATAGGTGGATTGTGTGTGAGAGAAGAAGTGCAACATTCAAGCATGACTGTTGAAGAAGGTAGGAGAGTAGCATTGAACCGGGAAAGTTGGTAACAGTTGACATGACAGCCTGACACCATGTAGAAAATAAGAAAAAAGGGGTTCATGATGATGATGATACCTGAAATCAGGTGTAGCAGATCTTGACCCAGTTTTTTACTTCTGTGTTTAGATATTGCAGAGAAAAATAAAATATCTGCAAAAGAAATATCAAGTGCAGTACAGAAATAGTGAAGTAGGATCCGAATTGTAAAATTACATAAAATATTTGTCACATGTCTGTGGAAAACATATGATGGAAGTCATAAAAGCAGAGGTAGGAAAAAAGTATAACGTCTTTTTGTATGAAGGCAGTTTTCCTGGAATGTCATCACTAGTTTTAATGTTGTTGGATCAAAGAGTTAGATATTTGTAGAATGCCTTCAACTTTCTGAAATGCATATTACAAGGCCCTTAAAATAAATTGCTCTCTCCTATTATGTGCAAGCATAATGTACTTATCTGTGAAATGTAAGCAAACAAGAAAGAACCAAGGCCTTTTGCTGTAAACTGAATGTCAGTTGTCTATTTATTTTGTCAAAAGTATAATGTGTTCATCTGTATGCGATTTTAGGTGACTGAAATAAGCTGATGCCATAGATGATGTTGCATGTCTCGTGTACTCAAATGAGACACTGAGGCATGTGATGGGTTCAAGTCGTTTATTGTACATAAACACATCAGGAGCTGTAATTGGAACATATACTTTGAAATTCATATGCTTACTGACTGACTCATTACTTCTACCATACTCACATGTGCATATTCATTCAAACCTGGACTCACACTGAATGACTATACAAAATGGCACTGTTCTTGCACATGCTCAGTAACGTATATGCACGTGCTGACTACAGTGGCTGACTAGGTACAATATACATACTGATCTACAGATGAGTGAAGCACTCAGTGCTGTAAGGGAAAACATGCAACCACATTTGTAGTGAGATTTGAAATTAAGTAGCTTATATCATAGTTCGGTGAAACTTCTTAAGCAGGAGCAAGGAAACTGCCAGTAGAAATGTTAACTGCAGTCAGACTTGAAATGATATCCATGACAGACACTGCTCTTGACTTAACTAATAGAAGAGTAAGACATTTTATCACACACATCGGCTGTTAGCTATTTATGCTTTGGCAAGAGTTTTTAAAACATCTGTCCTAAGTGAATGAGTTTCAAGCTGGCAACTTTCCATTTCTCCCTTTAATTGCAGGCTTTGGAAGGCCTGTGTTGAAGAATTACATAGAGGCCGCAGCTCACAGCATAACATGCATCCTCATGTTAAATGGTGTATGGTGTGTGAGTATGTGCATATATGTACATATGTACAGTACTTTACTAAGTGCAGCATGCCAGGCTGATTGGTATGTTCCTTTGCTATTGTCCTGCTCTAAAGAGTGGATGTGTTGATCAACCCTGATACACAAAAGAAAGAGGAAGAAAAAAACCTACAGAAATCTGTTTCCATGCTGTGGGATTTATGCATACTGTAGGCAGTTAATAATATGAAGAAAAGCAGGCAGGATGAGATTACACGATCTCCTGAACTGTGGAAGAAGCTTAAAATCAAAATTATACCTATAGCTCAAGTGCTATAATAAGTTAATTAACAACTAAATGCATTTCTGAATGGTCTCCTTGGCTGTAACCTTGGTAAGAACCAATGAATTTTAGAATGTCACTGTACTAATCTCTTTAAATGAGGTCTGTGCCACAGACTGTTTTGTCCCTGTCCACTATAGCTTGAAGGAATACAACATTATTTAACTGCTGTTAACCAGGCACTCACCATCAAGTAAATAACGAATATCAATGAAAAGCTACATTAACTTGTTAATTAGTGCTGATTATATGAAAACCTAAACTCTTCAGTCAAGAAAGTTGAATATCATTTTTTTCTTTTAAAACTATTATGAAATACATAGTAAAAAGCCGTGGTGGTACAGTGGTAGCATTGTTGCCTCACAGCAAGAGGTTTTCCTGTTTGATTCTTAACTGGAGTGCCTTCTGTGTGGAGGCTGCATGTCCTCCCCATGGTTGAGTGGCCTCCAAAATACATGCATAAATGGGTGTGCCTTCGCTGAAGGTTGGGCATCTGGCTGGCAACTCGGCACCATAAAAATCGATTGCCAATAATTAGCGGACCGGAGTTATGCTGTGGCGACCCCTAACCAGGAAAGGCCGAAAAGACAAACAACATGAAATACATAGTAGAAAAGGTAATCCATTTTCATTTAGATTTCAGTTATGACTTTTTTTTTTCCTTTATACAACTCAATGGAATTTTCACTCAGTGGAACTTCTAGCTTGACTAGAATTTTTATTTAATGTTTACTGATTGTTTTGGTTTGTTAGCTAGGATATTTTGCAGACACCCTAATGGTAATGGACATCAGCTGGGTATCACAGCCCTGTGTTTCTAATCCTTAGTCAGACAGTCCAATTGTGCTGTGCTGATGAGGCCATAAGGCCGAAACATGCATGTCCACAGCTAGTGGGGTTTGACTTTATTGGCCTGAATTTGTCCACTTGTTGTATCTTTCGGCTTTTCCCAGTTAGGGGTCGCCACAGCAGAACTCCGGTCTGCTAATGATTGGCAGTAGATTTTTACGTACCGAGTTGCCAGCCCTGATGCACAACCTTCAACGAAGGTACGCCCATTTACGCATATCTCCACCCAGAAGACGCTTTAGCTGAAAATCGAACAGGACAACGTCGTACTGTGAGGTGACAACCACTAAAAGACTTAAAAAGAAAAAAGTCATGGGCATTCAGAATCACCATATAGCTGAAACACCTGATGCTCATAGGGGTCATTTGCATATATATCCCATGTGCCTCTAATATAAGAGGGTTGAGGGATCACTCACTGTAAATTCTAGCTTGGTTAGAACTTTCATTTAATTTTTACTGATTGTTTTTTCTGTGTGACCTTTTCACTCATTGTTTTAGTTTCTTTATACAGCTGGGACACACCGAAAGGCCTGTAAGGCACATTTGCATTTAGATAACAAATTAAAGTTGCTTTGGCTGTATCAGTGCATTTCTGTTTGCTTAATTACAGTTCGACCTTTATGAGTTTTTTTTTTACATACTTCTAAATGGGTAAGTCGGATCTTTAGACTACACAAGGATATTTCTGTAAGCATTGTATAAACCAACAGACCTTTCCTGGTATTATTTTTTTGCAGTACCAGATGAGGTGCACTGATTGCTTTATGGGTACTTTAAACTGATGGATCAAGGGAGAAACATTTAAAAGAATACTCCTCTTGCCACCTTTAAAACCAGTCTGGGTGGGATATGTGAAGAAAATCTATTTAACTGTGGATATTGTTAGCCTCCCATTGTTAAAGTCCACCAAAGCCAAAATTGAGTTAAGTTTGGCCTCCCAGGCCAAGGACAACTACAAAGCATTCTTTAGCTATGTCCGCAAATTCAAAGGCAATACACAATTGTGTGCACAGCTCATTGTAAATGGAGCCACGTATACTGAGACAGACGATAAAGCAAACCTCCTGGCTGATAAATTCAGCTCCAACTTTACTCCACTCTCCCCCTCAACCTTCTCTCAGGAAATACCATCAAATATAATTCCCCTAATTATCACTAGGGAACAGGTCCTTAATGCTCTCCCCAAGACCAAGAACACTGAATCAGTGGGCCCAGATAATATCCCAGGGTACCTTCTAAATAGCATGAAACATGACCTATCAGAGCCTCTGGAATTACTATTTAACTGTAGCATCCAAACAGGTTTCATGCCTCATGAATGGAAAACAACAGTCATTCCTCTGCACAAAGGTGGGCCATCTACAGACCCATAAGTCTCACTAGTTTTATATGTAAAGCCATGGAAAGAATTATCATGGAGATGATCAACAGAGATATAGTAAACCTTCAGACGCTGGACCCAACCCAGTTTGGTTTTGTCAAGGGCAGATCATGCCTATTCAACCTGGTGGACTTCTTTGAGAAGGTTACCAAAGCAATGGATGAGGGCAAACTCTTTCACACTGCCTATCTTGACCTGGCCAAGGCATTTGACACAATACCCCCCACTCTGCCATTGTTGACAAGCTCAAGAGGTTAGGTACAAATGCATGAAGAGAGATATTCCGGGCTACCACGACTAGGTAGTGTAAGAAAATATATATTTATTGTCAAAAAATGGTAAGCGCTTTCACGGTAAAACAGCACCACTTCTTCAGGCCAAGAACATAAAACTAATGCATGGCATATATAATACAAAAAAGTCTATCAGAATTCACATTAAAATCACATGTTGAAAACACAGAAATCTATTTGAAAACAATTTAATTCATCAATCAGTTAACAAAAACATTAAAATACCATATATATGGAATACAAACCTATAGCAAATGAATACAGAGCAAAAGACAATGCTCAGCCTCCCATGGGTAAAAATATAAATCATCAAGACTATTGGCTAAAAATGTCAAAAAAGACAAACTCCTAAAAACTAACTAAACAAACAAACAAAAAAAAAGCACTATAAGGTTTATTGGTCCAAAGTACTTCCGAAGTGCCTATTGTGGATTTTTTTGGCATTGTTAAATTTTGGGCACTTTTTCCTCTTCTTTGAGTTTGGTTCACCCTTTTTTGTATTATCATGCATTAATTTTATGTTCTTGGTCTAAAGAAGTGGTGCTGTTTTACCGCAAAAGCACTTACCATTTTTTTGACAATAAGTATATATTTTATTACACTACCTAACCGTGGTAGTTGGGAGTATTTCTCTTCATGCATCTACATTTGTTATTACTCCATGCTTTTGGATAGCAGTCTCCATTTTTTACCTTGATTAGGTTAGGTACAAACCCATATGTCACCTGGTGGCATGTGTCTCTAATGGACACATGCAACCTGTAAATGGTTGATCTCCCAGGCCCATGCTTACACTTAGCAAGAGTATCAGAACTTGTTAGAGATTTGGGATGATAGCTAGGTTTAAAAAGGCCCTTGGGCTCATTAGTCTATTAAACTCCTATGTACCTATGAACTAGGTGATCTGGATCAGCTTCTTGATGGTCTTTTCTTGGTAAGAACCTATAAATCTAAGAGTGGCAATGTACTAATCTCTTAAAATGAGGTCTGTGCCACAGACTGTTTTTTCTCTGTCCTATATAGCTTAAGATGTCAGTCTCTGGCTTGAGTTAGCATAATATTATTTAACTACTGGTAACTAGGCACATGCCATCATTTTTGGTGTGGCAGCCTAAATGGTCCTATCAGATACTCCTCAGTAACAAGTTTTACATTCTGAGTCATTTAAATTACCTGTACATCTTACCTTGCATTTTATTAATTGCTCACCTTTTTATGAATGTTAGCCTCTGATATCTTATTGCCAGCCACTGGATTTGGTTTCTAATTTTGCATCTTAGACTCTTGTGTTTTAGGTGCTTGTTGTGGCCAGCAGTTTAGTTTGCCACTGTCTTACTTTACTTCACTTTGACAGTTTGGCTATTAATGCTTGGCTGAGTGGGTATCTGTATTATTGTCTGTTGTGTCCCGATTTAGGTCACGGCAGAGATGTAAGTAATGAGTTAACCCTCTCACACTTTGGTGCCAAAACATATGGCAGTACCCCTGGCTGAGTGCTGTTAAAATAGTGTGAAGGATATTTTTCAGTGTTAAGTCTTTCAGGTTGTTTTAGATTATTTTTTTATTTGTTTGCATTTGCTCAGTCCTTATCAAAGCTAATAGGTTGTTGATTTTAGTATGTGGCTCACTGCTGTGATTGGTAGAGGTTTCCATCATTTCCTGCTATACCACAGTGCTTGGTTATGTTTTCCAAGTGGGAGTGCATTTATTTCTTGCAGTCTGTCAGGACTTTTAAGCTCACACTTGGGGTCACCTTAATCAATCACACTTATGTCTGTGGCTATTTTCCTTCTCTATGTGTATCGTTGTAATTAAGTATTTAAATAAGCAGTTTTCAAATTTTTTTTTTTTTGCAATTCTGGCAGCATAGTATTTTTATCTATTTAATTATATAGGTATGTTCAACTTTAAACTTGACATGTAAAAAAGAAACACTCAGAATGGCTTGTTGGAGATTTTATTTATTTAAAAATGTGTTTAGCTGGATAAGAACACTGATCACAAGGGATGAATTTCAGTCTTAGCCCTGGAACGCAAATAAATCAGAATTATGTTTAATGAGAGAGAGAGCAAGAGTATAATGAAAATTTTCTTCTTCTTTCAGCTTTTCCCGGTTAGGGGTCACTACAGCGAAACTCTGGTCTGCTAATGATTGGGAGTAGATTTTTATGGTGCTGAGGTGCCAGCTCAATGCCCAGCCTTCAATGAAGGCACGCCCATTCACGCATGTCTTTCGAACACCACTCGACCACGGGGAGGACATGCAGACTCCACACAGAATGCGCTCCAGCCAAGAATCGAACGGGAGAGCCTCTTGCTGTGAGGTGACAACGCTACAGCTGCACCACCACAGCTTATCTAAAATATAATGGTGGATGTATTTACTTAGTAAAGGTTAGGTCAGTATTAAAAACAAAAATAATTAATAATATACAGAGGAGGAAACCCTTGTTGGTGTTCTGTTATATGTAAACAGAGTTATTTATTCTCAGGTGGCCTTCCGCTCCACCCTTCCCAGCCCTGTTTACCTAGTAATTTATAATATAATAAAAGTTTTACACACTTATATAATGACAGGAAGTAAATACTACTTCAGGAATTGCAGCTTGTCTCAAGCTTTCTTATGTCATCTTCTGAGTATGACAGTTTAAAAAAAAATTATGTTTTTTTTTTTGTTATTGCCCTGCATTTTGCTGTTCTTTACCAGCAGATAGTATTAACAGCTAAGTCAATGATCATGTCAATCATATCTATACATAGAGATTGATATGAATTGTTATGCTTATATGAGTAATAATATTTAAATAAGCTTTTATTTAGTCACAGGTATGAGATGCCATTATGAGACATTGGTTTTCTTTATAAACTGGTTTCCAGGAATGGCTCAAAAGTATATTGTTGCAGTATAAAAACACCATATAAACTTTAAAGTGCCAATGCACATGTATACCTAACAAACATAACTTCATCTAAAAGACACAAAGAATAGTTAATGCATACTAATACAAAAACATCAATAAAGAGAATGAAGGGAATGCAATAGCTAGACATATAATTCATAATGATACCACACATAGTTTTAAGTTTTTAGTTCTTGAGTTAATATATCCCACTGTGAGGTTAGGAGACATAAGGAATTATACTGAAAAAGAAGAAGGGAAATGGATAATTAGACTGCAGGCAGACAGGGGACATGGGTTGAATGAGAGGGTTTCTCTGAAACCATTTCTCATAGGCCTTGCTTTGAAACATTGAGTCTCCGATTCAGTATATTAATTCAGGTATGTTTTTATATCTCAGGTATTTGTATGTATATACACATGTATTTTTGTATTAGTATGCATTAGCTATTCTTTAAGTGACTTTTAGATGACGTTATGTATGTTAGGTATACATATGCATTGGCACTTTAAAGTTTATATGGTGTTTTTATACTGTGTTTTTATTGGTTGCTCTTTTATGAGAATGAGTATTTAAAAGGTGGTTTTATATATTCAATTTGAAAGTCTGATGAAGCGTTCTTGGGAACGCAAAAGCGCTTACTTTACTTTGTGATAATAAATTGAGTTTTACACTGTTGGTCTGCTTCGATTGTCATGTTGTACCTTCTATCTTTATTCTGGCTACATTTGTTTGGTTTGGAGGTACTTTACCCATTTGGTGTTTCATTTTTACATTTGGACTTTGCTTGGTTATACCAAAGAGACATGACAGAAGAGACCTCTCTGCCATCATCTGGAATCGATAATGTACCTACTGGTATTGTTAAATTTAAGCAGCTGTTACTGACTGATAGTAACCCCTTATTACGGCTATCATGTGTGGATTTAGTTAACAGTGCGAATATGCATAAAAGAGAAACCATTAACATTAATGCAATGCAACTGACTAGGAAGTTAGAAGATTTATTGATGAAAATTAAGAATATTCAGTGGCAAAAGAAGCATATGGAGGCTTGTGTTTCCTTTAAGGTAGTTCCCAGAGGCCTCCAAGTTCTTAAAATGCCCACTTTTGGTTCTACTTATCCCCAACTACTCTCCTAATGGCAGAAGCTTAACCTGGAGACTAGCTTCAGATATATGAAGCTGTTAATTGAGCAGTACTCATTGATTGAGAAAGAACTTAGTATCGAAGCTGGCTGGGTTGAACAAGAACTCAGCCTACTGGTATCGTGTACACAAATGGATGAGTTCGTATGTGAACTCTCTACTTCGCTTGCAGCTTTGGATAGCAGGTTGTTATTGGCAAAGAAAAGGAAAGTAGAAAGAGACTGTTTGGATTTCAGTAAGGGGAACGTATTTTCCTGGCCGAGGGAGTCCACCCGGACCAGAGATGCTGTATCATCTTGTACCGGCCATCAAACAGCAGCAACACGTTCTGCACATCCGCCCATTCCCTTAGAGATGACATCACTTCTGACTCAGGCTAGAGAGGGAGACAACGCCACTGAGATAGCAGGTGCATCAACGCCAGATTTTGAACAAACAAACATACAGGTTCCTTCCTTTTCGAAGGAACCAGTTGTTAGAAGGAAAGAGAACACCAAAGAACCAGTGGCGACCATGTCAACTAGTGACCTTTCGTCACTCCATTTTCCATTGCCCTTTCGAACAACAAACCGGCAGCCGTGGAGCCCGCATTACATGGGGAAGAAACGGAAGATGTCGGACGAGCAGCATGAGTTTCAGAAAAGAACTTTGAAACCAGTGAACAGGACCTTACAGTGAATTTGTCAAAGTATGTATTATCGTTTTCTGAAAAAGCAGTTTTGAATAGGGGACTGTCGTTTATACCTTCGCAAAATGTGGATGTTACAGATTTAATTGTTGATGTTAAGTGTTTCTCTAGAAATATTGCATTATCTTTACAATATGAGAATAATGATAATAATATTAGACAATGTCACATGTTTAGAAAGCAATCAACTTATACACCTAATTTACATCCATTACTAGATAGTTTTGAAAAGGCTTGTGAGAATGATTTGTTAGCCATGTTTCAACTTGAGATACATAATTTGAAACCTGAGTTTTATAACTTAAAAAGGGAAGAGAGGCAAGCTTTGAAAGTTCTACAGAACAATGATATGATTGTCATTAGACCTGCATATAAAGGGGGAGCAATAGTTGTGTTAGATCAGGAATATTATCATTCTAGTATATGTGCCATGCTGTTAGACTTGAATACATATAGTGTTTTAACTATTCTTCAGTTAGATAGGATAATTAAGGATGTTCATGATAACCTATATGACATGCTGATGTGCAATATTATTGATGTTGATTTGTATAAGTATTTCCTTATAGAGAAACCCTTAATACCCACTTTTAGGGGTTCCATAAAATACACAAAACTCTGGAGAACCCTTTTTTTAGACCTATTGTTTCTAGTAGAGGTTGGTTAACCGAATCAATATCTATTGATATAGAGAAGCAATTAAGACCGTTTGTGGAGTCAACTAGTTCAGTTTTAAGGGACACCCAACAGTTTTTGGAAACACTTTCAATTTATAATGGCATTAATCATATAA
This sequence comes from Protopterus annectens, assembly GCF_019279795.1. Taxonomy (NCBI): domain Eukaryota; kingdom Metazoa; phylum Chordata; order Ceratodontiformes; family Protopteridae; genus Protopterus; species Protopterus annectens. The sequence continues at coordinate 701,648,672 of NC_056749.1, read as the reverse complement.
ATGGATTTGATTATATGGTTACGCTTGATGTTACGTCACTCTTTACTAGCATAACTAACGATACTGGTATCGAATATCTGAGATAGTGTTTGATACAGAAAGGGATGAGTAATGATCACATTATTAAAATTGCAATGCTGATGGGCTTAATCCTTATTAACAAAGTGTTCACTTATAATGATAGATATTTTTTACAAACCACAGGTGTAGCAATTGGGACGCCTTGTGCTAACTCTTATGCAAATCTTGTTCTAGCATATTGGGAACATACCTATATTTTAGAACATATGTTTTTCTCTAGATTTATTAAGTATTACAAACGTTTTGTGGATGATGTTTTCCTCATATGGGGAGGGGATTAAAGGACCACAGTGATTTTATTACCTCCATAAATGGGATGACAACTTTTTTAACCTTGACTGGAAAATGGTCCCAGAAAGAGATTACATTTTTGGATGTATTACTTAAGAAACAGAATGGCCAAATTACCGCTGAGATATACAAGAAACCTTACTGAAGGAATGCCCTTCTGCATACACAAAAATATTGTTAAGAGTCAAGCACTAAAGACCTCTCGCTTAGTAAGCGAAGATTGTGTTTCTGATAAGGCTATTGGTGATGTAAGGATGGATTTTATTGAGAGAGGATATCACCCACGTGACTTAGAAGTAATACATGAAACAAAATGTGATAATTTTGGAAAACCTTACATCAGGAGAGGAAGTCAGATACCAATGAAACAAGAAGTTACTGCCCCCCCCCCCAAGGGTAAATAGGCTAGTAATTCCATACACGAATAATAATAAGAAAGTAAGAGAGATAATTAAAAAGAATTGGAGTATGTTATCGTTAGATGATAAAGGAAGTAGTAGGTGCTGGTCGTAGATTTACTTACAGGAATACTAAATCACTGAAGCGAATTTTATGTTATTTGAAGAGCAACAAGAAAGAATTTCATTCTACTAGGAAAGGGACTTTCTCTTGTCGCCACTGTAATCAGTGTGGTTTTATAGCGAATACAAATAGTTTTATACATCCTGATACGCACTTAACTTATGAATTCCACCATTATACAGATTGTAGGTCAAGAAATTTAGTTTATTTAGCTATTTGCCAAAAATGTAATGGCTTTTATGTAGGAAAGACCAACAGGACCCTGAGAGAGAGAATTAGGGAGCATATTTACGCCATTAATAAAGAGAATGAAGGGAATGCAATAGCTAGACATATAATTCATAATGATACCGCACATAGTTTTAAGTTTTTAGTTCTTGAGTTAATATATCCCACTGTGAGGTTAGGAGACATAAGGAATTATACTGAAAAAGAAGGTAAATGGATAATTAGACTGCAGGCAGACAGGGGACATGGGTTGAATGAGCGCTTTTCTCTGAAACCATTTCTCATAGACCGTGCTTTGAAACATTGAGTCTCTGATTCAGTATATTAATTCAGGTATGTTTTTATATCTCAGGTATTTGTATGTATATACACACGTATTTTTGTATTAGTATGCATTAGCTATTCTTTAAGTGCCTTTTAGATGACGTTATGTATGTTAGGTATACATATGCATTGGCACTTTAAAGTTTTGTATGATGTTTTTATACTCTGTTTTTATTGGTTGCTCTTTTATGAGAATGAGTATTTAAATGGTGGTTTTATATATTCAATTTGAAAGTCTGAGAAGCGTTTTTGGGAACGCGAAAGCACTTACTTTACTTTGTGATAATAAATTGAGTTTTAAACTATTGGTCTGCTTCGATTGTTGTGGTGTACCTTCCATCTTTATTCTGGATGATGAATAATTATGACAAACATAGAGTATTAGAAAAATGCTATATCTCAGAGTTGTTATATTGCAAATTGTAATTTTGCTTATATGTAAATCTTGAAGCACACACTTTTTAACTTTTGCTTGTTCATTCTGATGAATGTCAGGATTATGAAAAAAGTTATCAGAAGCAAAGGAAGGTTATTTGGAAAATAAAGCTCTCATCATACGAAGCTGTACTATTACAATTACTTAGAAAGATTGTTGAATTATAAAATTTCAGTGAACAACAAAAATAGCTGGGGAAAAACAAACGTCCTCCATTCTAACTCTGTAAAACTTTTAACATTAAGTAACTTATTGTTTATGATGTAAACTTCAAGTCTCTGAATGTTATTTATCCTTTTTTATAATTGCCCTATTTTATTAGACACATGGCCACTGCATATGTTTCTCATTAGCTCAAATTATTTTTTTTTTCTTGTACATTGCCTATTTTGACTTTATAATGTTTTGTTTATAAAGTGCTACAAGGCATTTTGCTGTCAGCTGTTTTAGCAATAACCCACAAATGGGTGAGGGTATCACAGGATTTACTTACAGTTGGTGTGATTTGATCCTGAAGGTGAAGCCAGAGTAATAAAATGAAGCCAACCATGGGTAAATCCTGTGATACCCACATCCAAGATGGGGTTATTGCTATTATACAATGACATTATTTAAGAAAGAAATTGCTTACCTTTCTTAAATAATGTCTTTGCATAATGGCACTGCAGTGTTCCTCCATGTTCTTCCTTGTTTCCTGATGTACTGCTTATCTGTATAGTACTTGTGTTCCCATGCTTGCACAGTGCATCAGTGCTGTTCAAGAGAAGCAACAAAGAAAAAGAATCTCTGTTGCTGTTTTTTTTCTTGCCATTATAACATATTAATGCAAGAAACTTGGACAAAGCCCAAGCTAATGGGGGAGAAAGGTCCAAAAATAGGGTCAGAGTTTAAATATTGCTTTTATAAACTTAGAAGGTTGCTGGAATAAGAGTTTTCTTTGTTAGCGTGCATTGTCTGAAAGATATGAAGCCTAAACCTCAAATGTCTCTAGTTAATGACTTCAATCTCCAGTGGCTTTCCAGAAAGCTAAGTGTTTATTAGGAAAAGACCAAAACTATGAGACAAAAATCTGGACGTTCTGCAAAAATCTGGAAAGTTGAGAGGTATGACTGCTGAGATTTTAGTAGAGAGAGTACAGAAATACAAGGAAAATCATGTACATTTCTGTTTCTTTGGTTTTGCAGAATGTACCAGATTTTTCTTGTATTTTGTTCTGTTTTCTAGACATATGCCAGTAGGAAGTCTGGCTGCTCAATGGTACTTCAGCACCTGGACTTTTCTCTGTTGGTATATATGTTTGATTTACAATGGGCATGCTGGCTGGGCTGTCCAATCAGCAGGCTCATTTTGAATAGTAATGGGCTGTTATTGTATAATTAGTACTTTTTAAAATAAGACTGTACTACACAAGGGATGGCAAGGCTTCTTTAGTGATATTGTGAGTCAGATCCTTGCTGCCTTTGAAATATAGATTTGTAGGGTCATGGAAAGCCATGTGACTTGAGGCTGAACATATTCTAGTGCTGGTCTTCCTGATTTGAGTGACTTTCTGCTAAAGTTCTTCCATGCCACACATATACCTTTCCTACCTGTAGCAAAGGGGAGCAGCCTTCATGGGCACCTACTCCTTATCACCTCAGTTGCCCTTCCCTTTAGTCCTGAAATCAGTCCCAAATCCAGGTCCTAAGTGTTACATATGCAATTATAAGTACTGCACCGTTGGTCCAGAGATGGCTGTTAAGCAGCTTTAAAACTTGTTCCAGCGTAGTACAAGGTCAGCAAGGAAATCTGTCTTGGCTATATTGGCAGACAGGACATATGTTCTTGGCTACTCAATTGCCATTTATGAAATCCATACCACACTGTCACTGTGCCAGTGATTAAATCTGTTCTTGGCTATTAATGGGTTCATGCTTATAAAGAAAAAAGAAAAATTTTGCTAACAGCGGTCCATCTATAGATCCATTTTAAACTATTGCCCAGGCTATTGTGTAATCAATTCTAGATTGTCACTGGACCAGGCAGCCTTGAAATCCATTTTAGACTGTCACTGAACTCAGATATAGAAACTTTGCTTATCTGTCACTGTGCATGCACACACCCAGCAGAGGTTCAAAAATACTGGACCTGGTACTCACCAATACGGGAGAGTACTGCATACTCCCCAATGTCATGTCCTCACTGATGAGGTCAGACCATAAAGCCATCTCCTTTGAAATAAAAACCAACTCGTTAATCCCAGCAAACCATGTAACAAGAAGAAACTACTCCAAAGCAAACTACATCAGATTGAGCAGAGCTTGTCAAAATTCAATGCCCCTCATACAAACTGCATCAGATTGAGCAGAGCTTGTCAAAATTCAATGCCGCTCATACAAACTGCATCAGATTGAGCAGAGCTTGTCAAAATTCAATGCCCCTCATACAAACTGCATCAGATTGAGCAGAGGTTGTCAAAATTCAATGCCCCTCATACAAACTGCATCAGATTGAGCAGAGCTTGTCAAAATTCAATGCCCCTCATACAAACTGCATCAGATTGAGCAGAGGTTGTCAAAATTCAATGCCCCTCATACAAACTGCATCAGACTGAGCAGAGGTCGTCAAAATTCAATGCCCCTCATACAAACTGCATCAGATTGAGCAGAGGTTGTCAAAATTCAATGCCCCTCATACAAACTGCATCAGATTGAGCAGAGGTTGTCAAAATTCAATGCCCTCATAACCCAGTGTTCACAGCAACCTATGCTGAATTGTTCAGAGAGACCCTGTACAACCATGTAAATGGCTACATAGAGGCTGCTGTACCTACTAGAATCCAAAAACAAACTCTAAAAACAACCCCCTCTGCTAGTATTCTAACCTTAAAAGGGTATATAGCAAAAGAAAAAAAGTGATGGCTAAAATCAGGAAAAGAAACTCCCATAATGATAAGAGGTCTCTAATTAAGCTAACCAGGAAACTAAGAGGACTAAATAAGTCCAACAAGACCAATTACAAGGTCAAGATAGCCTCACAGGCTAAAGACAGCCACAAAGTCTTCTACGACTAGGTCCATAACCTGAAAGGCAGCACACTGGTTTTATGGACGTAGCTCAAAAGCAGCACACAGCAGTGTGCCATACTGATGGTCAGTGGTGCCACCTTCATTGAGCAAAGTGACATTGCAAATCTACTGGCTGACAAATTCTGCTCAAATTTCATACCCCCACATCCCACCATGAAATACCTACTAACATAACACCCCAACTGTTAGCAAGCAGCAGGTCCTGGAGGTGCTTGCACAGCCTTAATGGGCTCCTGACAATACCCTATAACCAATAATAATAATAATAATAATAATAATAATAATAATAACAACAATAATAATAATAATAATAACAATAATAATAATAATAATAACAATAACAATAATAATAATAATAATAATCATATAGGCCTCCTAAATAGTTCGAAAAATCACCTATCAGGACCACTTAAGTCACTTTTTAATTAGAGCCTGAAAACAGGCTTTGTACTATGAGAATGGAGGACTGCAATAGTTATCTCACTTCACAAGGGTGGACCATCAACTGACACCAGAAACTGCAAACTAATATGCAAAGCTATGGAATAAGTTATCATGGAAATGATCAACAAATACAAAGGCAACCTTCAGACACTGGACCCAACTCAGTTTGGATTTGTTAAGGGAAGGTCATCTCTACTAAGCCTGGTGGACATTTTCAGGAGGACACCAAAGCAATGGATGAGAGAAAAATGGGGCATACTGCCTACTTGGCCCTGGCTAAGGTGTTCAATACAATACCCCCACTTGGGTATAGTTGACAAACTCACTAAAATGTGCATAAATCCTCTTGGTGTAGCTGCTTGTCTCTCTGGATGGAGTGCTCATAACTAAGCTTCTCCTTTTAATTCTTCTTTCCCTGGATCCCCACCAAGCCAAGTTCGATCTACTGGCCTGCAGTGCTCTTTAACAGAACCAGGCAACCTTGGAATGAGTGTTATTTTCAAAATATACAAAAAGTATGTTTTATCCTCCAGACAAAATTAATTGCTAGCCCTTGTTTAATTTCTATTTTTAAGTAAAGCACTCCATCACGGACATTAGTTTGCCCCTCCCCATACTGTACTTTCTAACAGCAGTCTCCCTTTGCAAGCTGTTTCAACTATTTGAAAGCCCTGCTGTTTTTCTAGTATTACTAAACCCTTTCTCCTATAACTTGTGGTCTTTCTAAATTCCACATACTCCTGGTTACAAGTGTTTATTTCAAAAGAAAGATATGCAAAACAAGTAAGTCCAAAGTACCTACTGATTTTCTTATTGTTTCAGAAAATTAGCTGCCCCCCCATTCTGTACTTCTAACTACAATCTGTCTTTAGATGCTGTACTGTTTGTATGCTCTGCTGTTTCTCTAGTTCTACTAAACCTTTTCTCTTATAAGTTCTTGTCTTCCTAATTTCAACATAACTCCTTGGTAAAATTGGCTTATTTTATTTCAATAAGACAGGTATGCCAAACAAGCAAGTCAGAGTAACTACTGCCTTTTCTTATTGTTTCTGTATACTTGCATATCTGTGAAATCAGGGCCAGCCCTTTTCATCATACTACTGCTATCCACCACTTTTCTGGTCTATTCTGATCCTCCCCCTCCCCACAAGAACAATTGCAGCGGTCTACAAAAGACTCCCCTTTATCCTCCCACTCTAGAGATTTGTCCTTGTGGAGCCACAGGTGTACTATAGTATTTGTCCACTAGGTGGCATCCTCTCCTCATAATTCCTGTTTCATGACTTCTTTATTTTCACTATCTCTTAATTAATTATTTATTAGTAAATTCCCTTCTCCACCCAGGATCTAAAAATAACCCTTGCCCAGACCCAAGTAAAACTGACTCAGATCTAAGCTCTCTCTTCAACAAATTCTTCGTGGAATCTATAGCTAATCTTACCAAATCCTTCCCCAACAATAATACATCCAACTCTCTTTCCTCTACTCCCAACAACCCCTCTAACTGTCCTCCCAGTTTCCAGCTGAAACCTGTTTCAACTATATTCATAAAAAGACTCTTATCTAAACTAAAGCCATGCACTAATGCGCCTCATAACATCGCCTCCTCTTTCCTTAAATGTGCTGCCGAAGGTATTGCTCTCCCTATCAGCATCTTAATTAATAGATCTATAAAAGAGTCATATGTTCCTATGCTTTGGAGATCAGCCTACATTCTCCCTCTTCATAAAGGAGGCAAAAACACAAATATCTCCAACTTTCGCCCAATTGCCCTACTCTCACCTTTATCAAAAATCCTAGAGAAATGCGTCCACCACCAACTCTTGCCTTTCTTAATCCATAACCACCTCCTAACACCCACCCAACATGGTTTCCGCCCTGGACACAGCACTATTACTGCCTTACTATCCTTCTTAGAAACAGTCAACCAAGCCAGGGATTCTGGGTTACTAGTTTCCACTGTACTGCTAGATCTGTCTAAAGCCTTCGACACCATCTCTCACAAACAGCTTCTCTTTCATCTATCAAACCTTCATCTCTCCCCTGATACTCTATCCTGGTTCTCTAGCTACTTATCTACCTCCTCCTTCTTACCTACACCCACTGGTGTTCCCCAGGGGTCCATCCTTGGACCCATGCTTTTCAACATCTTAATAAATAACCTTCACTCTGCCATCCCAGACACAACAGTCATCCAATACGCAGATGATTCTACCTTAGTCTGCGCCGCCTCCAACATTCCCGAACTACTGACAAAAACCCAAATAGCTTTTTCCACTACTGAGAACTGGATGCACCAAAATCATCTCTCTCTAAACTCTAATAAATCCAAAATTCTTCTCTCCGCTCCCTCCAGGGCTTGCACATTTGATAAAACAGCATTCAAAATCATAAGCCAAACAAAGTCAACCATAGAGGTGGTCCCATCTGCAAAACTCCTTGGCATCACTATAGACGAGCACCTCAAATTTGATAGCCACATACAACAAAACATAAAGAAAACCCACCAAAAGCTAGGTATGCTCTATAAGAACAACTGCTTTCTCTCCAACTCCGCTAGACATTCCTTAGCAACTACCTATCTTCTACCATCTCTACTATATGGAGCCCCTCTCCTTACTAACCTCTCTTCTTCCATCTCCACTAAACTCAAAATCTGCTATAATAAAATCTCTAAATTTGCTACCAAATCTAAAACCTCTTCTCACCATTGTCTTTCCCTACAAACTCTGAACTGGCTAGAACTCCCTAACTACCTAGACTACCTCCAACTAACCACTGCTCACAAATTAATATTCTACCCTGAAAATGCCCAGCCCTAGCAAACATCCTTCCGCCATACACCCCAAACAGATCTCTTAGATCTGAACACCAAAATTTAATCACCATCCACAAACCCAATCGCCCTGCTGGCCAGCTCCTTCCCTCCTACTCTCTTGGCAGGAAATGGAACTCTCTCCCTTCTTCTCTTAGAACAACATCTAACACTGAAGCCTTCAAAATCCAACTTTTCTCTTACTTATCCTCTAAACATAAGTGCACCTGCTTACATCCTACATAAATTTACATAAATTCCCCTTGAACCCTCTACATCCTTTCTCTTTACTCTACCCTAATACTATCTTCTTTTCTTCTCTTTTTCTCTCTCGATCACTGCTTGATCAAACTATATTCTACTCTCAGTTTATGTACTTTCTCTCTCTCTACTCCTCATATGTAAATATTGTAAATAGCATGTAACCTTACACCTTCTTTTCATACAGTCAAACCTGCTACTTAAGGAAACTACTAAATCTATTGTATCTACCTTCCTGAATGATGTTTTTTGAAGTATACTGCGTGTATTTGTTTTTTTACTAACTGTATTCAATGTAATGTTATTCCAAATGTATATATTTTATTACTATCTTTTACACTATGTAACTTAGATTGTATTTGCTTTGCTTTTGGAGCTTTTCTCCCCGGGCCTCCACTGAAAATGGGTACGTTCTGGCCCAGTGGACTTCCCCGGTAATCAAACTGGAAATAAATAAATAAATAATAAATTATTTATTTGGATATCTGCTTTGATCTATAATAAACTTTATTCTACTCCCCTCTCTCAACTCTAGGCCCACCCCATCCCACCTAATCCCTGTCCCATGGACCAGCTACTAGTGCTCCACAGATTGGTTCTTGTTCACCCTTAGCCTTCCTTTGGGTCTACCCACTCCATTCACCCTGCGGGCTCACTCCGCTCCCCTACCATGCCCCCAATTTACACCCGCCCCCAGCACCTCTACATTTATACCCTTTAGCCACACCCATCACCCCGCCCCAATCAACTAGTAACCTCCTCCCTTCCACACCCACTTCTTACTCCTCCCCTCTTTTCACCAATACTCTTCCATACCTCCACCTCTCTGTCTCCTCCCAAAATTTATAACTCACATACCTAGTAAATTAGCCACCCACAACATACCTTCCATCAATATCCTATCCCACTATGCTCTAGAAAGCCATATCCTTCTGTACTCATCCAGTACTGTTCCTCAACATATCCTATATCTACTACTTGACCCTGCCAACTAACTATAACCACACTCCATCCTTTCATACTACTAACCACCTTAACCTACCTGTCTTACATTCACACTTCCCAATCTCTCCATGCTTATACCCCATAAAACACCATCTTTTCTTCTCTTATAAACTTATTACTCCTCACAACTATCCAAACCCTACAACTAAATCTAGCTAAACTCAACCTCGTCTCTAAGCAAAGTACCTCCCCAACCTAATGCTATATCTGACTTCTATTCTATTATTAGGAGACATACACCCCAACCCAGGCCCATCCTCATCCCCACCAACGGATAAATCCATACTACTCACCTCCTTAAATGCCCAAAGTATAGTTAACAAATCCCTAATCTGCATGCCTGGCTTACATATAACAAACCAGACATTTTGTCCAGCTCTGAAACTTGGTTAAAACCTCATATAAAAGATTCAGAAATAATTCCACCCAACTACTCTATAATCAGAAAAGATAGAACAAACAAAAAAGGAGGCGGAGTATCCCTTCTATATCTATCCTCCTTAACAGTTATCCCTTACAACACAACTCCCCAATTCAATAATGCAGAACTACTCCTGGCTCTGCTTCAAGTAAATAAACACAAACACATATGCATAGCCTCCCTCTACATCCCCCCAGGCAACAATATTTCTACACTAGAAGATATTCTCTCCTGGCTTTCCAATAACATTAACAATGAAACTATACTTATGGGCGACATGAATATTAATTGGTCTGCAATACAGTCTCCCACAAATCCACTTAACATTAATCTTTACAACTTTTCTCAACTGATCAACTCCATAACTCGGTCCTCAAAAAACCTCACCAGTGATAGTATCCTAGACTGGATATTAGTCTCCCACCCTCATTACTTCTCACATAGTGGCACCCTGCCTGATTCCCTTAGTGACCACTTGCCCACATTCACACGCCGACTAACTTCACCCCTACATCTTACTCACAATTTTATTACTACTCGCTGCCAAAAAAGCTTTAACCCCACTACCTTTTCCAACTCTCTAAAAGCAATCAACTGGTACACCCTAAAAACTCTACCCCTGGAACAGGCTGTCGCCCACTTTAACTCAACTTTTCTAAACCTCTTAGAGCAACAAGCCCCCATAAAAACAAAATGAATAAAAAACAAAACTGCCCCTTGGCTAACAAAAAACACACTAGTAACTATGCACCTTAGTGATAATGCATGGTCATATCAGAAACATAGGACTCCCCTAGCCCATAACGAATACAAAACACTCAGAAGCAAAGTAAAAAAACTTATCATCTCCGATAGACAAAATTACTTCTCCATAATCCAAAACAACAACAAAACAAACCCTCAAAAATTTTGGAATTGCATGTCTACCCTTCTCAATTCCAACAAACCAGATAACCTGAGCCCAGACCCTAACACTCCTGTCATAGACTTGGCCACTCAATTCAACACCTTCTTCATTGATTCTATCTCCAAACTAACCTCATCCTTTTCATCTTCAAACCCCACCGTACCCCCCACTACACCCCAATCCTCCCCTACCAACTTTTCACCCCTCACCACTGCTCATCCCCCTATCTCCACTCCATCATCAACATTCTCAAATTCTCCCCCCTCCCCCCACCATTGCCTACCCCATCAGCATTTTAATCAACCATTCCATTCAAGAAAGCTCACTACCCCAAATCTGGAAAAAGGCTTTTGTTGTTCCATTGCACAAAGGAGGCATCAATAACAATATTACTAATTTCCGTCCCATCGCTAGTCTAGCTCCTATCTCTAAACTTTTAGAAAAGTGTATTCACCTACAACTCCTACCATACCTCATAGACAATAACCTACTAACTCCAACACAACATGGTTTCAGACCAAGACACAGTACTATGACCGCCCTACTCTCCTTCCTAGAAGCTGTGAACAAAGTCCAGGACACAGGGCACATTGTCTCTACCCTCCTACTAGACCTCTCTAAAGCCTTTGATACTATCTCCCACAATTTATTACTAACTAAACTCTCCAAGCTTAACTTGACACCCTCTTCTCTGAACTGGTTCACTAGCTACTTATCCAATAGATATCAGGCAGTGAGATGGAAAAAAGCCACCTCCCCTTTCATCAACACTCAAACCGGTGTTCCCCAAGGATCTATACTGGGTCCACTGCTTTTCAATATACTCATAAATGATTTCCATAACTCTATCCCTTCAAATAAAATTATCCAATACGCAGATGATTCAACTATAATCTGCTCTGCTACCTCCATCCCCACACTGCTAAAGCTTACTCAAGATGCATTCTCAACCACCGAACAATGGATGAAAACAAATCACCCTGTACTCAATGCCTCTAAAACCAAAGTAATGGTATTCACCCCCTCTAAAGCTACCTTTTTCAATCCAAGTAATGTCACTATTACTAGTCACAACAATACACCCTTAGAACTGGTATCTGAGGCCAAATTACTTGGGGTCCAAATTGATAGTCAGCTTAAATTCAATTCCCATCTTCAACTAAATATAAAAAAAACCCACCAAAAACTCGGCATGCTCTACAGACAGAATCGTTATCTTATACCCTCCACCAAACTCACCCTATCTACCACATTTCTCATCCCATCCCTCCTCTAAGGAGCCCCACTTCTAACTAACCTACAATCTTCTCTCAAAACACAACTCTCCTCTTGCTATAACAAAATAGACAAGTTTGCTACCTCCCATAAGTCCTCCTCACACCACTGTTCAGCTCTCCACAAACTAAAATGGTTAGAACTACCCAATCACCTCACCTATGTCCAACTGACTCTTGCACACAAACTCATCTTCAATCCCTCCCTCTGCCCATCCCTTTCCTCTACCTTCAAAATGCACCTCCCTGATAGAATTCTAAGATCTAACAACCAAAACTTAATTGAACTGTATAAACCAATTCGTCCCCCTGGAAAAAATCTCTTATCCTACAGTCTTGCTCGTCTCTGGAACTCCTTACCCCCATCCATTCGTACCATCACAAATCACTTCTCATTCAAAAAATCCCTTCACTCACACCTAATTTCCCAGTGGGAATGCTCCTGCTCCCACCCAACATAATCTCCTCATACTGAGAATTTTCACTTCTCCTCCCTATTCATAATGAGAATTTCTACTTACTCTCCTAAACTCATAGATCTTGCTCTTGCTTGTATTAGCTTTTTCTGAATACTTAAAGGTACCTTAGTATAAATATACCCTCTGATGGAAAAGGTTCTCTGTTTCTATATTGAAAGGTTCTGTGTCAGCTCATATACCTTTCTCTTGATTGTATTAAGCTACTCATCCTGAATGTATGAAAGATATCTCCAGTGTAACCCACCCTAAGTTGTAAAAGCCTCTCAGTTTCTATATTGTAAATTGTTTTCAGTGATACAAGATTGTAATATTTGTATATGTTTGTACACTAGTCTACTGTATTTCCAAGTCCATAGGAATTGTATAATTGAAACTAAATACCTTATTGTAGCTTTGCTAATTGTTTTTGGAGCTTTTCTCCCCAGGACTCCATTGAAAATGAGTTATTTTGGGCCAATGGACTATCCTGGTAAACCAACTGCAAATAAATAAATAAAATAAATAAACCCCTACACAACTCACTGGATTGCCAGCTGGCTCACAGACAGGACCCAGGAAATCAGGACTGGTGAGACCACCTCCACTAAGAGACCTGTCACCAGTGGGGAACCTCAGGGCTTCATGCTTGGACTGCTCCTATTTGGTATCTACTTCTTAGTGGTGAAGAGCCTTTGGCTGACCAAGTTCACAGATGACTGCAAATTGGGAGCTATCATTGATCCCCCCCCCCATGACACAAACATTGTACAAAAGGGTTTAACATAGATAAATGACTGGTGCCAAAGTTATGGACTAAAACTCAATGCCAAGAAATGCATTATAGTGCCTTTTGGGAAAATGTCCAGCCAGGATAATTACTCCATCGATAAGGGACCCTATAAGAGCTGACCTGGTAGTCAGGAATCTGGCAACATATCTAGACAGTAATCTGGCTTTTGACCAACATGTGACCAAGGTAGTAAGAAAATCATTCTATCCTGCCCACCTTACAAGTAAGGGCATGGCATCCAGGTCCAAGGAAGACACGGTGACACTTTATTTGGCCCTTATCAGACCCATCATTTAGTATAATGTCCCCTTTGGCATATAACAGACGTATTCAACAGTTGGAATGTCCACAGTCATTCCTTACCAGAAGAATCCAAGATATAAACACATTGTCTTATATGGATTGCCTTAAAGCCCTGTCTCTATACTCAGTCCTCTACAAGTTACTGAGATGTGATCTATGCCTAGCATACAAGGCATCTTTGGATCCAGCTCTGATGAACTTTTTGTACATCTGCAAAATGAGCAGCATCAGAACCACTAGATCCAAGGATTAAAATTTTGCTTGTGACATAAATATTACATGTTGGCAAAAAAGATATGGATCTCCATGGTCTGTAATGGGCAGCTATCCATGTGAAACAAGTCCATCCTAACTCTAAGTGTAACCTTAACTATGGGATGGGAAATCAGCAATTCACCCCAGGTCTGGAACTCATGTCTCTGATAGATAGAGGCAGACAGTAACTATGCTCAAACTAACACCCCCCCCTCCACAAAACCTTTAGCCACTTCCGAATATACTCCCTCCTAATAAATGTTCATGATACATATGTGCACAATTGGGTTGGATTGTGTTGCTAGGCTTATAAAGACCCTGGTGGTTGTTAGCCTAGTATATACCTATGAAACAATGAACCTATTATTTTGATAACTGGGTAGGGGGACAGGTCCTTGAACCCTTTTTAGCCACAGCTTGGTCACAAGATGTGCAACTCAAATAAAGGCATATAGTTTGTAGTTTTATAGTAACAGTTAACATACATAACATTCATAGTAAAATAAGTTTACAGTTTTTAGTCAGTAGGTATGATCAGCATTTTTCAATCTCTGAAGAGAAAACGTGTTTACAGTATGAAAGTTCACATCTAGTTCTGCGTTATTCAGTACAGTAATACAGTAATATGGTATGAGGCCAAAGGTACATTAGTCTCTGCTAATTTGTATTTACAGATAAGCCTGTTAGCAATGTTTACAAATAAAAAAAATGACCAAGCTGAGACATTCTCAAATGGCTCATGTTCTACAAGATAGCAGCAAAAGATAATTACAAAGTGGAGGTGGCCTTTATTCCTAAATCAGTTGCTCTTAAAGGTCTTTATGAATTTTTTCTTCCTCTAAAATTGGGATATTCCATTACCTTTCTAAACTCTGCTGGGAGAATATTGTAGGCAACTGGGGTGATTTTCAAGAAACTTTTTTGACCTACTGCCATAGTCAGTGGAGGTCTGTGAAATATAAGAGTACTGCAATCCTACTTTCTTAACTTACAAGCAAAAGATTTTATTGAGTTTGTTGTCAATGGTTGGAGCGTACATAGCTGTTATATATAACTAAGAATCAGGGTAGATAGTAAAAGGATGAAATGTGCAGTAACAATCAATCACTTAGCCTACCGATGGGTAATGTAGTGCTCTAGCCTGTCTGAGGTAGGCCAATCTACAGGTTCCATACAGTGGGTTTGGATGGTGCTGGTATTTTGAGAGGAGCTGAGGGCAATTAGAGGGAAGACACATTTGACTCAAGCGATATATGCATTTTTGGTAAGGGGATTTCTAGTCTGAAGAGTTAGATGGTTAGTTATAACATATATTGCACTAAGTTTGAGTGTTTACCATGGTAATTTTAATTTGTCAGGGGCTATAATTATAAAAACTGAGTGGTGGTGATGAAGGTGAAAGTAGAAAGTGCAAAATCTGGCTTGTTAGCATAAAAAATAATAAAATGATGTCATCTAGTTGTATCAATTCTTCACAAATACATGAAGGAATAGGGGAGGTAGTGAAGTATTTTGTTTTCTTGGGCACAAAGATCTCTGCAGATGGATGCTATAGCCATGAAATTAAAAGACACTTGCTTTCTGGAAGCAAAGCCATGAAAAATGTGGATAGTATTTAAAAGAGCAAAGACATCATACTGTCAATAAAGTTGCATATAGTCAAATCTGTAGTTTTCCCAGTAGTAACATGTGTCTGCGAGGGACTACAAGTAAGCTGTGCACTGCAAAACTGACTCTTTTAAACTGTCATGTTGGAGAAATCTTTTTGAGAATTCCGTGGACTACAAAAATGTTTAATCAGTCAATACTTAAATTCAGACTGTTCACTGTACGGCCTGACAATAAAACTAAAACTGAAATGCTTTGGCCATATAATGCAAAGGCAGGATTCTCTAGAAAAGTCACTGAAGACATACGTACCAAGAAAGACTGAAGGCAGAAGAAGGACATCAGTGGTTGAAGTGGATGGACAGTGTTACTAACATGATGACTGATTTGCCCAAGAAGTTAAAGAAGCCGTTTTTGGAGATCCTTGAGGTCATGATGAGTCAGGCCCAACTAAATGGCTAAACAACAACAACAATGGTGAAAGGTGTGTTTTTTAGATTTTTATGGTTTTTACAAAATACAACTGCAGCTTTGGAATGGTTTAGGAGAAGGAGATTTTTTTAGACACCTTTACTGATTTATCATTTGTGACATAAGCAAATTTACATTTATATAAAAGTAATCAAACTGTATTAATAAGTTCATGTTTACAAACATTATACTTCACATACCAAAATTCTACAACAGTGCAGAAAAGAAAGCCAGTAAAGGTCCATACACCTATAGGCAAAGACAAAGCAAAGCCTAACCAATATGGTATAAAGTTTAATACAAAATATCCACACCAAAATAAGCACTTTCGTTTCACCCACATAAACTTCATCAGAATGGTGTATTGTCACAAACAAACTGTTAAAACAATCAAAACCTGAATGTGAGTGGCTGTAAGTTAATTACACATTTGAAAATTTAAAGAAACATCACAGAAACTTGTATACTCTTGCTTAACATATATACATACATATGCACAACACAATTTGGTAAAAATATTTGCAAAAATATATGTACACAAATATTATTTACAAAAGTGTTTAGAATCTCCTAAATATGACAACAAAGATGTTATAAAATGTTTGCTTTCAGTTTCAATGTGGTCATTTAAACCAGGGTTTACACAGGCATAAAAAAACATTTGCCATATCATCTCTTGATATTCCAATCTGGTTTCCCAATCGCCACCCCTTTCTGGAATCTGAACTTGTATCACCCAGAATTTAAATTTGGCTGAGGGACAAACTAAACGATGTCTATACAGGGCATTGCTGTCTTTGCCCCTATTTAGATCATACAAGTGCTCATATATTCTCTGTCTAAGACATCTCTCAGTCTTGCCTATATAGAATGCATAACAGATGGTACAATATGCCATGTAAACTATCCTTTTAGAGGTACAATTGTGGTGTCCATCAGTAGGAATAAACTTATCCAAGCTTGGTAAAAGTAACTTACTGTTATTGACCACCATCCAACACTGTGCACAACTGTCACATCTGAAAGTACCCTTATTTTTGTGTGGTATGAAGTAATGCATTCTCAAACAAGTTCCTAAGGTTGGCACCTCTCCTATAACTAACCTTAAAGGAATATTGAAAAACTGAGAGAGTGCTGGGCATCATGGAAAACATATTCCAGAACTTAATTTCTTTGATTCACAAAGAATCTTGGTTATACCCTAACACACAATATATATCCTTGGTTTCAGAAGTTCCTTTGCCTACACGGTAAACAACTTGTATTAACCCGATTTCCAGTGTCTCCTGAATGTCAGCTATCATAGCAGTAATATTGTTGTTAGTAATAGGCTTACCCCTAATCAAGGGGGTAGTATTTAAATCCCAAACCATCCATAATTTCCTTCTTGATGTTATCAATAAGAAGTTTGAAATAATCTCGAGCCAAAAATGAACTCAATAAATTCTAATTCCCTACTCAGGACCCGTTCATTGGAAGTCATGATGAGTCAGGCCCAACGAAATGGGTAAACATGAGTCAGGCCCAACGAAATGGGTAAACATGAGTCAGGCCCAACGAAATGGGTAAACAACAGCAACAATGGTGAAAACTGTTTTTTTTTTTTTTTTTTTTAGATTTTGATGGTTTTCACAAAATAGAACTGCAGCTTTGGAATGGTTTAGAGGAAGGAGGTTTTTTTAAACACCTTTACTGAATTAAAATAAAAATATATTTCAACGTTCTAAGGTAGACAAAATAAAATAAAAAGAACGTAATGGATTCTCAAATAGACTTTTAATCGATAACACATTAAACAGTGAGCACTTTTGTCATCAACTGTGACTTCTTTGGACTGAAACTGTTATCGATTAAACGTCTATTTGGGAATCCATTACGTTCTTTTTATTTTACCTTTATTGAATTATCATTTGTGACATAGGCAAATTTACATTTATATAAAAGTAATCAAACTGTATTAACAAATTCATGTTTACAAACATTATACTTAACATATTTATTTATTTCCAGTTTGATGACCGGGGATGTCCACTGGGCTCATACAGCCCGTTTTCAGTGGACGCCCAAGGAGAAAAGCTCCATGTTACAAAGTTTAGATACAGATACAATATAGAAAAGAACAATTTACAATTACTTTTCATGCTAGAGAGCAGGTGTAGTTTCTTAGGTATATGTTACCTTTGGATACAGACACAATATTATTAATGAACAATTTACAGTTACATTTCATGTTGGAGAGCAGGTGTAAATTCTTAGGTACATGGTACAAATTTGATATTTACAATTTGTACATATGTGTGGTAGCCTATAAATCATAGCTAGAGAGGCTAGTAATCATAGCTGGAGAGGAGTTTAGAGGTGGAGAGAGACTTATAGGACTAGGTGGGGAGAATGCAGTTGCATTTTCTGTTAGAGTAATGGTAGGAATGTAACTGAGATTTAAAGTTTTCAAAGTTTGCACAGGTCCTTAGAGAGGAAAGAAGAGAATTCCATGTTTTTGCTAAGGAAAAGGATAGCAGGAGTTGACCATCAGGACGACTGGTTTTTCGGACACAGATTAGGTTTTGGTGAGTAGATCTGAGAGTTCTCTGAGGTGTGTAGGGAGAAGGATGTTGCATAGAGCAGGGCACTTAGATGATTGAAAGATTAGTTTGTGGGCTGTGGTAATCTGAAGATAGTCTAGATGGTTGGAGAGTTCAAGACAGTGTAACAAATTAAGGACAATACAGTGATGGGAGGAGTATTTGGCTTTGGTAACAAATTTAGAAATCTTATTATAACAGACTTCCAATTTTGAAGTGAGTGTGGCGATAAGTTAGTTAATAGAGGAGCGCCATACATTAGTGAGGGGAGTAGATAGGTAGTGGCAAGTGTTTGTCTGGTGGAAGGGGAGGGAAATTGGATGTTCTGGTATAGCATACCAAGTTTTATATACATATATTGCTATATATCATATAGCCTAAGCAACACTACCTCAATTATTCATTCCTGCCATTTTTTAAACAAGAAACATCTTTATTAAACCATCACTCATGACATAGGCAATAATGCGTTTATATAAATGAAACTTAATTAGCTACTTACATAACTTGTAGAATTTAGACTACAGTTTTGTGATGGAGGCTGAGTTGGGACTTGTGGTATGAAAGATACCATCATCTATGTGTTTAGAACTGTTACTAAGTAGAATTATGGTAACCTGGATGTAAAGATTTCCTCATTTGAGATAGAAAGGTTACCTTGTAAAGTAAGAGTATGATTTTGTAGGTTGGTACAGAACCAGGATCCTAGTGATTCAAATGCATCTATAGTTGAAAGTCATCTTATGAAAATGTGGATGTACACGTCACTGCAACAAAGCTTCACTATCTTGAATGGTCAAAACATTAAATATGTATTGTTTTGCAGAGGGCAAGACCCCCTTATTTGAAGGTCCACACCTTTTACACCCCTTGCACATTATATATACAAACACTGAGGTCACACTACAGCTGAGAAAGGGCAAATCCACAACTCCCCACTGTATTGCAATTTCATGCAAACACCTATTGCCATTGTTTGATGTTGTGGGTCAATTTTTTGACCATTCAATGGAAAAGCTTTGATGTTCTGACCTCGATGATGTGAATTTTGACTTTCTGATCAACTGATGTTCTAAACTACACCTGATTCAAGTTCATTCAACACAATCTTGTGGTTGACATTTTCAAAGGCTCTAGCTATGCCTATAAATATATTTCCAATTACTTTGTTTCTTTTTCATGAAAGAGTTGTTTTTGCCTGAGACAGTATAGATAATGATTAATATGGTGTTGCCATTTCAAAAACCATACTAGAAATCAGTTAGTGGTACATATTTTTAGATGCTTGAGCGGATGATCATTGATAATCCTTTCAATGTTTTGGTTATGGGGTAGAAGATTGAAATGGAGCAAAATATTAAAGGTATTGTGAGACAGAGGTTTAGGGATAGGGATTATTAAGAAATGCTTAAAATGTTTAGGGACCAAGACAGTGGTGTGTGAGAGAGAGAAGAAGAGAGTGAGACAGACAAATGAGAGAGATTATATGGGAGAGAGGTTTAGAAAGGGGCCATGCAGCCATGTTAGGAAAAGCAGGATACAGACCATTTAGAGTATACGTAGGTTTCTGATCAAGTTTCAGAACAGTTTTTGATGTAATTCCTCTGAAGTAGAATGGTGGTTGTTGGGACTAGGAATTACTAGTGGGTGAGACTGATATTAAGGATGTAATTGGGAAATGAATGAGCTGAGACGATGATTAGGAAGGGGTGATTCCTTCTAAGAGAAGAGCTATTACGTTTGTTTTTTTTAAAATATATTGCTTCTTTTTTGATTTTCAAAAACAGTCTTAGCTGGGAAGATCAGAGCCAGATCCAATCACCTAGGGTCTCACGGCTGGGGGTGAGCCCACTCTGGCCAAAAGGCTTAAATATTAATTTCAATTAATTAAGAATATATTAAAAAATACTTCTTAACACCACAGTGGTGGTATCTTCTCCTTTAAAAGGGACCATGCATGTGTTGCATGCACGCCAACTGTAAACACATTCCACACTTGCGAGTGGAATTTCAACTAGTCGTTACATTGAGAGAATGTAAGTGTGTGTGTGTGTGTGTGTGTGTGTGTGTGTGTGTGTGTGTATTTGAGTGTGTGTAATTTAAACTAGCTGTTCGTTTCTATATCAGAGAGAAAGAGTGTGTGTGTGTGTGTGTGTGTGTGTATATGTAATTTAAAAAAGCCGTTCTGTTCTTATGAGAGATAAAGTGTGTGTGTGTTGTTGTATGAGAGAGAAGGGATGTGTGTGTGTGTGTGTGTGTGTGTGTGTGTGTGTGTGTGTGTGATTTAAACTAGCCATTCACTGCTGTATGAGAGACGGCGTGTGTGTGTGAGTAGGTGTGTGTATATGTCTGTTGCTGTGTGAGAGCAGAGGTAGGGTATGTGTGTATGTTTAACATACATTTCAACTGTCCAGATTTAGCCTCATTTGGTCTGTTTCTCATAAAATTTGTGGTTTTCTGGCAATTCACGGAGGATTAAAGTAACTAAACAATGACATAATAAATAAATAATAATAATAATAAATAATGACATATATAAGAGCTCTAAGTTAAAAAAGCAACATTTAAAATCTATTCCTGTTTTTGGGCCATTGTATCCCCAATATTTTAGGCTTTATCCAGATTTCTTGCACTAAGAGGTTAAGAGGTATGGTATGTAATACCCTAGTTGGGGAGGGGGTTACTCAATTAGATTGATCAGGCTTGACCCTGTAACTTGGCTGCAGGAGACAAGATCCTGAATCCTCTACACCAACTACCAGACTGCTGACGGAATTGTGAGTTTGAGTTTCAGCACATTTTCATGGAAATATTAGTTAAAGTACATTTTCAATGAGTTGCAATGCATTTTCATGGAATTGTGAGTTTCAAGAGAAGATAAGTTTACTGTTGCTCATGCTACGTCTGTTTTTAATGTTCAACTAACTGTTTTGTTTAGCAAGTGGCATAGATAATTTGTAGAATTTGAAAGCAGTGTTAGCGTAATTGCTTTTGGTGCAGAAGGCTGTGGATTCTTAGTAGCGTAAATGCCTTTGGTGCAGAAGGCTGTGGATTCGGGTCTATATTAGGATGACAACAGGGCAGAAAATTGAATTCCCTTACATCAATACATATCAAACGAAATGTCACTATCTCGAACGGCCAGAACAGCAATTTTTTTCTCAGGAAAAAAAATCGCTGGGCCAATAGCAAAAAAAAAAAAAAAAAGACAGACAAAATAAAGTGGGGGGGGGCTTCACTCCCTCACCTCTGATGTGGTGTGCTGTGCCACCACACCCCCCACTTAAATATACCAACTCTGAGATTGCACTACAGTTGAGGAAATGACAAATTTCCTTTAACGGCCCAGCAATTTTTTCCCTGGGAAAAAAAAAAATCGCTGTTCTGGTCGTTCAAGATTTAGGCATTTCGTGCTATATGTGTTGATGTAATGGCATTCGATATTCAGCCCTGTCGACATGCTAATATAGAATCTGTGGATTCTACTTTCACACCATGTAGATTGAGTGCTGATATTGCATTGCCCTTTTGATTGCTGATTATTTGGTGCATTGTAAGGGGAATAAAGATTCTGCACTGCAGAGTACATTTTCATTTTTATGAGTTGCCTAGTAACTATGAACTTGTTGTCGGTTTGTCAGTCATTCCCTATTATAATATTACCAGCTTACCAATCTTTTAATGTAACACAGGCAATTAATTCTTCAAGGGCAGCAGGAACTGAATTTGTAGATGAAACACTGAAATGTTAAGTTATTTGCCAGTAACAACCTCTTCATTAGTTACAGATCTCTTTAATTTGGAATTATTTGGATGTATTTTACTTCTGCAGAGATTTTGCTTATTGACTGATATTGGTGGATTGTAATGGCAGATGTCGGAGTGGCTTTTTATGGTTGACATTTTCTGAAATGAGTAGATTTCATTATTGGTTCCTACATTTTGTTTCATTGCTTACTGGAAGAATGTTCAAAACTACAAATTTAAAACACATTCTAACAAGTAGCCTATATTATACAAGAAATATAATTTAATACAATCAGGAAGGTGAATCAAAGAACACATGCACATATGCATGGCCGGCCCTAAAAATGTGTCCAAGGAGCCCATGGTTTGAAAACAGCCCAAAGGTAAACTTAATACTCCACTGGCCAGATGCATATTCATTGGATGTGAGTTTTAATGCCATTTCAATGAATGTGAGTTTCAAGGGCAGAAAAGTTTACTTCTCATGCTAAGTCTGTTTTCACTGTGAGACTGTACTGTTTGTTTAGCAAATGGCTATCAGTGGTTGTGCTATTTTATTACAATATCTGTAATCATTGTAGAGGTAAATAAGAAAGCAGTATGCACACTGACAGATGGGAACAGTGTTTACGGTAACTGGTGAGAAACAGCCAAGTAATGGAATATTGGAATGGCTGGGGAGGGGGCTGCTCTGCGAGGAAAATCTATTACCCTGCCTAGGTCCCCATTTCACCATAATCTGGCTCTGGAAAAAAACGCAATGATTAGATTTTTTTTTAAGTATGAGGATTGGACATTTTTGATGTCAAGTTTATATTTTTCTTTAAAGAAAGGAATGGTTATGATGATTAGAATTACAGATATATTTCCATAGTTTCCACATGTTATTTCTATTTTTATCATCTTTCTAACAGTAAGGGTAAACTGCCCTTTTAGACTTTTTTTTTGGGGGGGGGGGGGTAATTTGGAAACATTTGTCTAGTATGGTATACGTTTTTCCCATTGTTACATTTTAGAATGTCTGTGAGTGGGGAATTCCAAGATGGCAGTTGGCTGAATTGCACCCTCTCCACTGACTTCTGTTACAAATTCATCAATCTATCCTATTTATACAACTTTCGGCTGATAAAATCTTCAAGAGGAATAGTGGAGCACTCAAAAGCTGTAGATCTATCCTTTGAGTACACAAAAATTCTCATAACTACCAGTTATAAACAGTTTTATCCTGTATCAGCTCTCTGCTGCATCCTACAAGTGGAATTTAGAGGCCTGGAGGCTTCAGCACCTTGGATAACAGTCAACACTCACAGTATAATTTCAAAAGTCGGAGTAAAATGCCTAAGGAAATAGAAGGTATGAATACCCAAACATCTAAAACTAAACTGTCTGCAATAATATCTCCTGAAAAGAAAATAATTATCAAAAGGCAGAAAACAGTTAAACAGCAACAAGACCAAATCAAAGACGGCACTAGACAGAGGGCCGAAAACACCATTCACATGGATGACCTGAAAAATGCTCTCCTTCTGCTAAAAATACAATACAAAACTTCTCAGAGCAACTAAAACATTTTACAGGAACAATCAACAAAATAGCAGAGAGAGAATGGACCTGGTGGAAGAAAGATCAAAATCTAATGAAATGGAAATCGTACAGTTGAAATCCGAACTACTGGCTAAAGACAAATCAATCTCTGACATTCAAGCTAAACTTCTAGATCTGGAAGCTAGAAGTAGAAGAAATAACCTGATTATTAGAGGTCTGCCTGAAAAAGTGGATCAGAATCAGCTAATTCCCACTCTTAAACAGATCTTTAGATCACTACTTCAATCGAATGAAGCACATTCTGATTGCATAGTGGAAAGAGCACATCGTGCGCTATATAAAAATCAAGACTCCACATCACAGAGACCCATTTATGGTAAACTTCGTAACTTCCAAGATGTTCAAACCATTCTATCTACACAGAAAAAACAAAAACACCGCAAGTGGAATACATATAATATCACTATTTCACAAGATTTCACTCAAGAAATAAAAGAAAAAAGACGTAAACTTTCTCCTTTCTGTGCAGACCTTATCAAGCGTAACATCAAATTCCAGATGCGAGTCCCAAACAACCTATCTTTCTATCATAATGAAAATAAGTACACAATGTCCTCACCTAAAGAAGCTAAACTAATCTTTACCAAGTGCTTCGGTAATGCCCTGTGTGAATAAAATCCGAAAATACTAGCAAATAAAACATGTAACTAAATCTATATGCTGTTTTATCTCACTGGAGACTTCAGAACACTTTCTGACTTCAGATAAACGCATACAGCCTTGCCCATTGCTTTCTGATTTGATAATTCACGATATCTAAGTTTACTATAAAAGACTGCATATTTTCCTTGTCTGTGGTACTCTTTGTGCAAGGATATGTAGTGCAGGGGTTTTCGTTTTGGTGACACCGCCTGACTTCAGTGTAGTACAGCTTCCTCTTGGGTCTACTAACTTCCCACCTATTTCCTGCTGTTCTGCTCATCGCAATGATTATCAGGTTTGTTTGAATAGGTGGCTGAATGGTTTCTTTTTCAAACTCTATCAAACTATCTATGGTAAGACATGGAGAAGTTGTCGATGGTCCAGATCTCACCGGAGTGTTATTGTCATGTAATCATACTTCCTTCTGATCTGTTCATAGTAAAGAGCATCAGCGAGAGCCTTTCATGTTACTGCAAGGTTTCATCTTTAAATACTGGTTAAACTAACTGTGGTCAATCCTGAAAAAATGTATCTGTGATCCAGATATCACGGAAGAGCCGATGTCATGTAATCCAGAAACTAAATCTTTTATTTTGTTTATGCTTGATTTTGAAGCACAAATTTCAGGATGAACAAAAGCATAGACATACATGCCTAAGGAATAACTTGCATAAAGGAAATGGTACAGGCAGTACAGGATCATTGGTACATTCAGGAATGTTTCTTTCCCCACAGATCTGTCTGACCTAGAAAATGCTTTCCTTCAAAAAATAAAATGTACTGCAAGAATATAAACATAGCTGTTTCACAGACTTGTTTCAGGGGTTCAGAATATCACCTTTCTTATTATTAGACAAGTATAACTTTCATTAATGGTTTAGAAACTATCTGGGTGTTAATAGACCAGCTGGTCCTGTGTTTTTAAGTTAAGTCGCAATACTTGATTGGGGGCAGTCATAGCCTTGATCTCAATGTTATCTTGAAGGATTGTTCTGATTTTTTTTCTAGTAATGTGCTGATAATTATATGTCACCAATGGTTTTTGTTAAATCAGCTCTTTATAAAGTATTTTTTTCTTTCTTTTTTTAGTTAGTCTCAGCTTTTCTTACCTGTACTAGGATAGTTGGGTAGTTTATTTGATTTAATTGTTTTAATATGTTGTTTAGCTTGCCCTTTTAGCAAGTTTTGAATTTTCTCCACGTTGTAACTATTTTTAAACTGTGTCTTAGCTAACTTAAAAGATGTCTTTATGTCAATCAACAAGTGGATAAATCAGCACTTGTATAATTCTCAAAAGGGTTGTTCCGCAACTTCATTGTATATATTCTTTCGATTTTTCACCTAGCAAATAATATCTTCAATTGTATACTTTTATAAGGTTGATAAAGTTCAGCTTCTGAAAAAGAATAAGGGATCTGAAATGTTTTAAGATGTACATATCTGTGTAAAGAAGTTAGAGTCTCATATGTTATACTGAATAAGATACAATCTTTTGTTGTAAAGGAATGGGATAGATAATACATTTAGACAGTTTCTACCTTATTTTGTAACAAGGTGGTAACCACCTAATCCATTTATGCTGTGTTTCTTGGATAACTATTTTTCACACTATTAGTTAAGCTTGAGTACAATACATAGGTTAAATCTTTTAACCATCCCTACGCAAAACACCACCTTCACTGATACCCTCTTCGGGGCTGAAGTATACTTTAAAGAATTAGCTGTGTGGATAGACTAAGTAGGGTACTAAGCGACAACATTTGGAATTGTTTCAAAGATGTACATATGGTGTAAATATTCTTGTGGTGTTTTTGGGAATTTTTCAACTGTCTTAATATTAATTCTAATTATATGTTCTTCATCTTTATTTCTCCCAAATAAAGGAGTTAGGTGGGTTAGGTTTGAAAGAGATTAGTGCTGCTTTTTCAACTAAATTTATACTCAGTCCCATTGTTTTATTGAACTATGAACCACACAACTTCTTCCTCTTTCTTACCCTTCATTCACCCAACCTCTATTGATCCATAATTTAGTATAAAAATGAGCAATAGTTGTAAAATAATTTCCTGAAATGTTTGAGGTCTCCAAGACAAAAATAAAAGAAATCTCTTAATGCACCTCATATTAAAATCAGAAGCAGACATCTCATTCATTGAATAATCACATATGACTGATGATGATTGGACCAAAGAAAAAAGTAAAAAGTGGATAAAAGACATTATATCAATGGGTAACAGCTCTAACTCCAGAGTGGTGGCAATCATTATCAAAAACTCATTTAAACCTATTATAGTAGACAGAGGGTCAGATAATGAAGGTAGATGGTGCCACTTCATGTGTTTAATCCCCCCTATCACTAGTCCTATTCTGTTCTTAAACATATATGGTCCTTGTTCAGGACAACAGCAATTTATCTTCATTATTTATAACCTATTATTAAAATGTATTAATCACCATTTGATTATAGGAGGAGATTGGAATGCTGTAATCAATCCTAATATTGAACATTCTAACAAAGCCAAAAATTATAATATACAAGATTCCCTTGCCTTGCTGGATCTAATCTCAGACTTTAATCTGATTGACCCTATATCTTTTGGAGAAATCACTCAGAATTTCAATAAATACACATACTTCTCGAAATTCCATAACTTTTGGTCAAGATTAGACTTTTTAAATTTCTGAAATACCAATCAACTGGCAAATAAAATTTATGGTTGAGCCAAGTTTCTTTTCGGATCACTCTAAGATCACATTATTGATAAATTTTAATCAAACCTCACTTTCACATAGGAATGGTTTTAACTGGTCCCTTAACAATAATATTTTACTCAACCAAGTAGTGAAAGAAGAAATTTTCTCTGCCTTACGAGAGTGCGCTTATGATCCCAGAAACTCATGTATTCCTTATGGCATTCAGTGGGCAGCTTGTAAAACTATTCTTAGAGGCATATTCATACAGAAATCTACATTCTTCAAAAATAAAAAGAAAGAAAAGGAATATGGTCTATTATCGAAAATTAGAGACTTGGATAAACTCCAAGAAAACCATTCTTTAGAGCTGGAAAATGCTATGATTAGTAAACTAAAGGAACTATTTAACCTACATCAATACAATTACTCTATGCAAGAATTAAGGTTTGTTGCTAAATTTTCTGAATGGACTCAAGCCCCCTCTAAAGCTTTAGCTAGACTGATTGAAAATAAACAATCCTCTCCCAGAATAACCCTCATTAGTCACCAAGGAAAACTATTTAAATCAGACTCTCAGATAATCAACCTATTCCATCAGATATACTCGAATTTAGGTTCATAGGTAGGTACTAGGCAATCGGCCCAAGGGCCTATATAAGCCTAGCCAACAAGGTTCCCTGGCTTATGCCACCCAAGAAAGTTATTTTCCTGTGCCACTGTCGAGCAGAGACACAGAAGTGATCCCCGGGGTGCATTTTCTATTTCCCATCCACTCTTCAAGATTTTTCTTGAAGAGTGCTAATGAAGAACTTTGCTTGACATAGATGGGTAGCCTTTTCCAGAGTATGGGAAGTCTCTGGGACAGGAATCTATCCCTCCAGCATGTCCTGTTTATTGTGGTGACAAGGTTTATGTCCCTAGAGCATGTAGCTCGGAGATATTGGGATTTCTTTAGGTGTAGCATGTCCAACAGCTCTGGGTTTGACACATAGCTTTATATGTTAGGCAGAGATCACCTCGGAGTAGGCGATATGCTATGGAGTAAAGCTGGAGTTTTTTTGAGGAGGTCAGTGTAGGGCATTTGTTGGAGGCCAGTAATCTTCTTTGTGAGGTACTTCTGTGGCCTTTCCAGCTTCTGCAGATGTCTTGTTAGGTACATTCCAAAAGGGGCATTGTACTCTATAATGGGTCTAATGAGTGTTGAGTAGAGGGGAACAATGACCTCTTTTTTCCTGGATAAGAACCCTTTTATGATGAAGTCTGCCATATAGAAGGACTTCCTGAATACTGTGGTGATGTGACTATCAAAGGAGAGACTGCTGTCTACCTAGGTCCCAAGGTCTCTTATCACCCATTTGGTGTTAAGTAGATGGCTGCCTATGTGGTAGTTCATGGGTACAGAGTTTTTACCAAAGGGGATGACACTGCACTTTTTGGCACTGAGCTTGAGGCCATGGCTCTGACACCAGGCATCTGTCTCAGCAAGGCCCTTCTGTAGGATGTCCACATCATTTGGGGACTTGACTATGACTCCTAGTCTTCAGTCATCTGCGAACTTTGTTAGCCAGAGGCCTTCTGTGTTAGCCTGCACTTCAGAGAAGTAGATATCAAACAGGAGAGGTCCCAGGATGGAACCCTGTGGTATTCCACTTGTCACTGCTTTGAGGTCAGATTTGGAGTCTGCAACTTTTACAGTGTGGGTTCTGTCAGTGAGCCAACTGGCAACCCATCTTGTGACGTAGGGATTTATCAACAGTTGTAGAAATACTTTGTGGTAAATCCTTTATTGTGAAGCTCTTTTCATCCAGTAGCTTCACCGGAATTCATCGGACAATAGTCTATTTTAATATACTCGAGATGGACACTACTTCATTTAAACCAGGCCATGGTTGAATGAAGCAGTGTCCATCTTGAGTATATTAAAATTAAGAAATCTTAAGAGATAAAATATAGGGTAAGCTATAGTGTTTAATTGCATGTTTGGTTAGATGTTGTATGTATTATTGTAACAATTAAATGACTTGTCTGGGGATTAATGTATGTTAGTATAACCCATAGCTAGTAATTTCCTTAGTGTAAAATAGCTATAAAATGTGTTTGTTGATGTATTTTTTTAACTTTTTTTAAAAAATTAATATATGTTTGTATAGGTGTTTTTTATAGGATAGTATTGTTTGAATGTATTTATGTACTATTTTAAAGTATAAGGTATACTTTTTTAAAACGGAATTAGTAAGAGTGGTTATTAAGGTGTATAATTAGAATTGGGTGCTGTTAATTAATTAATTAACTGATTGAGTGGGAGTGTATTTAAACTGTGATGAGTGTAACAGAGGATTGTCTGATGAAGTCCAGTGAAGCTACTGGATGAAAAGCGCTTCACAATAAAGGATTTACCACGAAGTATTTCTACGACTGGTGACATTTTTTTTAATTTAGTTTGTTCTTTTGGTTTTTGTTTTGGCTACATAGGGATTTATACCTAGTTTAGTGAGTTTAGCTATAATTCCAGAATGGGGGATGGTGTCAAAAGCCTTGGCGAGGTCAAAATAGGCTGTGTGAACCACCCTACCCTCATCTACGGCTTTGGTGACTGCCTCAAAGAAGTCAATCAGGTTCAGAAGGCATGATCTACCTTTTACAAACCCGAACTGGGTGGGATCCAGAGTTTGGAGGTTACCAATGTCTTTCTTTATGAGTTCCATGATGATACATTCCATAGCCTTGCAGACCAGGCTTGTCAGGCTAATAGGTCGATAGTTCCCGGGATCAGTGATGGCTCCCCCTTTGTGGAGTGGGATAACTGTTGCTGTGCGCCATTCAGTGGGCACAAAGCCTGATGTGAGGCTATTATTGAACATGGTGCTTAAGTGGCGAGCCAGTTCGTTCTGAAGTTCGTGTAAAACAAAGCCTGGGATGTTGTCCGGTTCCATGGATGCTGTGTTTTTGGCTTTAGAGAGTGCAGCTTTTACCTGCGTAGTTGTGATTACAGGGACTCTGCATTATTCCTATATAGATATGGGCCCTTTAGGGGGTGAGAGGGGGGTAAAGTTAGCACTGAACCTATCTGCCAGGATGTTGGCAATATCAGTTGGTTCTGTAATTTCCATGCCTTTGTGCTGTAACTCAGAGCAGCTCTGAGTGTTGCCATTGAGATTCTTGACATAGCTATAGAATGCTTTGTGGTTGTCCTTGGAATTAGTGGCGATTTTATTTTCGTAGCTAGCTTTGGAGGATCTTATAAGGGATCTCAGCTTCTTACTGAGGCTGACCAGGGATCTCATCCACTCATGGGATTTTACTCTCTTTTGCAACAGTTTCTTCCTTCTGTTGTACAGTTTGATTATGGCAGGGGACCACCAGATTGGCTTCCTTTTTTTGGAGGATAACATCTTGGTTCTGTTTGGGATAGCACGATCCATGCACTTGTGTAAGTGCTTATAGAGTGCATTGTGTAGGATTCAGCAGTTGTAACCGTATTGTCCATCTGCATGGGTGTCATGAAGTTCACCACTTCTGTCTTAAGAAGCATGAAGTTGGCATTGGAGAAATTTTTTACGGTGGTTTTCTTAATGGGGGTGGGGGCAGGATGTGGATATCAAGGGTGATAATCTCGGACCAACGAGGAGTTGACTTTAGGTGTGGAACACCAGTCACTCATGTTGGTAATGACTAGGTCTAGGATATTGCTGCCCCTGGTGGGGTTGTGGATAAGTTGATCCAGGGCATTGAAGTTTATGAATTCCAGAAAGCATTGAGCTAAGGAGATGGTACATGAGTAGTTTTCCCAGTTAATGGTGGGGTAGTTGGTCGCCCATTATTAGGGTGTTTCGTTGAACCCTAATATTTTCCAGTACATCAAGAAAAGAGGAGTGGGAATCTTGGGGCATGGTGGGGGATCTGTAGCAAGCTACAATTTGGATTGCAGTTTTGCCCAGAGTTAGTTGCACTTGGATAACCTCAGATGCATTATGCTGAGCAACTAGCCTGGAGGTGTGGATATCCTTAAAGAATATGGACACACCTCCGCCTTTGGTGTTTCGGTCCAGGTTACATGGCCGAAAAGTGTGGTATGAGTTATAGCCTGGTAGTGCAGGGGTGCTCTCTGGAGCCTTGAACCAGGTCTCAGTCACTGCACAGATATCGATGTTCTCCATTTTAAGGCATGCCTCGAGTGAGTGCATTTTGAGATTTAGACTTTTAGCATTGAGTAGCATTACCCTCAGTTTTTGCTTGCCTGTTCCTGTTATGGTGGTGAATTTGTTATTTGAACCTTGCCTAAAAAAGGCACTATAGGGGCAGCAAGAGCCTTAGCCAGTTTCTGGAATCCCAGGGGCGACAGGTGCAGGTCATCTGTGGCAAAGCATTGTGGTCTGTCGACCATGTCATCCCAAGCAGACAGATACTGGATCCCCTTAGAATGACACCAGAAGCTTAGCCAATTGTTGAAGTCAATCATTTTGTCCTTGTACTGCGGTATCATTCTGGGTGATGGCAGAATGCTACTCAGGGCTAGGGTCATACCTGCCTGGGCTACAAGATGGGAGAGCTCTTCCATGTCTCTTTTCATGTAGTCCAGGGAGGTACGTCTCAGGTCATTCACACCAACATGGATGATGACAGAGTCATATTTGTACTTGTTGTGGAGTGACCTGAGTGTTTGGGTTATGTGGCAGATCCTGGCATCTGACAGGCAGCTGACAGTAACCTTCTCCTTGTTTAGCCTGGTGAGTGGGACATCAGTGTGCCTCACTATAGAGTCACCTATGACTAGTGTGTGTTGGGTACGTTGTTTTGCCTTATTGGCTGTGGTTCAGTGGCACACTGAGTCTGTGGGCTATGTGTCATTTGGGTTGTGTTGGGGGATGGAGGTTGCTTGCGTTTCTGCTTTGGAGGTCTTTGTTGCTTAGACAGATTATTATTGAGTGCCCCTGTGAATGTTTTTCTGTTACTATGTGTGGATTTTGGTGGTGTAGATTTAGTGAGACTATGTGATGAGTGTAGTATGGTGCAAATGTTTACCTTCGCCTCATGACTGTCAAGTTCAGTCTTGGTTGGAAAAAGCTTTACCTTCAGTTTGGCTAGATAAGTGCATCTCTCACAGGTTGTAGGGTTGGGTGGTAGGAGGAGAGGGTTGTCTGTGTACATGAGGCAATTTCTATATTGCCTCAAGATACCCAGATTCACCAGATAGACAGGAGATAACACTGGAAGCTGACCCTTGGACATGCCTGAATAAAAAAATATTTTCCTCTAGATAAGTGAGAAAAGTGAGTACAAGAGCTGTTTTTCTCTATGCAAGTGAGAAAAGTAAGTACAAAAACTGTTTTCCTTTAGGTAATGAGGAAGATTGAGTGCTATAGTAATTAGTAGCTTATTTAGTGCTTACAAGTTCTGAACAAGTGCTGAGCATGAATAAGCAAATTTAAGTTCTAAAACTAAGAATCTGTATCTGCACTAGACGAGTTACAGGACAGAAACAAGTGCAAATGCAGGCTTTCAAATCAGAAAGTTGACAGAGATGGAAGAGATTGCCCAAACAGCCAATAACTACAATTTCTGAGCCAGAACCACACCTTATGTAGTAGACAGGTTACATAGTGCTTACCACTCCCACTGATAAGCTAGAAGGCTTCCCTCCAACACAGAAAGGCCTGGGGGCTCAGAAGCTTACATACAGTCCTGGATACAGCAAATCTGTATCTGGAACACTAGTTACAGGAAAGGTAGGAAACAAGCTTACAGTTTTTTTTTTTACAGAAAAAATTTATATTCTAGTAATGATCATCAAACCCCTTCTTCAGAGATTGAAAATTCTATTAAATCCATTAATTTTCCTAAATTAAATGTAGATCAGAAACAAATTTTATTAGCCCCTTTGACCCAACCAGAAATAATTAAGGCTATTGATAACCTAAAATCAGGGAAAGCTCCAGGCCCTGATGGCTATACCCCAGACTTTTATAAATCATTTAAAGATGCATTGGCTCCTATTTTACTACAATTATTTAACTATATTCTTAGTAACGGGATCTTGGACCTTTATATTAGTCACTCTAAGACAATTCTAATCCCCAAAAATAATCTGGACAAATCAAACATCAACAATTACAGACCAATCTCTTTAATGAATATAGACATTAAAATCCTATCATCTATGTTAGCTGAAAGGCTTAAAAAAGTAATCCCCTCCCTTATTTCAAATGACTAAGCCGGCTTCATGCCAAATAGGCACACATGGGACAACACTAACATTAGAGACCATGATCAACATGACTAAGAAAGATAAAAACCCAAGATATGCCATGATCCTCGATGCTTGCAAAGCATTTGACAGGGTGAACTGGAAATTTCTATTTGTAGTCCTAGGACAATATGACTTTCCTATAAATTTCATTAATGCTATTAAAATGTTATATAATAGTGCCTTCACATGCCTTTATATTAACAAGAAGTACTCATCGCCAACAAAAATTTCTAGTGGAACTCGTCAGGGTTGCCCCCTTCCTCCCCTTCTTTTCAAACTTTATATAGAGCCATTATTTCTATTTCTCCACCAGAAAACCTTCCATTCAATACCCAAGATATTACATACCAGTATAAGTCTGGCTGCATTCGCTGATGACTTAAACCTCTATTTTGAAAACCCCATATTAGACACTAAGAAGATAATCGCAACCCTTAATACTTATACATACATTTCGGATTATAAGATCAACCAAGATAAATCTTGTATTTTTCCAATTAACCCTTGTGCTCATAAAGAAAACGTTTTTATAAACTCTCCATTTCGCACAGTATATTCCTTCAAATATCTAGGATTTAAGTATGATCATGCTATACCTTCTATACTACATTTCAATTTAACAAAAGTATGGTCAACTATAACCTCAGATATGTCCAGATGGCAACAGCAAAACTCCCTATGCTTTCTAAAACATTCATTATTAAGATGAATATCCTCCCAAGGATTATATATTTCTTCCATGCATCTCTTTCATCCATTCCCAATACTTTTTTCTTAAAAATTCATAAGGCACTGGCAAAATTTATTTGGCACTCAAAGGCAGTCAGAATATCTTATCTAAGACTTACACTTCTAAAAGATAAAGGGGTCCTTGGCATGCCAGACCTACATATGTACTACAGAATTCCACATGCTAACAGACTAATTAAAATTGCGAATCACAATCCAGCTGCCCAGCTCCATCCCCCCTGGATTAATACGTGGTTTAATCATGTTTTAGATAATAACCTCAGCCCTAAGGCTCTTCCCCTTTATGAACCCATCAAAATTGCACCATATCTTAAAGGAAAAAATAGACATTTTTTCAAGAACTAGTTAACTCTGTTAATTTGAAAAATGTGTTCCTTTTATTACAGCCTATTCATCTAAACCCTAACCTTATGCTGAAAAGAATTATGATTAACTTAGCTAATTACCCTCATATCAAGGACTTTACTATATGGGATATTCACAAGTTTAGGGATTTATCACCCACAAAATTACATGATACACTAAACTTATCCAAAAAAATACATTATAATTTTACGTCAACTGAGGGAACTTTTTGCCTCTCTGCCTTATATCCAAAATATTAATGAAATGGACATTAATCAGATGTCTAAGATATTTGATGTCTTATCAACCAGCAAGAACATGCTATCCCTAACATACAAGTTTATTAGTGCTATACTTCACAAAGATAAGATGCTATTTGCAGATTATTGGAACCAGCAAGGCTCTAGTTTATCAGAGGAGCAGAAATTATCTGCTATTAAGTCTACCTTATCTTTTTCCCCTTTTAAAAAAATATTTACACCCAATTCACGATCAATAATAATTTATATTTCACGCCTGTTCGTTTAAACAAATTTAACCGAAATATCTCAACTGCATGCCCCTGTTGTTCGTACCCTCAAGCGGATATTATGCATATCTTATGGTTCTGTAGATACTCCCACTCTATTTGGTGCTCCCTCAAGGTGAAACTAGATAAAATGGATTACCATAAATCAACTCTTTCATGGGAGATGTAACTCCTACATATCCCAGTTAATAACTTATCGAAATTTAAATCACACATCCTAATAACTTTATGTTCTTTAGTCAAATTATACATCAACAAGCACTGGCTAGATCGCACCAGGATGTCATGGAATGGCTTTAGGAACATGGCAATCACATTGATAACTTCACAAAAACTTTTAATAACAAGTCCAGAGAAACTCATTTAATTTTAGAAATTTTGGAACTCCCTTTTTGAACTTTTGTCAGATAGTTAAATTTATTTCTATGTATTTTTGCTCGAATAGGGGATATCTCTAGCTATCATTCTTAGTTATTGGAAAAATTTTAAATTGCTCTTCACATTTTGTTTGTTTCCTTCCCCTTATATTTTGCTCCCTGATGTGTGGTTCTGGGAAAAGAAAAAATGATTAAACCATGGTTATGATGTCACAAGCAGCATTGTCTAGCTTTGCTACATCTGCTGCATGTAATCCTTCAAGACAATTCAAACTTTCTCAAGTGGCTCATCTGTACATGAGTTTGCCCAAAGCAGCACTTTGTACATATTGTAGATAAGACTGGTTGTGTTTAGATTTATTTTTCTTTTTTAGTGTGAGTTTTATGTTATCTTCTGTATGAACATTCATGTAAATCTACACTTCTGTATGTTATGATTTTTTACTTGTCTGTATTATGAAAAGGAAATTCAGTAAAATTTCAATTTGAAAAAAAAAAATAGAATGTCTGAGAGTGTGAATTCAGTTTATTTTAGAAGTAGGGGGAGGAATATAAATGACAGCTAGTAGTTTAGTCTAGATGCCAGTTGTTAATGCAGTGAGGATCTGTTAGGGTGGTCCTTTCTTTTGAAGTCTTTTGGTTTGTAAGTCTGATCATAAGTCCGGGGTTCTGTTTAAAGAGCAGCATTGTTTTTATACTGGATTTAATATTAGACTAATTATTTCGATAGATGTAGAAGTTTTTGTAGATGTAGGTAGAGAGATAGAAAAGGGTGTTTAGCCTTGTATTACTAATAGCTCTGATATCAGGATTACTATCTAAATTCCAAGACTCAAGATAATCAGTTGTGTTCCATATACTCTGAAGATTAATGTGACTTAAGATTTTTATCATACTAGGTTGGAAGATAATGCTGGCAGAGTGGTGGTGAGAGATGTATATGATGGGGAGAAATGCTTGTGCTAACTTATAGCCAGGGTTAATGTTGATGTATGAGTTTTAGGAGCCAAAGGTAAAACTGAATACAATTGTTTCTTATCTAATTTGATGTTGGCAAAAATGTTTGGAGATATTTTTTTTCTAATGTGGAGATTTATGGCGTTATGAGTAATAGCACTGTGAAATGTTTTGGTGATTAAGTTAATGTGTTGACTTTTGATATTGTTATGGGATGAATTGTTTACAATGGTATTTTTAATTACTGGTAAGGAGGGCACGTATTTGTTGTTGAGTGGATATGAGGTGCATTTTGAATGCAGGTTAGTTACAGACCACTAATGGGCAATAATGTTTAAAGGGATCACAAGAAGTGTAACAGTAAGGATACTGGAGATTACAGACTTTGCTGTTACGTGGGTCATTGTGGTAGTTTAGCAATTAGCATTTTAAGTATCTGGATATGTATGGAGCCAGGAAATGTACATGATTTCTAGTTCTTGAAGTCAAGAGGGAATTCAGATTACTCAAGGGCTAAGTTATGTGGTATTGAAGAGAGGACTGGACTGAAACAGAAAAAAATAGAGTGACAGTTGGATTGGAATAGGGTTTAGAAATTGTGATTGGTGGAGCTGTATGAGGGTGGAGTCAAGTAAGTATAAAGGAAATGATGTAGGGTTGGGTGGGAACTGTGGTAGGATAGAGTAGCAAAGTAATTTTGTGCATAGCGAATGACTTTGGAGCGGGATGAACAGAACACTCTTTCATTAGCTGTATTGCCTATACAGGTTAGAAGGATCAACTGTAAACCTAACAACATCAGTTGTAAAAGCTAAGACGCTTCATTGTAGTGTAATATGTTTAGAATGCAGACAAAAGGAGAGGAAATGGTTTTAATATGAATTAAAATACTCCGATGTTTAAGGCCAAGTTAAACAAAAAACAGCAAAACTAGACCAAACAGAGGTAGATATTTTTTTTGCACCAGCAACGTAGTGTAACACTAATAGTTGCAATTCTTTTGTAACTATAGTAAACCCACACCATGGTAGGATCAACTTACTTTGCTCAGCAAAGAATGCACACTGTAATGAGTGGGATTACATTTAGGTTCAAGTTCTAAGAGAGTCCTTAACTGGCAAGAAGGAAAGTACAGTTGTGTACACTTACCGTAAATGTAGATGTTCGAGTGTATTCACTGTTGCAGTCCTTACAAAATAGGTTATCTGGCTCCCGGTAGCCCACAGTCGGCCAGAATACTAAAGTCCTTGGTATATGATGTCGGCTGCCTTTGGCTTAGGCCTATCGTCAGGTACAAAAGAAGGCAGCCGATGCCATTTCCTCATTTTTTCTTGCCTTAACTGACAGGAGCACCCCCAAAAAAAAATTAGACCAGGAAAAGAAAATCCAGTCTGTGCCTTAGGAAAAAAGGCAGGGGGGGGACCAGGACTGCAACAGTGAATACACTCGAACATATACATTTATGGTAAGTGTACACAACTGTACTATATTCATCGTGTTTGACTGTTGCAGTCCTTACAAAATGGGTTGATTCCCAAAGCCCAGGAAAAAAACAAAAGGGGGGAGGAATACCCACTGTTTAAGGGTTGGTAATGATGCCCTACAACACTGCAGTGGCAAAACCAGCCCTGGACTTAGAAAACAAGAGTAAATTGTAATGTTTAGTGAAAGTGTGGAAAGAAGTCCATGTAGCTGCTTCTAGTATGTCCCTAGTAGGTACACCTCTTAAAAAAGCTGCTGAGGTAGAGGCTACCCTAGTAGAATGGGTCCTAATACTCTGAGGAGGTACCTTGCCATGCTGTAAGTAACAAAAGTGAATACAATGAGCAATCCACTTAAAAATGGTTTGTTTAGAAATAGCTTTGCCCTGAGCTCCAGGTGTAAAACTGACCAACAACTGATCCGACTTTTGAAAAGATTTAGTCCTGTCCAGGTAAAATCTAAGCTGTCTATGCACATCCAGGGAATGCAGTAACCTTTTCCCTTTATTCTGAGGATTAGGAAAGAAGGTAGGCAGGTGGGTAGACTGGTTAAGAGTCAAAATAGAAACCACCTTAGGTATAAAGGAGGGATTAGTTTGAAGAGAAACCCGATCCACATGGGAGATGATAAACGGCTCTACTGCCATTAAGGCCTGCAGCTCAGAAACTCTTCTAGCTGAAATAACAGATAAAAGAAAGGCAGTTTTCCAGGAGAGAAACGTAATTCCTGCTGAGGCAGCTGGTTCAAGAGGAGGCAGAGTAAGTTTCTCAAGTACAAAATTGAGATCCCAAGCAGGTGTAGGTGCCCTTCTGGGAGGCTTTAAATTGCTAGCTCCCCTGAGGAACTGTTTCATCAAGGGATGAGAGAAAATGGGATGCTCAAAGGAACAATGAGCAGAAATAGCTGAAGCATGAACCTTGATAGAAGAAAAGGAAAGTCCACCACTAAGCAAGCCTGCCAGACAGTCAAGAATAAGAGGAAGAGTAGGTTGAGAAGGGTCTTCCCCTCTAGTCTCCATCCAAATGGAGAATCTTTTCCACTTATCTACGTAAGATTTCCTAGTGCTAGGCCTCCTTGTCTCAGGAAGGACCTCAACCACCTGCTGGGAAAGGTTTAAATTATGAGCCAAGCTGCCAAATGCAGAGTTTGAAGATGAGGATGCAGAATCCCCCCCCCCCTCCTGAACCAAGAGATCTGGTATCAGGGGAAGATGCCAAGGCCGAGACTGGGAGAGACTGCGAAGTAATGGATACCAATGTTGTCTGGGCCAGTCTAGAGCTAGGATGATGGCCCTTGGTTTTTCGTCCCTTATCTTTAACAACACTCTGGGAAGAAGAGGCAGAAGAGGGAATGCATCCACTCTCCAAGCTTTGTTGTGATGAGCCCTGGTGCAAAAGGTTGGAAGAAGGTGGTTGGTTGGAGATGAGAAGAGATCCACCTGGGGATTGCCCCAATGCTGAATGATGTGATAGAAGATGGCCTTGTTTACTTGCCACTCGTGATGAATGCCCATGGAAGCTGCTATGGACCATAGTATCATGCTTTGTCTGCACAGGGGGTAAGAGTGCATTCCTCCCTGTTGTTGATGTACTACATGATTGTGGTGTTGTCTGTCCTGACCAGAAAAGTACCAGGAGAGAAAAGATGTTTGAAAACCAGTAAGGCCTGCTGGACTGCCTTCAAGTCCTTCAGATTTATGTGCAAATTAACATGTTGAGAGTTCCAAGTCCCCTGAAAGCATCTTTCCTCTAGATGTGCTCCCCAAGTGTAGTCCGAGGCATCTGTAGTGAGAGTCTGGCTGGCAGGAGGTGGACGGAAAGGCAGGCCTTTGTCCTGTGCACAGGCAGTCATCCACCAAAGGAACTCCGTCTGCAGGCAGGGAATCAGAGGAAGTATCAAGTCTAAATCCTGAGTGTGTTGACACCAAAGGTTTTTGAGGTACTATTGTATTTTCCTCATATGCAGTCTGGCATATGGAATCATCAAAATACATAAAGCCATGAATCCCAGGGCTTGCAGGAATTGCCTTACAGAGAGCTGGGTCATGCTTGCCAAATTTTTGAAGTAATTCAAATTTTTAGTCTGGATTCTAGACAAATTTCGGAGATTATTAGAAAGAATTGGTATTACATTACTACTAATTCTTTTTTAGTTGCAAAACTAGGGGCAACACCAAAAATAGTATATAGAAGGGGTAGGAACCTTAAAGAATTATTACAAAGAAATCAAGCCAGCGACTCTTTTAATAGAGCTAAGGGCTGTTTTAGGTGTGGAAGATGTAATTACTGTAATGTTATACGTACAGGAAATTCTGTAACTCTTAGCCATAAAAAATATGAAATCACTAGCAAGATTAATTGTGAAACAAAATCTATTATATACATGGCCTTTTGTGTTTGCTGCCCAGCTTTCTACGTTGGGAAAACTGATAGAAAGCTTAAGGAAAGGGTTTACCAACATTGTTATGCCATAAAAAATGGGAAAACAGAAAATGCATTAGCGAAACACCTAGAAAGCTATCCAGGCCATAATTTTGTTTACATGGGAATTGATTGTATCTCAAATTCCATTAGAGGTGGGCCAACTTCTCTTTTATTAGAGATTCGTGAGCTGGAATGGCAATTAAAGGTTAACGCTTTCAACTTCCCAGGATTAAACGAGAGCTGTAATATTGCTCCAGTTCTCAAGTACAGAGCATATTTCAGATAATTTCTTCGTTATAAACTTGTTTAATGGTTTCATTTTTTGAATGCTATTTACTCAATTGTAAGCATACATCTATGCTACATTCGTTTCAGCCATATTAGTGTGGGCATTTTGATTTTACCACCGATTCAAATGGTGATAACTTAACATAATGTTCATAATTATAGTACTACATATAAAAAATCTTTTGTATTATAGAAGAAAGCTCTTTCCCCTTATATATCTATGGTAACAACAAAAATAAAAATAAAAACAATAATTGAATTTCTTAGGGGTTTTTTACATGTTTTTTGCTGCTTTCTTTTATCATTTTTAATTAGGTTAGGGCACATGTTGAGTACTTTTTATTATACATTTTTTACTATGTAATTTCACATGTCACTTTTGGTTATTGTACAAGGGGACTATGATATGCTATGGTATTTTAACAGATACTTCCTTTTTCAAAATGTTCGAATTTTTATGAACAGGAAGTGATGTATTTAATTGATATGTAATTGATTTTAGAATTTAAATGAGGACCAAAGGGCTTGCGGCTTCTTTTGGCTCCTGTACCTCTGAAGAAGCTACTCAATTGTAGTGGCGAAAACGCTTTTATTATTGTCTTCAATAAACCTGCGTTAAGGTCTACGTGGCTTGGTGGATTCATTGGCACTCCTTTTGTGTGCTTCTGAAGTAATTCGAAAGATTTGTTTCTCTTGAGGGACGAATACCATCTGGGCAGTTGTGGTCAAGCTCGAGTGCGGGAATACAGTCTCCCTGGTGGGTACCAATTCTGACTTCTTTTTGTTGATGGTGTAGCCCAAAGAGGCGAGAAGGTTCTTTACAAAGTCCAAATCCTTTAGACATTGCTCTGGAGAGTTTGTCTGAATAAGACAATCATCCAAGGGTAAATTTGAATGTTTCTTTGCCTGCAAAAAGCAATGACTGGAGCCAGGCATTTGGTAAAAACTCCGGGAGCAGTAGATAAGCTAAAGGGCAGTGCAGAGAATAGGAAGTGCCTGCTCCCCACCCTGAAGCAAAGGAACTGCCTGTAGCTTTCCCTTATTGAGATGTGCAGATAAGCTTCTTTGGGATCCAAAGTCACCAGCCAGGAATCCTTGGCCAGCACTGGCAGCAACTGCTGAAGAGTGAGCATTTTGAATTTAGGAATTACCAGAAAAGTGTTTAGAATGAACAAATCCAGAATAGGGTGCCAGATGCCCCCTTTTCTGGGGACCAGGAAAAGTCTTGAGTAGAAACCCTGGCCTATCTGTAGTGCAGGAACTGGCTCTATTGCTCCAAGGTTTAATAAAGAAGAAACTTGTTTTTCTGCTTCTGCCCTTTGATTTGGGGGGATATCTGGTTATCCTTGGTGGACAGGGAAGGTGTGAAAGGAGAACTTGTAGCCCTGGGATACTATTTTGACCACCCATTTGTCATCTGTGATGGTGAACCAGACATTTGCAAAAATGGCTAACCTTCCCCCCAAAGGAAACCCTGGGCCCCACAGAAGCAGTCATGGGAAAGCCGGAGTCATTGGGAATGCTTGCTTTGGGAAGTTTGCTTAGAACTCCCCGAATGTGAAGGGGAAGCCTGCCAGTGCTTAGCCTTTAGAGGGGTGGAAGTCTGTCCCCAGAAGACCTGTAACCCCTAGACCTAGTGCGAGACTGTTTACTAGGATCAGGAAAAGTCCAATTCTTAGAAGGGTAATGCCTACTAAAATGAGGAGGCTGAATATGCAGAAAGTCCTTAACAGTTTGCGTAGATTTGGCCTTATCCTCCAACTTTTTCAACATCTCTTCTGCTTTGTTACCAAAAAGACTGTCCTTGTGCAAAGGCACATCCAGTAATTTAGATTTGACAGGTTCAGAAAGGGGCTGTTCCCTGAGCCAAGCATGCCTCCTAATGACAGAATCAGTGGCTGCTGCTCTGCAAGAAGCCTCCAAAGCGTCGAAACCACAATGTAGAGAATATTTAGTGACAAGAGTGGCAGAATTCAATAAATCATGCATGTCCTTAGTCTCCATCAGGGAAGGAACACCAGAATTCAATAAATCATGCATGTCCTTACTCTCCATCAGGGAAGGAACACCAGGATTCAATAAATCATGCATGTCCTTACTCTCCATCAGGGAAGGAACACCAGGATTCAATAAATCATGCATGTCCTTACTCTCCATCAGGGAAGGAACACCAGGATTCAATAAATCATGCATGTCCTTAGTCTCCATCAGGGAAGGAACACCAGGATTCAATAAATCATGCATATCCTTACTATCCATCAGGGAAGGAACACCAGGATTCAATAAATCATACATGTCCTTACTCTCCATCAGGGAAGGAACACCAGGATTCAATAAATCATGCATATCCTTACTATCCATCAGGGAAGGAACACCAGGATTCAATAAATCATACATGTCCTTACTCTCCCATCAGGGAAGGAATGGCAGAGTTCAATAATCATGCATGTCCTTACTCTCCATCAGGGAAGGAACACCAGCAATTTCAGCCTTAATAGTCTCCAAAGTATGCTGCTGATACTTAAACATATGAAAAAGAGAATTAACAGACCTAATAGCCAGGGTGGAAGAAGTATAAACCTTTTTACCCCATCTATCCAAGGCCCTAGATTCCCTGTCAGAAGGAACAGGATTTTTAGCAACCATGGCTTTAACACCCTTAGGGCCCTGAGAAATAATCTCTGGATCAGCAGTAGGATTCTTGAAAAGGAATTGATGAGAATCAGGAACTCTAAAATACCTGCCAGGCTTTCTGGGAGCAGGAGTCAAACAATTCTCCATGAAAACATCAACAACTTCCAAAATCGGAGGGATAGCCAAAGGCTTATGCTGTGGCAAATCCAAAAATTCCCTAATCCATTTCTTAGACTGAGGGTAGACCTGACTTTCCTATTTGAAATGCTCACTAAAAGTATTCAGAGTATCTCCAAAAGAAAAATATTCTGGAGGGGAGACAGAAGGGATTAAAGGCCAAGCTGTAAGAGTAGCAAGAATGACTTCTGACTTTAATTTGATTAATGAGTTCATATTTCTAGGGAAAACATTTTTGGAAAGGGGGTACCCTGTGGAGATAGTAAAGAAAGTATTAGAATAGGTATATAGAGGCTGGGGGACCAAATATGAGGCTTTGTTGGGACAAACTCTAACTAAGGTAACAAAAAGGAAAATGGAAGGAAAAATGTTTACGGAGCTTGTGTTATGGAATGCAACATGTTTTCAGAATCATTTACTGATATAGTTAGAGCCAATTGGAATACACTTAAAACAAATAGGTGTATGATGTGGTAGGGACAAAACCTTTTTTTACCTATAAAACGGGTAAAAATTTCAAAAGAATATTTGAACGGGTTGACAGGGCTACTAGCATTTTCAAAGCAACCACCTCATGTGGTAATTGTAGTTTGTGCCATCTCATCTTTAAAGAAGCATGGATCAGGCTAAACAATGGTTTAAACAGTGTCGTTAGATTCTGTAAGGGAAATTGCAAAACCATGATGATTGTATATATGGCCAAGTGTATAGGATGCTACGTATTCTACATAGGTAAAACAGAGAGGGCATTTAAAGATAGAATGTATGAGCATCAATATGATATAAGAACTGGTAAAGAGACTAGCTCCCTGTTTAAACATTCTTTGCTATGCC
The DNA here is from genome assembly GCF_019279795.1 of Protopterus annectens. Lineage (NCBI taxonomy): Eukaryota > Metazoa > Chordata > Ceratodontiformes > Protopteridae > Protopterus > Protopterus annectens. The sequence continues at coordinate 701,604,398 of NC_056749.1, read as the reverse complement.
CTTCTTTTAATGGCTTCAAATTTGGTATTATAGATCTTATTGTCAAAAACAACTTTAAAGGTGGGGACATTAAAAATGCTTTGCTTAACAAAGAATTGAAATGGCAGCTTACATTAAAGTCCTTTATTCCACCTGGCTTAAACGAATATGCATTTGCGTATATATGTGTGCATGTAAATATAAGTACACAAAAGTAAGCAAATATATGTATGTATGAATTTTATCTAATTTTACTTGTTTATGTTTTAAAATTATAAGTAATGTAATTATTTTAATGCATTAGTCACATGACCATGGCTGCGGGTCACGTGATGTATTGGGCGTGTATTTAATGTCTGATTTTAATGTACCTGTGTCTATCATTGAGAAAGGGTCTTGTACCTGAAAGCTTTGTGTTTGATAAAGGTGTGTGGCTTTGTACCTTTGACTTTGCAGCAGTATATACTTGGTGTTAAACGAATATGTAACAATTAAATCTGTTTTAACATCTAAAGCAGAAAATATTTGATTTGTTGTACTCATAAAATGTTAACATGTTCATTCATTTGAACTATATATATATATGAGATGTTTTATATAAGAGTATAAATGTAAATATTTTAATTCTACTTGCAACACAATTATATTAATGTGAAATGATTGTTGGCACATTCATTATTGTGTTTTGAGTTTTTTTATGTACTTGTTTAGGTACAGGATGCATTGTCTGGGTTCAACTCGTCTGGATCCAGTGATGTGTTATTTTTTCAAAGTAATTTTTAAGTGTGTTTTGCTTTTAATATTAATTGACATGTACCAACTGAATGGTATTTAAGCAATGAGTAGCAGGTGTGTCTTTTATCTGATGAAGTCTAGTTTCCAGACAAAAGTGCTCATTTTTGTATCTGTGTTTGTTTTATAAAAGTTTACTATTTCCCTAAACGGTGTCCTGGATTTCTTTATATATTTTTTTAATACAAGTAATGGTGTCGTGGAGCTTGTACTGAAAAAAAAAAAAAAAAAACAATGTCCGACATTATTTTACGCTCACTAAGCAGCACTTCTCTTGTTTAGGGAGTTTAAAATATATTTAAAAAAAAAGAAAACTAAAAAAACAAAAATGTGTGTGTGCTTATATCTGTGTGTGAGTGTATGCGTGCATGTGAGTGAAAGCAAGATTGATCAAGCCATTATTTTACACTCACTAAGCAGCGTTTTTGCTGTTGTTGCAGTTTAGCGAGTGTAAAAACTAAGTGTAACAGAAAAAGTGCATGTGTGTGTATGTTTATGTTTCTGTGTGTGTATGTTTCTGTTTGTGTATTTGTTTGTCTGTGTGTGTGCGAATGCGTGCTTGCATGAATGAAAGCGAGGTATGTATAAGTGAGAGAGTGAAGAATGAGAGTGATTGAACAACAGCATTGAGGAGGATTACATACCTCTCAACTCTTAGATCAAGTTAACTGGATAAAACCTAAAATAAAAATAAACATCATAAACTTCCTTTAATAATAGGACTTGTGTCAGCATGGATCTTTCTGAAGTGTGTGTGTGTGTGTGTGTGTGTGTGTGTGTGTGAGAGGGACAGACAGTGATATGATGGACCACTGCCAGTAGCAGATAAGAGGTTTGTGTACCTCTCAACCATTTAGCTCAAGAAATGTGGATAAAGCCTTAAATAAAGGTGGGAGAAAGGCACAAAATAGGACTAGATTTTAAATGTACTTATAAAAATCACAAAGTAAGTTAAATAATAGGATTTGTGTTGACAATAATTTTCCGAAGGAAATAAACTCTGAAAGTCAAATGTATGTCATTATTTAGTGACTTCAATTCTCAATGACTGGCAGGAAGCCTTACATTTCAGCAGTAAGGGACCAGGGACACAGATATTTTTAAATGATATATTTTTGATGTAAAATGCTTCCTCCAACACCATTTACATATACTACAGCAAATATGAAACATTAGGTGCAGGACCTATTTTACATGAAAAACATATAAAAAATAATATAGTAATAAAAAAATCTATAAATAAGTAAAACACAACAATTTTACAGAGAGCAGATTCTCTAAACATAATAATTCCCTCCAGGGTGTGTGTTAATGTGTAATTAATGCCATTCCAGGGGTGTAGATGCCCTCAACATTAACACACACCCTGTCGGGCAATATTGCTTGCTTGATGTAACTAATTAGTGGGAGCAGCTGAGAAACAACTTTCTTATTTAAGGTATTCACCTACAATCCTCTTCAGCTACAAGATCTCTGAGTTTAAAACTGCTGTTTGACTGATTTTTGGATTTTCTACATTTAAGTTCAAATATTCTTTTTAGCTGACTGCCCCAACTGTAAATTAGACTTTGGAAGCACCTTTCAGTGCTAATTCTACCAAGCATTGACAGTTCAAACTAATTAGACTCTTAAAGCTTAATTTAGCCTCTGCTTCATGTCATCCCCATTCAGTTATTGCTGACTGCAATATTTGGCATCTTAATCTGAATTGTGTACTGTTTTTTTCTGCATTTGTCCTTGTTTTAACACAAAGTCATTTTTTTTGCATTTTAACTTGGTCTGGGACCTTAATCTTGTGGTATCCCTCAGAAAAGTAGGAGAACTGTGAGTTGCTGCAGGATTTGAAATTCATTTATTGCATTTCTACTACATTTTCACTGTTTGCATTTTACTTGGTTTGGAGGCTTTAGTGTTGTAGTATCACTCACAATACTGAAAGAATTATAAACAGTTGCAGGATCTAACACTCATTTATTACATATGCATTTTTCTGCATGCATTTTACTTAGTCTGGGGACTTTAATGTTGTACTATCACTAGCAGTAGTGAAAGGATTATGAATTGCTGCAGGATATGAGCCTCATGTATTACATTTCTACTGCATTTTTCTGTTAGCATTTTACATCGTCTGGGGACCTTAGTCTTGCAGTATGACTCACGATAGTGAGAGAATTGTAAATTACTACATGATTTGAGCCTCATTTATTACAGTTGTACTGTGTTTTTACTGTTTGCATTTTAGCTAGTCTGGGGACCTTAGTGTTGTAGTATCACTCACATCAGTGAGATAACTATGAATTGCTACAGGATCTGAGCATCAGTTACTGCATTCCTACTGCATTTTAACTGTTTGCATTTTACTTAGTCTAGGGACCTTAATCTTGCAGAATCACTTACAATAGTGGGAGAATTGTGAATTGCTGCAAGATCTGAACCTTATATAGACACTTATACTGCATTTTTACAGACTACTGATCAGATTCCTCTTTAGTTCATCCTCTACAGCCTGTGCTAAGTTGTACAGCAGGGAGTTTGCAATGCCCCGTATAGATGCAGGCATCTAGAGTTTTAATTCATAGGTTCATAAGATGATACTAGACTATTGGGCTGGAGGCCCTTTATAAGCCTAGCCAAGAATTTCACCCATGTTCCCTCAAAGTCAGCCCCTGTTTCCCCTGTCCAGCAAGGACACAGGTGGAATCCCAGGGGTATATTTTCTGTTTCCCATCCAGTCGTCCAGGTTAATCTTAAAGAGCGCTAGAGAGGTACTCTGCTTGACATGGAGAGGGAATCTATTCTACAGATGGGGGAGTCTTTGGGACACAAATCTATCCCGCCAACAAGTTCTATTAATGTCACAGACCAGGTTAAGGCCTTGTGTGTGGATTGTGTGAGTGGAATTTGTCTTACAGATATGCATCAACTCCATCAAGGCTGGGTCTGAAATGGCCTTGTATGCCAGACACAGGTCACCTCTGAACAATCTGTAGGAGACTGAGTAGAGGGACAGGGCTTTTAGCCTATCTGTATAGGATAGATGTTTGAGACCCTGGATTTTCCTGTTCAGGAACCTCTGTGGTCTTTCCAACTGCTGCATGTGCTTGGCAAGGTACATGCTGAAGGTGGCACTGTACTTGATAGTGGGTATGATAAGGGATGAATACAGGGATGTTATGACCTCCTTGTTTCTGGATGAAGTACCCTTATTTTCCATATTAAACTTCCTCTGCTATTTTCTCAAGTATCTAAGTATGTGTACAACAGCTAGTTTGCTTGCTGAGAATCATTAATTGAAAAGTGTTCCTTTAGGTAAGTTCTGGACCTCTCCTCCCAGCCCAACAACTCCCTATTTATTTAGTTACAAACCTCTCTTGCACTGTCCCCTCATAGATCACACAAAAAAAGAAAAGATTCTCAGCTGTGGATGTGCACTTTCCTACTGTCTCTGTAGCTAGCCTGATGGAAATGGGCATCCTGTGACAATGTAGTGATTTGTCTTATGTTTACTGACAGCCATCTTATTCTTAAGCAAACAGACACAGTCTGCAAGAGATGTAATTACACTATGTCTTTGGAGACAAAACTCTCACATACAGACACTGATATCCCCAAAGAGGTTGCCAGTAACACACACACACACACACACACACACGTATAATCCCCAAAGAGGTTGCCAGTAACACACACACACACACACACACACACACACACACACACACACACACACACACACACACACACACACACACACATTATACCCATTATGGATCAGACACAAAGTCACACTTGCTGAGGCCTTTAAATGCAATATACCCAAAACTCATAGGTCTATCAGTCACTGTTCTCAGCAACCCCCCAAACACTCTACAAAGAGAACAACCCCAGGACACATACAACCTCATCTCACACTATCTCAGCCTCTAAGCCCTTAAGGCAAACTGCCACACAATTCACTATTTTGGTCATTGGAGACTGTATTGTGAGACACACTGATGCCCCACTCACCAGGCTGATCAAGGAGATGGTCATAGTTAGTTGCCTATCTGGGGCAAGGATCTGCCAGATCAGACATGTACTCAGGACATTGAACCACAAATACCATTATGACTCTGTCATAGTCCATATGGGTGTTAATGACCTGAGACGCATCTCCCTGAACTATATGAAGAGAAACATGATTGAGCTTTCAGACTGTGTCCCCCACGCATGTATGAGACTAGCACTGACTAGCATTCTACCCTCTCTAAGGATGATATCTCAATATCATTACTCATTACTCCTGTGTTCCTGAACCTAGTCGCTAGCCCACAAACCAGGGCACTACCCTTACTACTCTCCCCGCTGGATATATTCTACCTATCCTGAGGGTCGCTAAATCTGAACAGTACCCACAGCCAAGCTCTCATCTCTTGGTGCCTTCAATTGTGAAAAAAACCAAGGCACTACCCTTACTACTCTCCCCGCTGGATATATTCTACCTATCCTGAGGGTCGCTAAATCTGAACAGTACCCACAGCCAAGCTCTCATCTCTTGGTGCCTTCAATTGTGAAAAAAAACAAGGCACTACCCTTACTACTCTCCCCGCTGGATATATTCTACCTATCCTGAGGGTCGCTAAATCTGAACAGTACCCACAGCCAAGCTCTCATCTCTTGGTGCCTTCAGTTGTGAAAAAAACCAAGGTTAATCACTTACCAAAAGTCTATCTCAAAAAATAAGTACTAATATATATGTAGAACCGCTGGTGTACTGGGTTCAAAGAAACGGCAGTAAATTCCATAAAAATTGAACTAAATACTACATCTCCCAAAGATTCTGGAAACAAAAGAGCTCATAAAACACAGTTAGTGTATATTGTTTTTTGGATTACTTGCTGTATTAAAATTCTACTTGCCTGTTTCCACTTGCCCCTAGTCAATTTGGAACTGGAGAACCCCGCCACCTGTCTGTTACTCCTCCTCCTACCTGTGACGCAGGCGAGGTTATTTATCTACCCCCAAGTAGCGCCATTTTTTAATTCTTTCATTACTCCTGTGTTCCTGAACCTAGTCGCTAGCCCACAAACCAGGGTATGTAAATGTTTTTTTTGAGTATTTGTACTATAAGGATCCAATCCTGAATATACTTTGTTAGCGACAATACATGGTGTTTCAATTTGTCAACAAAATACTACATATCTGTTGCATTTATACGCTAGGACTTAGTCTTGTTTTTAAAGCGTAAAGGGCTGTAAATTCTAAGCGTTAGCACGCTTACCTAAACAGTAATCACTAAAAGAGTTCGAACTGAATACTGCTGGCTTTACTCTTAATAGAGTCTCTGTACTCTTAACAATTTGCTGGTTAAACATACTGTGGTTATTTAGCGTTTTGCATTTCTAACAAATTCCCAGTATCCTGGGCTCAATAAATGTTTGGTGTTAGCGTGCAGTACAACAGCTGAGTGCGTAGTACTAGTATCAGCCATAGGGCTGTAGTGAGGGAGGATTAGACCACGCAGTAACTGTATAGACTCTAAGAGTGGCTGAATGACTATACTTAGATTTCAACTTATAGATAACGTACTAGAGTGTTGCTATTGTTTTAAACATTGAACTATGCTAACGCTGTGTTGTTTTAAACAGATGCTAACACTGTGTTGTTTTAAACATTGAACTATACCCAATAAGTAAGATTTTTCATTGCATACCACTTGCCAATTGAACTACAAATGTAAAGGGAATGATGTAAACCCTGTCTATGTATCTGCATTTTCCTTACAGGCACTACCCTTACTACTCTCCCCGCTGGATATATTCTACCTATCCTGAGGGTCGCTAAATCTGAACAGTACCCACAGCCAAGCTCTCATCTCTTGGTGCCTTCAATTGTGAAAAAAACCAAGGTTAATCACTTACCAAAAGTCTATCTCAAAAAATAAGTACTAATATATATGCAGAACCGCTGGTGTACTGGGTTCAAAGAAACGGCAGTAAATTCCATAAAAATTGAACTAAATACTACATCTCCCAAAGATTCTGGAAACAAAAGAGCTCATAAAACACAGTTAGTGTATATTGTTTTTTGGGTTACTTGCTGTATTAAATTCTACTTGCCTGTTTCCACTTGCCCTAGTCAATTTGGAACTGGAGAACCCGCCACCTGTCTGTTACTCCTCCTCCTACCTGTGAGGTTATTTATCTACCCCAAGTAGCCATTTTTAATTCTTTCATTACTCCTGTGTTCCTGAACCTAGTCGCTAGCCCACAAACCAGGGTATGTAAATGTTTTTTTTGACTATTTGTACTATAAGGATCCAATCCTGAATATACTTTGTTAGCGACAATACATGGTGTCTCAATTTGTCAACAAAATACTACATATCTGTTGCATTTATACGCTAGGACTTAGTCTTGTTTTTAAAGCGTAAGGGCTGTAAATTCTAAGCGTTAGCACGCTTACCTAAACAGTAATCACTAAAAGAGTTCGAACTGAATACTGCTGGCTTTACTCTTAATAGAGTCTCTGTACTCTTAACAATTTGCTGGTTAAACATACTGTGGTTATTTAGCGTTTTGCATTTCTAACAAATTCCCAGTATCCTGGGCTCAATAAATGTTTGGTGTTAGCGTGCAGTACAACAGCTGAGTGCGTAGTACTAGTATCAGCCATAGGGCTGTAGTGAGGGAGGATTAGACCACGCAGTAACTGTATAGACTCTAAGAGTGGCTGAATGACTATACTTAGATTTCAACTTATAGATAACGTACTAGAGTGTTGCTAACGCTGTGTTGTTTTAAACATTGAACTATGCTAGCGCTGTGTTGTTTTAAACATTGAACTATACCCAATAAGTAAGATTTTTCATTGCATACCACTTGCCAATTGAACTACAAATGTAAAGGGAATGATGTAAACCCTGTCTATGTATCTGCATTTTCCTTACAGGCACTACCCTTACTACTCTCCCCGCTGGATATATTCTACCTATCCTGAGGGTCGCTAAATCTGAACAGTACCCACAGCCAAGCTCTCATCTCTTGGTGCCTTCAATTGTGAAAAAAAACAAGGTTAATCACTTACCAAAAGTCTATCTCAAAAAATAAGTACTAATATATATGTAGAACCGCTGGTGTACTGGGTTCAAAGACACGGCAGTAAATTCCATAAAAATTTAACTAAATGCTACATCTCCCAAAGATTCTGGAAACAAAAGAGCTCATAAAACACAGTTAGTGTATATTGTTTTTTGGGTTACTTGCTGTATTAAAATTCTACTTGCCTGTTTCCACTTGCCCCTAGTCAATTTGGAACTGGAGAACACCTGTCTGTTACTCCTCCTCCTACCTGTGGCCTTGCGCGGGTTATTTATCTACCCCCATTTTTAATTCTTTCATTACTCCTGTGTTCCAGAACCTATTCGCTAGCCCACAAACCAGGGTATGTAAATGTTTTTTTTGACTATTTGTACTATAAGGATCCAATCCTGAATATACTTTGTTAGCGACAATACATGGTGTCTCAATTTGTCAACAAAATACTACATATCTGTTGCATTTATACGATAGGACTTAGTCTTGTTTTTAAAGCGTAAAGGGCTGTAAATTCTAAGCATTAGCACGCTTACCTAAACAGTAATCACTAAAAGAGTTCGAACTGAATACTGCTGGCTTTACTCTTAATAGAGTCTCTGTTATCTTAACAATTTGCTGGTTAAACATACTGTGGTTATTTAGCGGTTAGCGTTTTGCATTTCTAACAAATTCCCAGTATCCTGGGCTCAATAAATGTTTGGTGTTAGCGTGCAGTACAACAGCTGAGTAGTATCAGCCATAGGGCTGTAGTGAGGGAGGATTAGACCACGCAGTAACTGTATAGACTCTAAGAGTGGCTGAATGACTATACTTAGATTTAAACTTATAGATAACATACTAGAGTGTTGCTAACACTGTGTTGTTTTAAACATTGAACTATGCTAACGCTGTGTTGTTTTAAACAGATGCTAACACTGTGTTGTTTTAAACATTGAACTATACCCAATAAGTAAAATTCTACTTGCCTGTTTCCACTTGCCCCTAGTCAATTTGGAACTGGAGAAACCCCGCTCCGCTCGCCCTCGCTGTGCTTGGGCTCACTCCCACCCGCCCCCAGTAGTCCTACATTTATAGCTAGGTAGCCACACCCCTCTTTCTTCCTTAGGCAACCAAATTCACTTCACTGTTCTTTCAAACACCTAAACCTCCCACCCCTTCAAAAAGGCTCTACATTCCTCCTATAGCAATGCACCCCAACTCAAAGATAACAAAATACAGGTAAAAGAAGGGCAACACTAAAAACTATATCCTTTTTACTACCAGTAATTACCATACTCTACCTAATAACCAAATATGAAGATCAGCCCTACTCAGGTTTCCATTACCCCAGATATCACACTAAAGCTCCCCTACCCCTATCAATCACATAACCCAACAACTACACAGTAGAACTGCTAATTCTAATTACTACTGAGCTAAACATGGTCAGAAATTGCTTCAGAAACTTATGAGGCAAATGGAATATCTCAGAAAAACATCACTAAAGATGGAGATGTAACTCTAATAGCCCACCACCTTTTCCAAGATATACTAACTCCCTCCAAATCTGCCACTTAAATATTAGAAGCATCAACAATAAGATACACAATCTACATGCTCTATTAGCTACCTACCTCCCAGATATTATGTGTTTAAAAACCAGGGACCAATGACAATGAGATTATACCACTGGGCTACAATATACATAGAGCTGACCGCATAAAAAAAAGGGTGGTGGTATTGCAGTGCTCTACAAAACCAATCTAAATGTCATTTTTAACCCCACTCAACCACCCCAAATCTCTAATGCTGAGATACTTGCTCTAAAACTACAGCTAAATAGAAAAAAAAGTATTAATCTAATTGTAATGTACATCCCCCCTGGGAAAAACTCTGACACATTGGAGAGCATCTTAAACTGGCTATCCCAGGAATCTATAATCCTGGGCTGATGTCAATTGACTGGAACCTATGCTCCTCAGAGACTAACCCCACCCATATAAATCTTCATGGGTTCTCTCAGACCATCACTTCTGCTACCAGAGTTGGGAACTCTAACCAAAAAGAGAGTATCCTAGACTGGATCCTTATAAACAGCCAACCCCATATGTATATGTCTGGGACCCTCCCAAATGAGCTCAGCGATCACCTTATAACATACATAAGGAAAAATAAAACAGGTAGTCCTACACCTCCCACATATAAGTCAATTCAAACAAGAAACATTTTGACCTCTCAAAGTTTAAAATGGAACTTAGATCCTGTAACTGGGCAACTCTTAAGTATAGAGGCAGTTTCTAAGTTTAATACCACTTTCCTAACCATACTTGATACTCATGCCCCAAAAAGACTAATCAAAACTAAAACAAATATTACACCAAAAGACTCCAAATCTAAAATAAAACTCAGAAACAAATCCTGGGAAAATGGCGAAACCAAATCACCCTAGACCAGCAAAGAAATATGACAAAAACAGCCATATTAATGGACAAAAGAAACTACTACTGCCAACTACAAAATAAACACCAAAACAACCCTCAAAAATTTTGGGCAGGTTTAAATAACCTTCTCCATCCTGGGAAATCCTCCACTCCTACCCCAGAAATAATATCAGATAAAAACCCCGAAGAAGTAGCCAATACCTTTAACACTTTCTTTACGGATACTATCCAAGCCTTAGCTAATCAGCTATCCACCACAGCCTCCACTGTTACAGAACTCACTCCAAAAACTCCTCACACTTTCCACTTACAACCAGTCTCTACCTCCATCATTCGATCCTTACTTCAAAAGCTTAAACCAACCACCCTCTCTGCAGACCTTCTGCCAGCTGAATACTTACAACTAGCTGCAGATGACATAGCTTACCCCATCTCTATACTTATTAATCGTACCATTTCAGAATCTACAATTCCCTCAATATGGAAAATATCAAATCCCACTCCATAAAGGTGGCTCATCCACAGAATTATCAAACTACCGGCCTATAGCCATAATGTCACCACTGGCCAAAATCATGGAAAAATGTCTACACAGACAACTCCTTCACTATCTCACCCAGAACAAACTCCTGACCAACTCACAACATGGCTTTAGACCCAATCACAGCACTACTACGGCCCTCCTCTCTTTTACGGACATAATAAACCATAACCGGAATAATAAAAAAATATCTTCAGCACTCTTTCTGGACCTATCAAAGGCCTTTGATATGGTTAACCACCGACTACTTCATGATACCCTAAGAAATCTCCACCTGGATAACCTAACATTAGATTGGTTTCAGGCCTATCTCTCTGGTAGGAAGCAAGCAGTACTTTGGCAAAATAAGCTCTCCAACCTCCTTCCAAACACCATTGGAGTTCCCCAGGGGTCCATACTGGGCCCACTTCTCTTTTCAGTCTTTATTAATGACCTCCATAAAGCCATCCCTGAGGCCACCTGTATTCAATATGCTGATGATTCGATATTAGTATGTTCTGACAAATCTCTTGACAAACTACTATCTAAAACCCAAAGCTGTTTTACCGCAATAGAAAAGTGGCTATCTGGACGGCAGCTAATACTGAATCCAAAGAAAACCAAATTATTACTCTTCCATCCAACCCAAAAACTCTCTAACACTTCCTTTACTATACAATCCAATAATGGGACAATTATCTCCCCAGACTCCCACACGAAACTATTAGGGGTGACCATTGATAATAAACTCAAATTCGATATCCACATTAATCAAACTATAAAGACCGTTAACAAGAAACTGGGGTCACTATATAGAATCAAATCCTTTCTAACACCAATTGCAAAAGTAACCATTGCTCACTTGCATTTACTCTCTACCCTTCTATAAATGGTTACCAACCTCAATAAATCTGACCTAAATAAACTATCATGCTCCTACAATCATATAGCCAGATTTGCAACTGGTAAACCATACAGAACCCATCACTGTATTAATCTAAAATACCTCGGCTGGTTAGAACTACCAAACCTTCTCCAGCAGAACCAACTCATTGAGGCATTCAAAATACTCAAACACCCTGAAAAGTCTCCAGCACTGGAGAATTTAATCATACCATACATCAATCTAAATAGCCTTCGGTCCTCGTGCAGGACACTTATTCAAACAGTCAAATCCTGTAACTCTGGAGGCGATGCTCTATTTGCCAATTCCATTGGTAAGATATGGAACTCCCTCCCTCCCAGTATTACCACCATTACCTCCCTACCCCACTTCAAAAAAAGTCTAACCCACCATTTCCAGTCTCACTGGCTTTGCCAATGCTCATATCCAGATTAACTTCTTCCTATAAGTTTTCTCCTCTATCAAGCAATCTCCTTCTTTTTGTACTCCCCGTGACCTCCTCTCTCACCCCCATAAGTTTTTTTTTCTTTCTTCTCTATTCTACCTAACACTCTTCTCACACCCTTGACATGATAACTACCTAGTATAAGTATAATTACGCTGTTGTCCGTGTATATCTGTTTCACAATGATGTCTTGTCTATGAATGCTATCCAGCAGATAAAGCTTTTTATTAATTACATATATGATATGCCCTTTTTCACTAACTTTCTTTGTTACTACAATAATGTATTAATATGTATCTATGTAACTTGTATGTAATTTACTGTAAATGTGGAGCTTTTCTCCCCTGGCCTCAGCTGAAAATGGACATATATCCACTCGGATTCTCCCGGTCAACAAATGTAAAATAAATAAAATAAAATAAATAAAATATAAACAGAAGATGATTGACATTAACAATTGGTTTAGTTACAGGTGTCATTCCAAGGAGGTCCAGTATTTATCAGCTTTGGAAGACATGATCTACAGACCACACTGTTTAGCCAGGGATGGTCTGCAGGTGTCCCTACTAGCCTTTTGGGTATTGACCAAAGCATTATTAATCCTTATAGTACCTTTTTAGACAATGCCAAGCTAGAAGTCTCATCAAGAAGCTCCATTTCTTGTTAGTGCTCCTCACTCTTGAGAGTGTTGACATCTGTGCAGTTACTGACACATGGTTTAAAGCCATGGAAGGCACCCTAGCATTACAAGGCTATAATGCCTTCTGCACATTTAGGCCAGCTACCATACAAGAAGGTGGAGGTGTATCAATCTATGAAAAAAAGTAAGACTTCTCAAAGCCGGTCAAACAATATGACACACACGGGCTACTTCATGTCCAACTAACCTTAGGTAAAGTCCCATACCATATTCTTGTTAGCTGTAGTTCTCCATCTATAACTCAAGATAACCATACCATGTACTTGAATGTGACTGAGTCACTTACCATTCAGCCCAACTCAGTATTTATGGGTGATTTCAACTCACCTTAAACTGGAATACATATACTATCACTAATATGCAAGTGTTAGTGCAAGCACTCTGGAACAGCTAGTCAGCACACCTACTGGGGTGCAACTATCCTGAATATGGTACTTGCAAATATGAGGGAATGTTGCACTCTTAAGTGCAATGTCCCCACTAGTGAGACCAGATCACATAGTGGTCACTACTGAAATAAATGTAAAGCCCAAACTCTCAGTAAACTCCAGAACCTTTAAGAACTTTTCCAAGGCTAACTACCTGTTATTAAGTAATGACATAACTAAATTCCAAGCCTCCCCAAACTCAGAGAACACTGTGGCCTATGTAAAAGTGTTAATGATGTTTTCTGCAAGCATATGAATAACTGCATAGAAACAGCAGAACCAAACCAAAATAAACTTAGAACAAACTCAAAAAACAAGATGCCTTGGTGGACCCCCCAGTATAAACAGGTTGTACAACAAAAGCAATAAAATCATCTCTAAAAATAGGAAGGACTATGCTCAACAGGCAAAAAAAAAAAAAAAAAACCTCCCTCATCAGTCTCATCAATCAGCTCAGAAGTCTAATCCAGCTTACCAAAGCCAACTTAAAAGCAAAAATAGCCTTCCAGGTTAAGGATAACCATAATACATTTTGCAGTTATGCACACAGCCTTAAAGGAACACCCAACAGTATGATGAACTAACAGTATATGGTACTCCCTATACTGAAATGGAAGACATAGCAAATTTGCTGGTGGATAATTTTATATCCAATTTCATCCCCATCAATCCCCATTTACCCTCAGGAAATACCCTCTACTATTTATCCCCCAAATATCACTAACGAACTGCTCCTCACGGCACTCTCCAAAGCTAAAAACACTGACTCGATGGATCATAATATCCCAGGATGACTCCTAAATAGCTTGAAACATGACCTGTCAGGACCTCTAGAATCTCTATTCAGCCACAACTTCCAGACATACTTCATCCTTAGGGAATGGAGAATTACAACAGTCATTACTCTCTACAAAGGTGGACCATCAACAGACTCAGGGAACTAAAGACCCATACGTTTGGCTAGTTTTATATGCAAGTCCATGGAAAGAATTATCATGGACATTATAAACAAAAACATAGGGAATCCTCAAACACTGGACCCACCCCTGTCCAGTTTCATCAAGGGCAGATCATGTTTACTAAACCTGCTGGATTTCATCAAGAAGGTTACTAGAGCCATGGATTTGGGCAAAATGGTGCATACTGCCTGCCTGCACCTGGCAAAGGCATTTGTGGAACACCTTACTCTGGTATAATAGAAAAACTCACAAATTTAGGCATGAATCCTCATGTTACCAGATGGTTAGTTAAATATCTCATGGACAAGATACAGGAATCCATGTCCACCAAGAGGCCTGTTAAAAGTGGTCTCCCACAGGGCTTAGTACTGTGACCTCTCCTGTTCAAAATAGACTTCTCTAAAGTCAAGGCAAAAGTAGAGGCCCTTTTGCTGACAAAATTTGCTGATGACTGCAAACTAGGTGTGATCTTTGAACCACCCCAAAAATGTAGATATCCTCTAGGAGGCCCTGAGATACACAAATAACTGGTGCCAGAGCCATGACCTAAAACTCAGTGAAAAAAAATGCATACTTATACCCTTGGGAAGGCAACCACCCCTGCAAATTGCAACATTGCTAACACTCTCCCCAAAAGTAGACCCAGTGATAATGGACTTGGAAACTCAGGTTGACAATATTTTAAGGAGATCATAGTCACACTATACTTAGCCCTCATTAGACCAGTAATAGAGTATGATGCACCCTTTGGCATGTACCTGACAAGGCATTTGTAACAGCTGGAGTGACCACAGATGTCCTCACTAAAAGAATATAACATGCTACATGGACTGCCTCAAAGCATTGCCCCTGTACTTGGTTTCCTTCAGACTACCGAGGGGCAATCTGTGCCTAAGTAACTAGGCATTCTCCAATTCAGTCATGATGGATCTGCTAAACATCCAAAAATGAACAGAACTAGAATTAACCAATCTAAGGATCTAAAAACAAACAGAACTAGAATTAACCAATCTAAGGATCTAAATCTTAAAAATAATATAAACAAAACACATTGGATGGACAGGTATATGTCTCAGAGCTTATCCCTACTCTGAAACAGACCCCCCATTTCTGTGAAGCAGAGCTTTTCCCTAAGCCTATTCAAACACAATTTGGACCAATGGATTGGAAATCTCAAATTCACCCCTGGCTTGTTGCCTGTGCCCCTGCCAGACAGGGGCAGCTTGTAGATGTCCAAAGACACAAACATACTAAAGCCATTCTAGTCCTTGAGTATTGATAAATGGGAACATTGGGGCATGAATGCCTAGACTTAAAACAGCTCTAGGGTTGATAGCCTTGCAACCTCCTATGATCCTATGAAATACTGGCATATCCTTAAGGGGTCATTTGTATATATGCTTGGGCCTCTACTACAGGAGGTTTAAGGTATTACACAGTGAAGACATTAGCTTGGCTGAGGTTTTTCTTGCAGTCTTTACTGGTTCATAGGTTCATAACTTCATAGGAGGTTACTAGGCTAACAGCCCAAGAGCCCTTACAAGCCTAGCCTTATTTATCCTGAGTTACCCCTGTTGTCAATAGATAGGTGGGCAACGTTTGCAGAGGTATGAGTCTCTGGTATGGTACTTAATACTGACGACCTCTGTCCATCAGGGACATGAGCACTATCCCAATAGTGAATTTATGATTACCCATCCATTGATCTAGGTTGTGTTTGGAGATAGGGAGGGGCTTTACTTCACATGAATGGGAAACTTGTTCCAGAGAAAAGGTAGTCTCTGGGAGATGTATCTATCTATTCAACATGATTTGTTCAAGTCAGAGGCTAGGTTTAGATGGAGCAAGTGACCCTTGTGCAGTTTGATTTACGAATGTGTAGCATTTCCATCAGGGCTGGGTCAGAGACTGCCCTTTAAGCCAGGCACTGGTCATCCCTTAGCAGCCTCTATGTGACAGAATACAGTGACAGGGCTTTCAGTCTTTCCATGTAGGACTTGTTTTGTGTACCTTGTATTTTCTTGATGAGAAACCTCTGTGGTCTGTCCAGCTGTTGTAGGTATTTGGTGAAATACATGTAAAAGGGAGCATTGTACTCAATTATTGGCCTGATGAGGGCCGAGTATAATGGAATTATAACATCCTTAGATCTAGATGTCATGCCTTTACTTATGAGATGTGCCACACAGAGGGTTTCCTCACCACTGTGGATATGTGATGGTCGATGTTCAGATTGCTATCAACCTGACTACCCAGATAATGTACTACTGGGTCTACACTTAGGGAGTTGCTGTCTATATTGTAATTAGCAGGGATGTTAGTCTTCTCAAAGGGAATAATAATGCATTTTTTTGCATTTAGCTTCAATTCATGTTTTGGCACCAATCATATGTCTGCAGTAATCCTTTCTGCAGCATATTGGCATCATTGGGGGACTCACTGATTGCTCCCAATTTGCAATCATCAGCAAACTTGGTCAGCCACAGGCCATCCACCTTGGCTGGATTTCTTAGAAATGAATTCCAAACAGTAGAGCGTCCAGCACAGAACTCTGTTGTATGCCACTGGTGACTGGCCTTTTGCTAGAGGAGAATTCACTCTGCCAGTGTGTGTCCTGTTGGTGAGCCAACTAGCTAATCCATTTGGTGATGTAGGGCTTAATTTCCAATTGGGAGAGTTTCTCTATAATACCTGAGTAGAGGATTGTGACAAATGCCTTGGTTAGCTCCACGTAGGGGATATGCACGTTTTTTTCCTTCATCCAGAGCCTTGGTGTCCTTCTTGAAGAAGTCAACCAGGTCTATCAGACATGATCTACCTATAACAAATCTGAACTGGATTGGGTCCAGAGTTTGAAGATTACTTATGTCCTTGTTTATATGGTCCATAATGATTCTTTCCATGGTCTTGCAGATGAGGCCAGTCAAGCTTGTGGGTCTATAATTCCAGGGTTGGTAGATGGTCCCCTTAATGTGCAGAGAGACTATTGTTGCTGTCCTTCATTCAGCTGGAACAAAGCCAGTCCACAGGCTATGGTTAAACAGAGATCCAAATGGGTCAGCTAGGTCATGTTTTAAGTTGATTAAAAAGCAGACGTGTGATGTTATATGGTCCCAGTGATGCTGTGTTTTTGGCCTTGGAGAGCACAGAGATGATGCTCTTTCTTGAGATAATAGGCTGGGGAATGGTGGCAGGTATACTTTGGGGGAAGACCGGTGGGGACATGGGAGCAAAGTTTGCTCAAAATCTGTTAGCTAGTAGGTTGACTATTACTTCCAGTTGGGTATGGGTGGTACCATCTACAACCAGTTCAGCCCAGAGCTGGGTATTCCCCTTTAAATTTTGGACATAGTTAAGGAATGCCTTGTGATTATCCTTAGCCAGAGAGGCTATTTTTGCTTCATTGTTAGCTTTGGATGACTTGACAAGATTTCTAGTTTGTTTGTTTAGGCTAGAGAGGGATTTCTTCCTCTGCTGAGCCAGTCCCCTCTTCTTTTTGGACATCAGTTTCTCTATTTGGTTGTGTAGCTTGTTCATCCTAGTGTCCCACCAGGTTTTCTTGTTTTTCCAGCAAGACCTGATTTTAATCTGGCTAGGTACAGCCACTTTTATACAACTGTTTAAGTTGTTTTATAGGGTGTTAGTGTACACCTCTGCATAGGAGGGTGTGTTTTCTGCATTCAAGGGGGCTTTGACAATTCTTATACCATTGCTTAGGAGGAGGTAATTTGTGTTGGAAAAAATGTTAAGCATCTTCGAGCTTGAGGGGGTATCTGGCCTTACAATTACTTTGAAAGAGACTGATTTATGGTCCGATCTTAACCAAGAAGGACATTACACGGGGGGGGGGGGGTGCAGTGCTCTCCCATGTTAGGGAGTACTATGCTGAGGACATCTGATTCCCTTGTGGGTGTGCTGACTAGCTGTTCCAAAACATTAGCATTGACAAAGTTCAAGAACCACTGAGCCTGCATATTTGTGGTTGTCTGTGCTTCCCAGTCAATGGTAGAATAATTAAAATCACCTGTAAGGTATTGGGATGCATGGTAAGTGACTCCAGTAAGTTCAGGTATGCGGTATGCTTTTTCTGGTTCATAGTGGGTGACCTATAGCTAGTTATGATGTGGTAGAGATTTTGCCTATGGTTAATTGGACATGGAGTAGCTTGACAGAGTTGTACTGTTTGACCAGTCTTGAGGTGTACTCATCCTTAACGAAGATGGATACACCTCCTCCTTTGGTTCTTTTCTGCTCAGTTTATTGTGTGAATGTATGGAGGACATTGTAGCCCTGCACAAATGGGGTGCTTTCTGTGGCTTTCAACCATGTCTCAGTGACTGCACAGATGTCAGCATCTTAAAAGGTGAGGAGTGCTTCCAGGCAGTACAGTTTCTTATTTAGACTCCTAGCATTAAGCAGCAGTACCTTAAGTTTATCTAGAGAGGATGTTGTTATTTTGGGAGGTTGGTTATTTTGACACTGCCTAAAAAAGGCACAATAGGGGAGTCTAATGCGTTTGCCAGTATTTGAAAGCCTAGAGGAGACAGGTGCAGAACATGTCTGGCAAAGCAGCATGGCCTGTCAACCAAGTCCTCCCAGACTGACAGATATTGGATCTACTTGGACTGACACCAGAAGTTAAGCTAATTATCAAAGTCAATAATTTTGTGTTTGTATTGTGACATCAACGTTGGAGATAGCAGAATGCTGCTTAAGGCTAGGCTTAAACCTGCCTGTGACATAAGTCTGTGATCTTACTCACATCTCTCTTCCACTGAATTGCTCCTAGAACAGCAGAAAAGCTTGTTAAGGTTTCATTGACAGTTGTTTAGACAAAAATTAATATTCAAGACTTTGTGTCTATACAGGGCACTGCCAACCACCGTTGCAGAGATAGCACCGTGCAAATATGCGGCTTAAATATTAGATGTAATAAACAAGAATAATGCAAGCCACCAATCAGAAAGCACACAATGAGCCTTCCTGCAGCAATCCCCAACTCAGATGGAGCTTGATCTACACACTTCTGCACAAATGTGCAAAAAAAAGCCTTCAAGTGTAAAAAAAAAAAAAACACAGAATCTAGATTCAGCAGCCCTGAATTTAGTCAATATTATATAAACAACTACTTAAAGCAACAGTAATAGTTCAGTATTGAAAGCGCAGAAATGCAGCAATGAAACAGAAATTAAATAAAAAAAACAGTTAGCAAAGTACAATAAATGTTTAAATAGCTATTTACATTTTTCAGCAGTGGATAGCTTGAATGTCAGCAAAAACACTCTGATTCT
The DNA here is from genome assembly GCF_019279795.1 of Protopterus annectens. NCBI lineage: Eukaryota > Metazoa > Chordata > Ceratodontiformes > Protopteridae > Protopterus > Protopterus annectens. The sequence continues at coordinate 701,584,887 of NC_056749.1, read as the reverse complement.
GGCAGTCAACAAACGAAGAGCAGCTCTGGTTAACTGAGCGAAAACCAGTGAAAGCATGAGACTTAAATATTAGCTGGAATAAACAAGAATAAGGCAAGCTACCAATCAGAAAGCACACAATGAGCCTTCTTGCAGCAATCCTCAACTCAGATGGGTCTTGATCTACACACTTCTGTCACAAAGGTGCAGGAAAAAGCCCTGCTAATGTAAGATGGCTAGTATAGTACTCAAATGTAAAAAAGTACACAGAATCTATATTCACCAGCCCTGTATCTAGTCAATACTATGCAAACAGCTACTTAAAGCAACAGTAACAGCTTAGTACTGAAAGCGCAGAATGAATGGTTTGTCTGTGTAACCTTTTTACCCTTTGCTTTGATGTTGTTTGGGATATTTTGCAGACACTTTAGTAATGTTTATGGACATCTGACTAGGTTTAAAGACCTGTGTTTCAGAAGGGTAGCCAAACAATCCACTTATGCTGTACTGACAAGGTCATAACAAATCTGAAACATGGCATGTCTGTAACTAGTGGAGGTTTGGCTTTATTGGCCTATATGTACCCATAAAGATATAAAAAGTAAAAAGTCATGGGCATTCAGAAGCCATGTAGCTGAAATGCTTGTATGTCCTTAATGGGTCATTTGCATATATTCCATAGGCCTCCACTACAAGAGAATTAAGGTGTTGCACAGTGAAGGCTCCAGTCTGGCTGCGTCTTTCTTGCAGTTTTTAGTGAATGTTTGCCAGTATAACATTTTACCATTTGATTGGATATTGCTTGGGATGCTTTCCAGCCACCTTAATGTTTATAGGCATCCTAGTGAGTTTAAAGTCAAGTGTTTCTAAAGTATAAACAATTCACTTATTCTGTACTGATAAAGTCATAAAAAGTCTGAAACATGGTACGTCTACAGCTAGTAGATTTTTGCTTTATTTCCCTAAATGTATCCATAAAACTTAAACAGTAAAATGGCAAGGGTATTCAGAAGCCATGTATCAGAAACAGTGCTATGTCATTAAGGGGTCATTTGCAAGTATCCCATGGGTCTTTACTACAGGAGGCTTAATGCATTACACAGATACGACTCAGGGCTGAGTCTTTATTGTAATTATTTCAGGGGGTTTAAGAGACATCAGTACACTTTGAAACAATTAATGAAAGGCCTTAACTCAGAAATAAACATGTTTTATCATCACGCATATAGAAAAATACTTTTAGTAGCAGGTGCCATTTCAGCTGAACTGGGCCAACCCTGAGTCAATTACAGGCTGGATGACAAAACATAACAGCCAGCATGGAATTGTTAAATGTGAAGAAAAGATACTATGAACCTAAGTATTAAAGATGGGCGATAGTCAGCCCAAATGAATTACCATACATTCCTATTTGGTAAGGAATTTACATGACACCGACTACAAACTGCTAGAGGCAATATTTAACAACTCCAAGTCTAAACTACTTCTATCTTGTAGGACAGATAGATGCTCACTGCAAAAAGTTGTGGCCATGTCATATTAAGGTAGTATACAGAATGAGCAAGGAAAACAGTGCTGGTAACACAGCAGAGCATCCTTTTGTATACAAAGACAAGGAAGAAACGCATGAAAAAATAGCACAGAGGATTGTGTATATTTGTGGAAACTGAGTATGCATTTCCAACAACTCCATCCCTGAAAGAGACAGAGGCTGCATCAGAAAAAGGACACAATTTTGCCACAGGTGAAACAAATTTTCTTCAGTAATGTATAGCAAAAGAGAAGTAAAGATTCCAGTGATACAGACATCACAAAGATATATGTAGTTTTAAATATGAAACTACAATCTCAGTAAAGTGCAAATACTAGAAAAAAAGGACAAGTCTCATAATATTAACATACATGCAGAAAAATGAATAAAGTAGATGACACACACAGCTCTGTAGTGCAAAAAAAGAGACAAAAGTCAAGGAGACCATTTGGTTTCCGAACAGAGATGAGATAATAGGCCAGACTGGCACACACCAGGATAATGATATAGTTGTTCAACTGTCTGAGATACCACATGCAGTTTAGACAAATGTCACCATAGACTTATATGGGTTTTTATAAAGTAGAGATTATTTAATTGTAATAAATGATAATATTCAAGATTCTCAGTAATGGAGCCTACTATATCCATAGCAGCTTATGCAATACCAATTTTAGAGAAGATTTTTATAAATTTTTGAACAGACTATAAGATCAGAAAACTGATTTCCTTTTAAAAGTTCACATTTAAAGAGGTTTTGTGAAGCTCACATAAAATGGTGATTCACCCATGTTTCAAATACAACGGCACGGTTGAGAAATATATAGCAGCGCAAAGAAGGCAATAAGATTTACATATGTGAAATGCCATGGAGACAACAATTACAAACTTATTAAGAGATTACCAAAGTCACATAGCCAACTACAGACAATGCCAGCCAGCCAGATTAGGCATGAACTTTAAAATAAAGTACAGTCAGAGGATAAACAAACTGTCATACTTAATAGAATGGATAAGGAAAAGAGAGACAAAACAAAAATTCAATGTCAAGATACATGCAGAGTTTAAAAAGACAGACTAGATAATGACACATTCCACAAGGGGCAATCTGTTTTGTTTCAGGTATATTTGTTCAAGATATCAAAGGTCCCAAGATAATGGGTGAACAATGAGAAACTTTTTTTTTATTTAAAGATAATGCTTATTCTAATTTTTTTGATGATTTTGCAGACTTTGGCCTTTTGCTCAATACAGCATGTGACACTGGCCAGTAGTGGTCACACTGTTAATGAAAATTCTAAATTTGACAGACGTCAACTCAGAAGATCATCACAGAGTACTTTAAAAATTGCCTAACAAACAATGAGTATGTTGAAGCAGCTTAATACATGTTTTTGTAGGTTGACTGAAATAAAGACATGAATTGGGAAGGAGTGAAGCCAAAGTGTAGGAATAGATGTGAATGTGAAACAACCGTTATATGATTTTATGTATATATATATATATATATATATATATATATATATATATATATAGTTTCACTTCACAATCTCGAAATACTGAAATCTCGAATTTCAGTATCTCAAGACAGAAGTGTCAAAAGTGCAGTTTCCTGAAACTACACATTACCGAACTTGGAAATGTCAAATCCACGGGTGTGGTGGTGCGCTATGTGACATGTGGTTTACTGTGTCTGTAAGGTACGGTGTGATATGGGGATGGCTGCTGATGTGTGTTTATAGCTGGAGATTCAGGTAAGTGTCTTTTTTAAGGGTTTTGGGTATGTGAGTGTGTTGGGAAGTTTTAAGTGTAGGTTAGGGTAGGTAGGTAAGAGTGTAAGTGTTGAAAGTGGTGGTGTTTGTACATATGTAATGTGTGTTTATGCAACGGGAATGTAGAGTGTGTAGCAGTGAGTTTAGCATCTTTTTCTTTTTAGTGCGACCTCAGAGTTTGTATATATAAGTAGCGGGGGGGGGGTGTGGGGTGCATGTACATATGTAGGTTAGGTGGGCTTGATTTGTATTTTTGTGTGTTTTGTTGGTTTGTTGTAGTGTGGGGAGGAAGGTTTATGTGTGTTTGTTTGTGTGGTGGAGGGTGTATTTTAAATCAGAGCATCACATAGTGAAAGTTCGATATTCTGAAGTTTCAATATTGTGATGTTCGGTTTTATGGGGTTTCGTGATTTTGTGGTTTTGGTAATTTCATCTCGAGATTTCAGTATTTCAAGATTGTAAAATGAATACCTTTTAGTAAGCATATGTGTATATATAATTACATCATTAATAGTTGAGGTGCTAAATGGCTGACACATAAATCGACCACAACATGCCGATCATTCATTGCACTGACAACACTAATGCCAGAAAACCTGTAGATCAAAAAAGGAAACAAATATTCTTTTCCAGTCTACAAATGATAACCCTACTAGACATGCAGATCAAATTTGCTGGAATAGCGGTAGTGTTACGGCAAGAGTTTTTCTAAGGTAATGTGCACAGTTAGGATTAGGGGTGGGCTTATGGTTAAGGGCAGCATGCATTATTAAGGTGAATAGGGGGCAAAGCCGTCACTCACTCCTCCACCTTTCATCTATAATTTTTTCTTTCCTTAGTTCCCCTCTTCTCTATCTTTCTTCAGCCGCTATTACCATCCAGCCTGTTATCATCTATTCTTTCTCCATCTTTTATATTTGTCCAGTTCTTGCATGATCACCATGTTTCCATTTGTGTCTCGCTACTCCCTGATCCGTTAGCTTTCCTACTTCCTTACATGTCTTTTTTCCTAATCTTGTCATTTCTGTCCCTTGATCTTTATTTCTTAATATTCTTTGATCTTTGGGGGAAAACAGCAATTAATATAGTAGAAAGAGATGTTTAAAAACCACAGTGGGTTTAATAAATATTTCTGCTGGTAGAATAAAGCATTTTATGGAGAGGGGTTAGAAACATCCTTGGACTAGGGACATAAGTTGGAGAACTTTCTGCTAAACCAGTTATGGTGGAGCAATTAGAAAAATTAATGTCTTACACTTTAGAGGAGAAACTTACTTGATTCTTCTGAAAAAGGCAAGACATCAAGGCCTGATTTCCTACCTACAGAGATCAATAAATTGCTAAATTGCAATCCGTATCATTTGATTAGAAAATGTTTTGGTGATGTGCAAGATGGTGGACTAATAGTTCAATCTTCTACTTTTTTTTTCATTTTATTAATTTAAATTTGTTTACCAAACATTCATTTTATTAATTTAAATTTGTTTACCAGGGTGGAGCATTGATCCATGTGCAGCTATTTCAAGCTAAGCCCAGGAGTACAGACATAAATTAGGAAAGTACAACTAGCGGGGGACTAAAAAGATACAAGACATAAAGGAAAATATAGAAGAATAAAAACATTTATTTATTTGGTTTATTACATTACAAATTACATTACATTACAATTACAATTTATTACATTATAAATTACATTATAATATACAAAATTATAAAAATTATAAAATACAAAATTCAAGAAAACATGTAAAATTATTACATGAGAATTAGAAAAAATGCATGGTAACAGTTGCAGAAAATTGGTAATCGAAAGATACTTGAATAAATCCTCACTAACAAATTAAGGATCTTATAGAGCATTGTATTTCTTACAGAAGTTATATGGTTAGTAAAGGCTTTTAGCAGATGTAATTAGCAGTAAAGTTAAGGGATTTTTGTACGATGTGAGCAAGAACATTCCCAATGTGAGGTTAGGTATGAGTGAAGTAAATTTTTGAAAATAGAGTGTCTGTTAGTTGTACGGATAAGTGGCAGTAGAGAATTCCAGTGGCGTGCAAAGCAGAAGGATAGAAGAAGTTTGCCTGGAGTGCGTGCAGGTTTATGTAGCTCTGTTAGATTTTGGGAGTTGGATCAAAGACATTGGTTAGGTAGATGCATTTGGAAGGTGGAGGCAAGGGAGGGGCAGACAGTGGGGCTGAAAATGAGCTTATGTGTTTGGATAAGTTGAATATAGGTGAGATAATTGGGCAACTCAAGCCAGTTCAGTTGAAGGGAAATGCAGTGATGGGTATTTGATCTGTGGCCAGTTGCAAATTTAGAGATTTTATGGTAACAGGAGGAGAGTTTTGACCTGAGGAAGGATTGCAGATTAGTAAAGATGGAGGCACCATACATAAGGAAGGAATAAGGTATGTGTTAACAAGAATGAGCCTGGTGGAGGGAGTGATGAAACGGTTGCCAAGCTTCTTATGAGTTTTTTTGATATTTGCATAAAGATGGCTGTCGAATTTTAGCTGATCATCAATGAGGATTCCTAGCAGTTTAGCTGTGGAGACTATTTCTAGATTGGCATTATTTTGGCTGATGATAAAGAGATTTTGTCGAGGGTGCTGCTCTTAGAGAGGAGATATATCATTAGTTTAGTCTTGGTTGCATTCAGTGCTAGATGATTGTGTAGCATCCATTATTCAGTAGAAGAGAAGGCATCTTGAGTTAGTTTTGTTAATGTGGAAGTGGAGGTGTTAGAGCATATTACTGACAAGTCGTCATCGTATTGGATGAGGCTGGTGTTAGGGATGGCGTGAAGTCATTAATAAAAATATTGAAAATAAGGGGATCTAGAACTGAGCCCTAGGGCACACCTGGGAGTGTTTAGGAATGGTGAAATAGCTTTATTCTACTTAACTGCTTGTTGCCTGTTTGATAGATAGCTGGTGAACCAGTTGAGAGAGTAGTGGGATAGGTTTGATTAGGAGATGGTTGTGAAAGATGGTGTCGAAGGCCTTAGAGAGGTCAAGGAGGAGGGTGGCTACAATATGACCAGAGTCACAGGCTTTATGGTTTCTAGGAAGGAGAGGAAGGTGGTAGTGGTGCTATGTCCTGGGTGGAATCCATGCTGGGTGGAGTCAGAAGTTTGTTATTTATGAGATAGGGAAGGAGTTGAAGGTCAATGCATTTTTCAAGAAGCTTTAAAATTGGGGATAAGATAGCAATGGGGCGGAAGTTTGTGATACCATTATTGTTACCACCCTTGTACAGTGGAATAATATAGGCCTTTTTCCATAGCTGGGGAATATGGGACTCTGAAATTGATTGATTTATTAGGATGCAGATAGGGAAGGCAATGGCCTTTGCAGCTATTTTTAGGAAGTAAGAGGGTATGTCATCAGGGGCATTAGAACATGGCTTCAAGTTTAGTAGAAGTCTTTTTATAGTTGGGATGGGATTCATGGAGAAGGGGGGAGGTGGAGAGCTAGAGGAACGGGAGGAGAAGGGGATCTGTGAAGGTATATGTGGGGAAGGTGGATTATTAGTGAAGAATGATGTTAGTTTGGCAATGGAGTTGATAAAGAACGAGTTGAATTGCATAGCTATTCTGAGTTGGAGGCATTTGGCTCAGAGCATAGGTTTTCTTTTTTACCTGGGTTGAGGAGATTCCATTCCAGAATTTTCTGGGGTTATTGTTGTGACTGGCTTGGAGTGTGGCTTTACGGTATAATATAATACGTTTTTTAACTTTATTGCAAAGTGTTTTATAATCATTAAGTACTATTATAGTTTTAGTTTTATGGTGAAGCTTCCAAGCTTTATCACAGAGTTGCATAATGGCTAGGGTATTCTTGGTTAGCCAGCGGACAGAGTTAGTTTTTATATGTTTTGTTTTCCAGGGGGCAAAGGAGACTAGCAGGTTTAAGAAGATTGTATTAAAATAGGTAACAGCATTTTCTAGAGAAAGTTTTTAGTGGATTCCAGTTGGTTCTTTTTTGCGTGTCTGAGAATTCATTGGGGTTGAAGTTTTTTAGGTGCCGAATAGTGGTGTAGGTATGGGTTAGTTGTGGGCAGGAAGGAAGACGATGGGCAAACGTGGGAAGGTGGTTGCCTAGTGGGTTAGGAATGGTACCACTATCAGAAATATAATGGGGATGGAGCACTAGAATCCAGTCTAGGGTGCTACTGGAGAGGAGGTGTTTAGAACATTTTTTAGCACATGGCTGAAATGCTACAAGAATCTTGCAAAGGATAGGAATATGCACACAGGTACCATACTTACTAGTTTAATATTGTCAAGATTTGTTTATTTTCTGTTTTTCTTATTTAAAATATGTTAGGCTTTGCTGTAATTACAAGTGTTATGCTAGGAAAGCCAATAGCCATGAGCTGAAATGTTCAGGTTATTAAGCTTGATGTTTTGTTCTCACTAATGGTTAAGCAGATGGAAACTAAAAAAAAAAATAGGATGCTAATTGATTTCAGGTCATTTGGACTTCACCCCTGTACACCAGAGAGAAAGATAGGGCATGAAACATTTTCACCCTATTACCATTTGCTAAGTCCATTACCGCAGTGGTGCAGTGGTAACATTATCGCCTCACAGCAAGAGGTTCTCCCATTCGATTCTTGGCTGGAGTGCCTTCTGTGTGGAGTCTGCATGTCCTCCCTGTGGTCAAGTGGCCTTCGAAAGACATGCGTGAATGGGCGTGCCTTCGTTGAAGGTTGGGCGTCGAACTGGCACCTCGGCACCGTAAAAATCTACTGCCAACCATTAGCGGACCGGAGTTCTGCTGTGGCGACCCCTAACTGGGAAAAGACTAAAGAAAAACAACCATTTGTTAAGTCCATATAGCTCTGAAGATACTTCTCCTGATGTGAGATAGGTGGGTAAAACAGGTCCTCCCTGACTACCTCTGCTTTGTGACAGTCATGTAAGCAGTTCTGCAGACATCTCTTGTAATAGTATAACCCATATTTTTCATTTATTCATACCTGAGTACATCTGTATCTATGTATGCTGCTGCCTTTTCCTGTGTATTTGTGTACATCTCTGTATTTAGGTTGTTCTTTAGATTTTTAGGCAGTGAAATCTTCCTGTATGATACGTCCCCAAGTCCTAGCCTGTGAAGGTCAAATCATTCTTACAAAACAGTGGGAATGAAATATGCTTTTGTAAAATTTTCCTTACATCATAGGTATAGTACAGGATTTTGCAGAATTTTAAGTTTATTTTCTACACTTTAGTTCTTTTGGATTATACATTGTTGGGTAATGTTGTATTTTTATATGTCATATGGATTTTAATTTATGTTCAATACTTCAGTTCTTCTGCACTATTCTTTTATAGGCAGTGGTTTACTTTGAATACCTCAGATGAATTTTATTTTCTGTGCATTATTTGTTCTGGAACTTATATTGCAGTGCTGTAGTTTTTGGATATCTTATACAAATTTTAATTTACATTTTCAGTTTTTCTATCATTCACTGAAATTCAGTGATTTACTTTGTATGTCTGATATGAATGCTATTTTTTTTCTGTATATCATTTCTACTGGGGTTCCTATCAGAAGACCGAAGACGCATTCTGTCAAATTCGTCTTGGTCGAACTTCAAATGTCGAAAATGCAAAATGATGAAGCGGCTTTTAAGCAAATTCTTTCCCTGGGAAAGAAGTCACTTGGCCGCTTCTGTCCCTTTGCTGTTTTCAGCATTGTAGTGCGATCTCAGAATTGGTATATTTAAGTAGGGGGTGTGTGGGGGGCACAGTCCCCCACTTAAAATAGTGTTTAGTGTGTTTTTTTTTTTTTTTTGGGAGCAGCGATTTTTTTTCCCTGTTCTGGCTGTTCGCTCTTTTCAGTTTTCATTGATTTGTGGTCGATTTAACAGTGTTCAATCTTTTGATCATTTGCTTTTATAATATAGACCCTTTCTACTGTAGTGATAAACTTATTACAGATTGACTCCCCCAGCCAAAAAAAAAATGAACATTCCTTGTACTGGCACACCAAGCAGGTGGCCAGATGCACAACACCCTCCCACCTGCCTAGCCATTCTGGTCCTGTTTCTGTGCCCTTCCTCTGACCATCCTCCATTTTATTAAAAAATCTTCTTGTTATAAACTGTAGCAAACTGATTGCTACAAACGTAGCAAACAGTTACTATAGTTTATACCCTGCCTGCAAGGAGAATGACAGTGCGCTCATGTTTTACTAAAAAAAAAAAATATATATATATATATATTCTAATAAACTGTAGCAAACATTTACTACAGTTCATACCTTGCCTGCACAGAATACTAGGCATTCATGTTTTACTTAAAATTCTCTACAAATGTATTTGCATTTTACTGTACTTTAAAAAATTCTTCTTGTGTAATGGATTTTAATTTATTTTCAGTACTTTATTTCTTCTGTACCAGTAATTTATAGCCAGTGGTTTAATTTGCATACCTCAGATGAATTTTATTTTCTGTGCATCATTTGTTCTTTATGTTAAACTGTAGTCCTGTAATTTTTGTACATCTCTTATAGAGTTTAATTTATTTTATATTTTCAGTTCTTTTCTATCATCCACTGATGTTCAGTGATTTATTTTGTATGTCTGATATGAATTTTATGATTTTTCTAGGTTTCATTTCTTCTGAACTGTCCATTCCTGGGCAGTGGTTTATCTTGTATACCTTATATGGCCTGATATTTTTTCAATTATTAGTCACTTTTACTTTTCAAACTACTCAATACAAAATCTATTCCTTCCTTCCTTTCTTTTTTTTGCAATATCTTTATTGCAGCTTAAATTAACAGATTCAGGAAATTAACAAATAAACAAATAAAAAGAACAAGCAAACTTTATGAACCATAAGTACAAGAGTGCTAAATGCATATACAGATCATATGTTATAGGCTAGTAAAATATAAATTAAAAATGGTAAAATAATTTAATTATAATACTTGTTTTGTTATAATATTATTAATAGTTTATTTTGGTGGTTATGGAACAGTTAAGTTGCTTACAAAAGACAATTTAAAATTCAGTACCAATAGTTTTTATAATGAGATTGTTTATGGTGATCATAAATTATTAATTTGTGGGCTTTGATATATTTGATTGCTAGTTCTTTTAATCCATCCCAAGACATTTTGGATCTGTCAAGCCAATTTTGGGTAATATATAGTTTAGTTAGTAAGAAGAGAGTAATTAAGATATTTGTGTTGTGTTTGGTTAAGTTAAAGGGTGGGTTATATAAAAGTGCAAATTCCCATGACTAAGTGGATTTTTTTTATAACTCATTTTCTCTAACTTGACTTTTGACAAACATAATTTATAGGAATATTTACAATTCCAAAGAATATGTAAAAGAGCAACATTCTGATATTTAGAAAAAAAGAGCAGTTTGGTGAGTAAGTTGAATAATATTTACTGAGCACTACTGGGGTCAAATAAGCTTATTAACAATCATTAGTTGGGTATAGAAAATGTTTTGAGAGGGATCAGCTTAGCAGTTAACTGAATCAATTTATTTGATTTTGAGTGACTGATAGATTTAAATTGGTCCAATGTCCAATATTTGGAGTAGAGTCGTAGTATTTAAAAAGTATAATTAGTTTATAAGCATTAGAGATCATTGCTTTTAATGTCAAAGAAGTCCGTAATTGTTTGCAAAAATTTATGCCATGCCTGATAATTTTATCTAAACTGGATGAATCAAAAATTAAGTCTTTTACTTGTCTTAGTATAGCAGTATAACCTCTTTGGGGATTAAGGATGAATCTTAAATAATTTAATGAAAGATATCTGTGATTGAAAAAGTCAACAAGAAATTTATCATAAAGAAGTAGATGTTTAGATAAATTTAACACTGAATTATTAAATTTGAGGTTAGGGTTTAAGTGAATTGGTTGAAATAGTATAAAAGTTTTTCAGATTCTGCATATTGATTAGATTTTGCTACTAACTTGTCGTAAGATAGAGAGAGGCATGCATGGATACTGTAGTTATTAGCTCACTACTGTTAAGTTTGGTTTATTTTTCTTAAATAAAATACACTAACCATTTACCATAGTTTTGTACATTGTTTGGAAGTTCATATACTTTTTTCTAACCTTACAGTCAGGGATGTTGTGAAGGTTAGCCAATTTACTCATGTGGTGGCATGAGACCACTAGTTTCTCTTTACTAAAAGATCATTTATAGAATCTCCTTGCATGTGTTTACAGATTCCCATCCTATCATCTAAGTTGGTTTTGAAAATAGTTAAGATGTTACTCTGTTTTTGTGTGTGTGTAAAAGGAGCTTATCCCAAAGACAGGGGATGATGCACTAGATCAGGAATCCTTTCACAGAAGCTAATTCTACTGTGACTATTAAGGTGTGTAAAATGGTTATTTTTTATTTTGTCTATTTTATGACAATAAAATCAAACCAAGTATAACACGGTCAAAACTTTTATTGACTGAATAACGTTTTTGACCGTGTTATAGCTGGTTAGTTATTTTTATTTTCCAGTGGGTGTGACAGCTGCCATCTATGTTTTTATTTTTATCTATTTTATGACAATTGAAGAGGGTGAAAATGGTGTGATCTTTCATTTGGTGACAGACTAAGTAGAGGCTACCCTTTAGGAGTCTGTAAGACAAAGTACAGGTAAAGGCTTCTTTAACTTACTGGGATATTAATTATGTTGCTTAAGCCAGAAATCTTTTTTTTTTTTTTTTAAGAATCTGCAATAGAGATTTTTCCTGAAAGACACATTGTATTCTTGTATTCATCTATAGGTCTGGTCAGGCAATAATGTAGTGGGAACAAGGCTTACCTGAATGTACATTAGATACTCAATAGATGTATGTGCAAGATAAAAGGACTTTCTCACCATGAGTGAAGCATAGTTGCCAAGGAAGCTCATTATCTATGTACGTACTCAAGTTACTGAAAACTGCTTGTTCTGAGGGTCGGGGCTGACATTGTGAAGATGGGTCACCTGTTTTCATAAGAGGAATTAGACTAGCAAAACACCACACTGGGCCCCTGCCCCTTTGACATTTATTTTTCTAAAGTGAAATCAAACACTGAGGGACACTGGCTTACTAAACTTATGTTCAACTATAAAGTGTACTACTAATAAAATAAATAAATGATCCAAAAGAGAAGCACAGGAGCAAACCAAGGCTGACAACAAAAATCAGCATAAATCCAGCAGTCTCTAAGTCTGATAATCCATTTTAATTCCAGTGTTTCAGTGTAATTGCATATATCCCCTCCCCTAACACTGGGTTCATTGATCTGTATAAGAACTTGATAAGGGGACAGGCGATAACAGCATCCATGATGAACCCAAATTATGATAGCTTCTTACAAGAGTTGTCAAACTTAAACAACAGGCTTTTACAAAGAGCATATAGGCCAGATGAGATCACCTCCCACTTTGAAGGTATTTTGGAGCTGAGGAATGGTACTGCTAGACCATATTTCTCACAACCATATCCAGTAGAGAATGCCCCTGATATATGTCCTGAAGTTAGGAATCCACCAGTTAGATTTTCTGTTAGTTATACGCAAGACATAAACAGTATGAGAGGTTTTGAACAAGAACTGGAATCTACTTTTACTTGATTCACAACTTAAAGACATTGTTGGTGAGGAGCCTTATTTTAGATATAGGAACAAGTCTAACCTACTTAGATTACTTTGTTACCCTCGCCTATCTACACAGCCTAATGAGTGTTTGAACAATATTGTGGGTACTGCTCCATGTAATTGTTGTAATTTTTGCAAATTTGTAGATACCAGCTCCCAGTTTATTCACCCAGTTGCTTCCTATTGTTTCAGGTTTCAAATCAGTGCTAATTGCAATACATCACATGTCATTTATTTAGCTAAGTGCACTGCCTGTCAAGCATTCTACGTAGGCAAGACAGGCAGACGCCTACGAGACAGAGTAAGGGAACACCTTTATCACATTCGTACACTGTCTCCATGCAGTGCACTTTCTAAACACATTATAGACAGCGACAATACACATTCATTTGTATTTTTAGTTATACAGATCAATGAACCCAGTGTTAGGGGTGGGGATATATGCAATTACACTGAAACACTGGAATTAAAATGGATTATCAGACTTTGAGCAGACCGGAAACCAGGTCTGAATGAGAAAATTCCACTGAAACCTGTTCTTAAGAATAGGAGACTCACTGTGAGATAAACATACATATTTTAGAATGTTAATAAATGTTTTATATTTGCCTTTATATGCAGATGTATATTTTTTATGTATATATTTATATATATATATATATATATATATATAATATATATATATTGTTTATATATATAGATTTCTGTATACATTTTTTATAGACATGTATTATTTTTGCATACTGAAAAGTTTTAATTAGGAACAGGAAGTGATGTCAGCCCTATTTCCTTATAAAATGTGACTTAATTTTATTCAGTGTTTGTTTCTTATGGTTTTGACAAAGCCCTTACAGGGTGAAAGTGCTTACCAATAAAACAGCTTGGATTTTACTTGTCTTTGGCACGGACTCGGTCATTGTTTGAACTAGCATTTATTTCTGCTGCTTGAATAAGCCTCAGTGACTGCTGGATTTATGCTGATTTTTGTTGTCAGCCTTGGTTTGCTCCTGTGCTTCTCTTTTGGATCATTTATTTATTTTATTAGTAACAGGAGCATTTGGACCGTGATAACACTTACTCTTACAGTATATTTTATTTATTTTATTTGTTATCACGGTGACATGGCTGAACAGGTTGACATAGAACTGCCTTTTAACTTGGAAACTGCATTGCAAACATCCAGGAGCCTGAATAGGTTTCTGCGATGTGTATATGAGGAGAATAATCTGTTGATGACGTTTGAGGTATCTGAGGTCGAGAACGAGGCTGGGACATCACTGGAAGTGTTAAATGACCTTATGGAGAGATTTGAACATCTTGAAGCCGATTTTTTTAAAACTAAAATGTTTACAGACCCAAAGACAACACTTTGAAGTCTGTATTCAATGTAGGATTATTCCAAGAGGCCTACTGTTAGAAAAATATGTATTAATGTATATGTTTAATGCTTATTAGAAGCTAAAAGGGTTAACACATTTCATTCTATTTTATGTACAGCTTAGTTTTGTATGAAACTACAAGATGCTTTTCAAACTGCAATATGCTTTCTGAAACTGCAAGATGCTCTCTGACCTAGTATTTGCCAGCACAGCAAAATTCATGTTTATGCCTTTTGGAAATTTACTGAGATGCAGATGATTATCTGCTAGGTCAGGAAAATAATGAATAGAACAATACTGTTTTCTATAATGTTATTGGACTTAACAATCAGCTCTGTTCGTGTTATGAGAGCATGCACAGCTGCAGAAAAGATAGATACAGTTGAACAAAGACTGCTTGAAGAAATGAACTATAATCTGTACTTGTTTTGTGCTCGAATTAGCCATAGTACCTTGAATGGTAACATTGCATAGTGAGAAGTTGTATCTGACCGGTGGTCTCCAAGGCCACGTTGTTTTTCTTAGGAAGTTTTTTTTTTGTAAACTTGATGTGCCAGCAGAAAATCATGGACAAACAGCTGCTATGAAATAATATTGAAAGAACTTGTGATTTATTATGTCAGCTTAGTAGGCAATGTCTTGTAAGAAATGTATAAGAATGGCTTCACTTTCTGATTCTAGCTAGACAAACTCTGTATTAGCACGCTTTTGTCTCCTTGCTGCAAGATTTGTGCCTTAACCTGAACCTGCCATGTGTTGATCTTTTTGAAGTTGTTTTTCCTTTGACAGATTGGTCCTTCGGACCGAAAACTCTCACTTCGCCTTAGGTCAGATGGGCCAGGTGGCATGAAACCATACGGGGAAGAGACCACATCGGTTCTTCTGCTCTGAAAGACCTCCGACTAAATTGTCATTCAAAAGAGGCCAGCCACTTTTCTGATCTGCGACTGGAGGACGAGTTAACGGTTTTCCATCGAACCAGACGATCAATCACAGAGGCACAGGTAAGGTGAGATTTACCTTTTTTCTGTTTTAGATCAGGGACTTGATTTGTATCATCTGTCAGGAGATTTGTCTTGTACAAGTCAGGGACAGGAAGATTGCAATCTTGTCATAGATCATGGAAACAGAATAGGTAAGGCAGTTATTCTAGATAAAACTGTGAAAAAGAGAAATCGTGGTACCACGTGAAAATAAGAAGGGTTACGTAACATTTTAACAGTCAGAACAATATGGGAAATAAGTGCACAAAAAGTTCCCAAGATCCACCGTTAACTGAAGATGCAAAATATATGCAATTACAGCGTGTTGACAATGTTAGGTACTATACAAAATGGGTTAATAAATATGAATTTGATGGTAAATTAGAAAAATCCTCACTTATTAAACTCATCAAACAGCTTAAAACTGATGTAAAAGGTCAGGTAAAAAAGCAAAGTCAATTAGGTATTCCTCAGGCACACAGGTGGATTGAGGAAGCAAACCGTAGGGAAGAAAAAAGTAACAATTCAAAAGCTATGTTTCTAGATAAAGAGGACAATAATTTGGTAATAGCATCAGCCCCTCTGCCCCCTCCACTTCCCTTACCAGAATATGAAGCGAGTGAACAAGCTGGTCCACCTCCGCTATAACCGGGCTGTCTCCGCTAAGCAAAGACCATTTGTTAGAGATCCCATCGAGACTAGGTCTCGAACACGTAACTTAAGAGGGGATATTGAGTTATATCAAATGAACAAAAATTCACGAGCTATGAGTGAAGAAGAGATATTTCCACTCATAGAAGTACCAAATCCTCAGGCAGGACAGGAAGGGCAGGACCCAACTCTCCTGGTATATAGACCATGGACACCGGAAGACATCCGGAAAGCCACAGAGGGAATTCCCCATCCAAAAGTTAATTTTAGAAAATTCTTAGAAGACTTGCAGGGCATGAGGTTAAGTTATCATTTAAATGGAGAAGAAGTAGAAAAAGTAGTCAGACAAATCATAGGTCCAGACTGGCACATGATCAGTGGCAACTGGAATCCTCATGACGCAGAACACAGGCCTCTCCCACATAGCAATGCAGAACTGGATAACAGAGTGAAAGATCTAACAGACCAAATCTCTGAGAAATGGAAGCCTAGAGCAGACTGGACTTGCATTAATCAATGCATTCAACAAGAAGGTGAGACTGTTGACAGATATTATGCTAGATTATTAGAGTGTTTTAATAACCATTGTGGAATGCAGGTACCTGAAGACCAAACACATGATTCCCTGTATGAGCAGCAACTAAAGAATGCATTTTTAAAATGCAGTATTTTGCCTATAAGCAGCTTTATTACAAAGCACATGGTAGATCGTACAAGTAGATTACAGTCACTACTTGAATATGCTAGACATGCTGAAAGGCAATTTAACAGTAAAAGGAAAAAGAAAGCCCAAGTATTTTCTGTAGAAGATGGAGTAGAAGTTTATGTAGTACAGTCTGGGAAAAAGGGCAAGAAAAATGCTCAAGGAAACAAACAATCTGATAAGCGATCAGAGGAGTTTGAAGAGAGAAAGAAAAGGGGAGAATGTTTTAAGTGCGGAAAAAAGGGACATTTAGCAAGGGATTGCAAGCAAAACAAGAAGGTAGCCATGGAAGATAAGGAGGGTGAGGACTGACTACATGATAGTCAGGAATCACTAGAAAGGAATAACCAAGAAAAGACAAATGCAAATGTGATAGAGGGAGTAGAGAATGTGATAGAAGAAATAGAGGAAGTGCAAGAAATCGCAGATAGTGAAGAAAGTGAAATTTTAGACTTAGCATTATTGAGCCTAGAGCTCTACTTAGCAGACACGAAACCAGAAGTTACACTTCTGGTAGAAGGGAGGGAAGATACATTTTTGTGTGACTCAGGGGCATCACGGACCCTGATACATCCTTCCAAAGTACCAGAAAATTCAGAATCATTTGATTACATACTAGTGAAAGCAGCTAATGGACAGCTGTATCGGGAGCCACTCTCCCATAACATAGCAATAACTGACCCTGTTTCAGGGATGACCCAGAAAAGCAAAATTTTTTTCTGCGAAATGCTTGGTAAACCTTTTGGGCAGATATCTTATGCACATATTTGGCATAGCAGTAGTTCCAACTATGCAGGGTATGGAAGCACAGTGACAAATGGATACTTTTGTGGTGCGACCGGAGGGCGAAACATTTTATTGGTACAGCCAGGACTTGGTCACGAGTGGTCCAGCGGCAGTAACCAAAGAACTGATGAACATAGCCATCTACTAGTAAGTCCCCCTCCCTTGACACTGATAAACAGCATTTGTTGCACTGTACTCTGTATTATTGTAGCACACCAGGACCTGATAAGGAATATGAGCAAGAACTGTTTAGAAACCATGCAAACAGATTAGTATTATGTAATCTGTACTGGGACACAGAAGGGAACAGTGTAGTTAGTTGTTCATTGCCCCAGGAATTTTTTGCACTCTATAAATCTAATCAATTGCCACATGTTAGTTTGACTAAGGACAAGAATGTGAAATGGGCAGACCTAGGAGAAAAATTCACAAAGTGGGAAAAACAGACCGAGTTAGAATTGTCAGAACAGGGAGTACAGAAGCAGAAGTTAAACTGGATAACACAGGCACACCCAGCTGTACACTTGCAGTCTAGCAAGGACAGCTGATTAGCACTCTTACTAGAAGAGGAAGAAAATGCCTTACGGAGCATACCAAAAACTCTCTGGTCAACAGGGAAATCAGATGTAGGACTAATTCGTACAGCAGGATCAGTTACTATCACACCAAAATCAGCATTTAGACCACAAAAGAGACAGTATCCCTTAAGTAAAGATGCAGAAGTAGGAATCAAACCTATAATAGCAGCTTTACTTAAGGAAGGAGTACTGGTAGAATCTCCTGATTCACCATGTAACACACCCTTATTTCCTGTCAGGAAAGCAAATGGAGAATGGTGTATGGTCCAAGATTTACAAGCTGTAAATGATGCAGTAATACCTAGAGCACCTACGGTGCCAGATCCACACACCCTATTGAATGATTTGAAGCCTCAACAGAAGTATTTTTCTGTGGTAGATATTAGCAATGCATTCTTTTCGATACCGATACACCCTGACAGCCAACATTAGTTTGCATTTACATTTCAGGGGAAAAGGTATATATATACGCGACTACCACAGGGATATTGTGAAAGTCCAACAATATTCTCACAAGAGATGGCAATTAACCTGGCAGGATTTAGCCCACCGAAAGGCAGTCAGATTTTACTTTATGTAGACGACATCCTGCTGGCAGCCCCCACCCAGCAAGAATGCAGAGAAGATACCATAGCATTATTACATTTTTTAGCCACTCAAGGACATAAAGTAAACAAAAACAAGTTGCAGCTTTGAAGAAAGCAGGTTAAATACCTGGGATATGTAATATCCAAAGAAGGCAGAACATTAGATGAAGATAGGAAAATAGCAATTTTACAAGCACCCAAACCGACTACCAAGAAGGAAATGATGTCCTTCCTGGGTACGACTAATTTCTGTCAGAGTTGGATTCCAAACTATGCCTTGGAGTCTGCTCCACTGACCAACTTGATATACAAGAAGCCTATGGCAGCACAAGATTTATTACAATGGACACCAGAAGCAGAATCAGCTTTCTGCAAACTAAAATAATTGATAGCATCCTCATTAGTTTTAGGATTACCAAACTATCATAAATGCTTTTTCCAAACTGTAGATTGTAAGCAAGGTTATATGACATCAGTGTTAACACAGCAACATGGGGACAAACAACACCCCATAGCTTACTATTCATCACAGTTGGACCCAGTGGCACGATCCCTGCCCCCACTGTGTACAAGCAGTAGTCGCAGCTGCAATGGCAGTGCAGGCTTCCGCTTCAGTAGTGTTATTCCACCCTCTCACATTGAGAGCGCCTCATGCAGTCGCGATTATTTTACTGCAAGAAAAAGTAGCATATCTTTTTCCTGCTAGACATCTTTCCTGTATGACTATACTGTTAAGCCAACCTCATATGACAATTGAACGATGTACAACTTTGAATCCGTCTACCTTGCTCCTGACCCCTGTGGACGGCACACCACACAGCTGCCTGCAGGAGATTGAGCAAAAGGCACTGCCTAGAAAAGATCTAATGAATGTTCCCTTGGATGATGCCGAGGTGACATATTACGTGGATGGCTCATGCAGAAGGGGTCCTACAGGGCAGAACCTAGTGGGGTATGCAGTAGTTTCTGATACTGAGATTTTAGAAGCAAAGTCTTTAGCACACAACTTATCTGCACAAGCAGCAGAATTGATTGTCTTGACAAAGGCATGTACCTTGGCAAAGGGTAAATGTGTGAACATTTTTACTGACAGCCAGTATGCTTTTTCTACTGTACATGTTTTTGCGCAACAGTGGAAGAATAGAGGAATGATAACATCTACTGCTAAACCGATTAATCATGCACAGTTTATTTTAGATTTGTTAGAATCTATTCAGTTACCTCAGAAAGTAGCTATTTGTAAATGTGTAGCTCATACCAAGCAACAGGATAGGATTTCAAAAGGTAATGTGAGAGCTGATACAGCTGCAAAGCAGGCAGCTTCAGCTTCAGAAATATTTCTTTTGAGTGAGGAATTACAACCTTCTGAAATTTTAGATTTAGAAATGTTGAAAACAATGCAGACACTTACTACGAAAGTAGAAAAACAGAAATGGATAAAACGAGGAGCAATTCTTGAGAAAGGGCTGTACATCTCCAAAGAAGGAAAACCGATTTTGCCGTCTAACTTGTTTAGATATGCAGCTTTGTTGAGCCATGGGCAGTGCCATGTCTCAACAGGGGGGATGGTAAAGTTAGTGAATCGAGTGTTCACAGCTAATGGATTTACAAACTACACAAAAACTTTTTGTGTGGCATGCCAAGCTTGTAACAAGCATCATGCACAAGGGGCGTTGAAGCCTAAAACAAGGGAGTTTCCCTGCACCACCGTACCCATTCCATACTATCTGTATGGATTTCATAGAACTGAACAAATGCGAAAATAATAAGTATTGTCTTGTCATTGTAGATATGTTTTCCAAATGGGTGGAAGCTTTTCCAACCAAAAATCCAGATGCAGCTACTGTTGCAAAAGTCCTTGTTAAAGAAATTATTCCTAGATTTGGCATACTGGAAAAGATCTACAGTGACAACTGTTCAAACTTCTCAAAGTAATGAGCAATGCAACTTTTTCTGCTCTCAAATTAGTAACTGATGAACTGAACGCTATGAGAACTGTGGTGCTTCAAAACCGCATGGCTCTCGACTTCACCCTAGCGGCGAAAGGTGGTACGTGTGCTTTAATAAAAGAGGAGTGCTGTTCGTATATTCCTGACAACCAGCATGAGATAAACAACCATCTTGAGGTGGTTCAGCAAGTGTCGGCCATGTCCAAACCTGGCCCAAACCCACTGACGGATTTTTTCCAGAATTTGTTTGGGGAGTGGGGTAGCATCCTAATGAACATCTTAATTACCATTTGTGTGGGATTACTCCTATTAGGAGTGTGTGTTTGTTGTGGTATTCCCTGCATGAAAAGATTAATTAAAGATTTTATAGACATGTCAATTTCTGAGACTTTGTATCAAAGTGCTGAAATTGAAGAACTGTCGAAAGATGAAACACTTTCATAAGTTTAAACTGCATGACTCTCTTAACTGCAAATTCTGAATGAAAGAGGTTAGGAGAAGAAGCAAACTGTTTATGCTTTTGAAAATAGAATAAAAAGTATTAATAGGGGGAAATGTTAGAAAAATATGTATTAATGTATATGTTTAAGGCTTATTAGAAGCTAAAAGGGTTAACACATTTCATTCTATTTTATGTACAGCTTAGTTTTGTATGAAACTACAAGATGCTTTTCAAACTGCAATATGCTTTCTGAAACTGCAAGATGCTCTCTGACCTAGTATTTGCTAGCACAGCAAAATTCATGTTTATGCCTTTTGGAAATTTACTGAGAAGCAGGTGATTATCTGCTAGGCCAGGAAAATAATGAATAGAACAATATTGTTTTCTATAATGTTATTGAACTTGAACAATCAGCTCTGTTCGTGTTATGAGAACATGCACAGCTGCAGAAAAGATAGATACAGTTGAACAAAGACTGCTTGAAGAAATGAACTATAATCTGTACTTGCTTTGTGCTCGAATTAGCCATAGTACCTTGGATGGTAACATTGCATAGTGAGAAGTTGTATCTGACCGGTGGTCTCCAAGGCCACGTTGTTTTTCTTAGGATGTTTTTTTTGTAAACTTGATGTGCCAGCAGAAAATCATGGACAAACAGCTGCTATGAAATAATATTGAAAGAACTTGTGATTTATTATGTCAGCTTAGTAGGCAATGTCTTGTAAGAAATGTATAAGAATGGCTTCGCTTCCTGATTCTAGTTAGACAAACTCTGTATTAGCATGTTTTTGTCTCCTTGCTGGAAGATTAATGTGCCTTAACCTGAACCTGCTGTGTGTTGATCTTTTTGAAGTTGTTTTTCCTTTGACACCTAAATATACTTAAGATGCTGACAATAGGTTCTACCTATCCAGAGTTGTTGTACAAGTGGCAACTACTCAATCTGGGGGTCAGTATTAAGAATATGACTTTACTTAATGAGTTCTTCTTTCCTAAAGAACTGTTATTGAGGGAGAAGATCAAGAACTCACAAAACTTTATTTCTACTTTCCTGCAGCTACTGTAGATAGATTAACAGAGCGACTGTTAGACAATGTTTTTTGTATGAGTTACTTGAGCAAAAATGCTCTAAAATACAGAGGGACACAGTGGATTTTAAAAATGGCCAAGTCTTCTCTTGGCCAAGGACAGAATTTAACAGAAATGACAGTAATTTTAATAGAAATAACAATGTTAATACTGCCAGTTACATCAATGTTAATGGCTCTTCTATTTTTGTCTACAGAAAATAATGGAGGTGTAAGTGTTGTGAATTCTAGTTTAAATCGAAGGCTTAGTCCCAATGTTCATTTACCTGAAACTGTGGATGTTACGCATGATGTGGATGTTAACTAGGGCACACAGATAGTGGGTAGTGTGAATATAGGTAATGATTTACAAGAACAAACTGACTGTACTAATGACATACATGGAAATACACAACCAACTAGTTCAGTACAGTCTATACCCACCCTTCAACCCAATGCCACCTCACAACCACTCCCAGTTCCTTCGGTCAGAAGGAAGGAGCCCTCTTTGGTGGGTGTACACGGGTTTACCCCTTTCCCCATAGATGAACAACACAGAGGAGGGAGGAACAGATCTATGAGTTGGGGCAGGCAGAAAAGGAAAGCCTCAGGAGGAGAATTTATGGGACTAACACTGAAGAAGATGTGGGACAAAGTCCCGAGACATTAGTTTGGAATCTTTCAGACAGGGTGTTATCCGAGGACGAAATAGAAATCCTTAATAGGGGTCTATCTTTTATACCTTCAGTTAGGAGTCAAATCACAGACACTATTGTAGATGTGAGGTTGTTTAGTTGGAATGTCCAGCTTAAACTGGACTATGGTATTTCTTCTAAGGACACACCGCATAATAAGATTTTTAAAAAACCTAGTACTTATGTACCAGTATTACATCCCCTACTAGATGCTTTTACGAAAATGGTAGAGGATGATTTCCACACCCTAGATCAAATTTAGTTATGTTAGAATGGGAGACAGAACATCTATTTAATTGTGAATATTTTAAATATGTTAAGTACTACACAAGATTTTTGGATGATTTATTTTCATTATGGAATGGTCCTTCAGACCTCATAGATCCTTTCATTATGTATCTCAACCATACAACGGATTTTTTAAAATTCACATACAACTATGTTAAAGGTATTGCTTATTTGGACACTTACATCAGGCATGGGGAAGATGGGTTTGTATCAGGATACATAGAAAAGACACGTTTTCGAACGATTATTTGGAGTTCTGTAGTAACCATTCCACTCACGTGTTTAAAAATATATTTAAAGGGCAGTGTATTCGGGCTGCCCATATGTCTTCCAGTAAGGACATAATGTTTCATGAATTACAACACATTAGGTCAATGTTCAGTGTAAGAGGTTACCCAGAACATTTATTAAATGATGTAGTAAGGTACATTAGGTCAGAATGGGGCAGGAAGTATAAACCTTTATTAGGTAATTTTATTGCACAAAAAAACAATGACACAAAGGACCCAGCTTATAGGATGTGTGTATTAATGTATTCACCTGCAGTGAAATATATTGAGAACATCATTAAACAGCATTGGAAGTTAATTACTATGGATGAAAACATAGTACAGACAGTAGGTACATTCCCTCAATTTGTTTATAAAACAGGTCCAAATTTGAAAAGGATTATTGAATATAATACACAAAATGACGGATTGAAGAGAAAAGCTACTGTGAAATGCGGTACATGCAAACAGTGTAGATATATCAATGAGAAAGAAGAATTTAAATTGAAAAATTTTAATGGAACATATACTAAAGGGAGGGCAGGAAACTGTAATACAAAATTTGTGGTATACATTGCCACTTGTGAGGCATGTTCCGCGTTCTACATTGGGAAAACGGAAAGACAGTTAAGATGTCGTATATACGATCATACGTACTGTATAAAGAAAAAAGACAAGAAGAATGCCTTATGTAGACATATATTACAAAATGGAGACACACATAGTTTTAAATTCACCATAATAGATCAGGTGGAGATGACAACAAAGGGTGGTGATGTAAAGGGTATGTTAGCCAAGAAAGAGAGCAAATGGCAAATATTCACGGATGCCCTTAGGTCTCCAGGTATCAATGACTATATTAGTATAAAAACATGTTTATGCTTTGCATAGAATCATTCATAATACATGTATATATAAAATGAATTAGTATCAACTGAATGTATATTATTGTATAAATTTATGGAAAAGATCAGAATTTTAAAAAAACTTTTAACGTCGAAGATACTGTAAGGGTGTAGGTGACATATATTTATTCATTGTATTCAATCATTTTTTAAGGTGAAGCACTGTTATGTATATTTGGAATATTAACTGTTAGTATAGTGTGAATTATTTTAACATATACACATACATTTTTAGCGTTCGAACAAAGTTGTATTATGAAGGTATCACTTTAAATTTTCAAAAGTTTTGGCGCCAAAATCAAGTATAAAAAGTATTTTGATGTAATAATGGCAGCTCTGAGGAAGTCTGCATAAGACAGATGAAAGCGCTTAACTTCGTTATTACAGAATTTGTTCCGGATTTTTAGTGATTTTGTTTTTTATCAATAAATTGGGACCTGTTCAAGCAGTGGACTCGTTGTGCCGTCCTGTACCTTTTGGTAGATTTGCACACCCAAGATCAGAATAACAGGAAGAAGTAGTGGTATGGGAATTTAACCCCGAGATTGAGAACAGTTTTGAATAATCTAAGGGATGATAAAAACCTTATTATCAGACCAGCTGATAAAGGTGGACCCATAGTGGTGTTTAATAGTGTTGATTATTTACAAAAAATGACTCTCATGTTAAATTTCAGTGATTTTTATGAAATAATAATTTGAATGAAGTCCGGAGTAAGGTGTGTAACATATCATATATGTTGCAAGATTTATTACTCAATGAGGTTATAGATGAAGACCTGTTTAATTTTTTTACATGTGATAGATCCCTTGATTCCAGTCATCCAAGGCCTCCACAAGGTACATAAAAATCCCAGAGACCCACCTATGAGACCAATAGTGGCAGGGAGAGGTTGGGCAACGGAGCCCCTATCCATTTACCTTGAGAAACACCTAAGACCCTTGGTGAATGAATCTACACATATTCTTAAAGACATAAAACATTTTTTACTGGACTTGTACTCCAAGGGTGTAGATCTACCGTTAGATATGTATTATAAAATGGTTACCCTGGATGTACAGTCCCTTTTTACTATGATACCTAACACTGAAGGTGTTGAGAGTGTTATGAGATGTTTACAGAGTTGCGAAGCCTATAGTCCAGCTATGAAAGATTTATTTGGTGCCTTGTTGGAAATTGTCCTGGAAAATAACATCTTTTTTTTAATGAGGTAGCCTATATTCAGAAGGATGGCATGGCTATGGGCACTTCATGTGCCAATAGCTACGCCAATCTTGTCATGCTAGACTGGGAACATAATAAGCTGTTTGTCCTAGATAGTTTTAAGAAACATGTTGTTTTCTATGCATGTTTTGTTGATGAACTTTTTCTCCTGTGGACTGGTATAGATAAAGCCCTGGATGACGTCCATAAAGAGATTAACAGTCTAACCATTTTTTGAACTTTTCTATTGAAAGTTCGATTACTTGCATTACTTTTTTGGATGTTTTTGTTGATAGACTGCCAAATGGGATGCTCAGTACTGGAGTCTTTAGAAAAATGTGCTATAGGAATTCCCTATTACATCGGGAAAGTATGCACCCCCAATTACATATATAAGAACTTGATAATGGGACAGGCGATAAGAGCATCCAGGATGAACCCAAATTATGATAGCTTCTTACAAGAGTTGTCAAACTTAAATAACAGGCTTTTACAAAGAGCATATAGGCCAGATGAGATCACCTCCCACTTTGAAGGTGTTTTGGAGCTGAGGAATGGTACTGCTAGACCATATTTCTCACAACCATATCCAGTAGAGAATGTCCCTGATATATGCCCTGAATTTAGGAATCCACCAGTTAGATTTTCTGTTAGTTATACGCAAGACATAAACAGTATAAGAGAGGTTTTGACCAAGAAATGGAATCTACTTTTTCTTGATTCACAACTTAAAGACATTGTTGGTGAGGAGCCTTATTTTAGATATAGGAAAAAGTCTAACCTACATAGATTACTTTGTTACCCTCGCCTATCTACACAGCCTAATGAGTGTTTGAACAATATTGTGGGTACTGCCCCATGTAATTGTTGTAATTTTTGCAAATTTGTAGATACTAACTCCCAGTTTGTTCACCCAGTTACTTCCTATTGTTTCAGGTTTCAAATCAGTGCTAATTGCAATACATCACATGTCATTTATTTAGCTGAGTGCACTGCCTGTCAAGCATTCTACGTAGGCAAGACAGACAGACGCCTACGAGACAGAGTAAGGGAACACCTTTATCACATTCGTACACTGTCTCCAAGCAGTGCACTTTCTAAACACATTATAGACAGCGACAATACACATTCATTTGTATTCTTAGTTATACAGATCAATGAACCCAGTGTTAGGGGAGGGGATATATGCAATTACACTGAAACACTGGAATTAAAATGGATTATCAGACTTAGAGCAGACCGAAGACCAGGTCTGAATGACAAAATTCCATTGAAACCTGTTTTTAAGAATAGGAGACTCACTGTGAGATAAACATACATATTTTAGAATGTTAATAAATGTTTTATATTTGACTTTATATACAGATGTATATTTTATATAGATATATATATATATATATATATATATATATATATATTGTTTATATATATAGATTTCTGTATACATTTTTATAGACGTATTATTTTTGCATACCGAAAAGTTTTAATCAGGAATAGGAAGTGATGTCAGCCCTATTTCCTTATAAAATGTGACTTGATTTTATTCAGTGTTTGTTTCTTATGGTTTGACAAAGCGCTTACAGGGTGAAAACGCTTACCAATAAAACAGCTTGGATTTTACTTGTCTTTGGCACGGACTCGGTCATTGTTTGAACTAGCATTTATTTCTGCTGCTTGAATAACCCTCAGTGACTGTTGGATTTATGCTGATTTTTGTTGTCAGCCTTGGTTTGCTCCTGTGCTTCTCTTTTGGATCAACTATAAAGTGAGTGCAGTTGCCAAATCACTTTCTGGCATTCAGATTTTTCAGCAGATAGCACCTTGGACATCTTATAAAAGGTAAGTATACCAGTTTTTGACATTCAGGATGAACCATGACTGATACACCAGGATATGATTGATCCATGCCCCATTGAATAATCTTAGGTCTAGGCTTGTTATAAGCTTGAACACTACTGATAGGTGATCAGCTTTAGCCAAAGTAGCAGTGACATTTGGGGTGGCACAGGAGGGGGAGCAATTGGTGAGAGCAACATCTAAGAGATTAATACTTGTGGCTAATTGGGAGACATATTAATCAAGGCAGTTTGCTTTAAAATCAAGAAATCTTGGGGCATATTTGTTGACAGTTTTATAACTCTGATGTCAGATTGTTACATAGTTGAACTCTCTCATTATAAGATGTTATGCTTAATGCAGGGGTTTTCAAAGTGCATGTTTTGAAGTCAAGATGGAGGAGGAGGATCTGTAACTGGCAATGATGTGGTAGGTGTAGTGAGAGTTGGTAGGACCTCAGTAAGTTTCAGGTTGGTATTTTGTGAAACCGGGTCTATATTAGATCAGCGAATGCTTAAAAATGTAAATGCTGATTGATCAAACTTATGTAAGCGAATGTTTAAAATATCAAAGCAACAGAAACCCAATTTTTTTCTAGGGAAAGAATTTGGTTGTCCGTTTCTGTTGCTTCGGTATTTCCAGTGCTGTGGGGAAAAGTTACGGGTCGGATTCAGGTAAGTGTGCGATTGTGTGGATGTGAGTATTAGGGTGGCTTAGGTGGGTTAGGTATGTGTGCATTTGTGTGGATGTGAGGGTTAGGGAGCGGGTGAGGTGAGTGTGCGATAGTGACAGACCTTAGGGTTAGGGTTTGGGTTAAGGTAAGTGGATAGTTAGTGGTGTGTGTATAGTTTAGTGTATGGTTAGGTGTCAGATTTTAGGTGTATGTGTGTGGATTGCTGTTTGTTTGGTGTGCTTGTGTTGTGTGTATGTGTTTTGGATCAGCGATTTTTTTCCCTAGGAAAAAAATCGCTGATCTGACAGTTTGAGATTGTAAGCTTTCGCTTAAATAAGTTTGATCAATCATCGTTCACTTTTTTAAGCATTCGCTGATCTAATATAGACCCTGTGAAACCTGCTGTGAAGTGATGGGGTACTTACTAAATGTGACCATGCTGCAACAGTGACCTAAGGATCTAAATGCATGGTAGGTGCTGTACCCAGGTAAGATGCAAGTGCTTGTCAGTGTTTAGGAACCAAAATTATTTAATTACACACATGTCTTTGACTGCAAGGGGAAGGCCAGAAACTCAGACAAATTTTTTTCGTATTCGTAGGTTATTCGTAGGTAATTTTGTGGTCTATATGCCTAGTACTGGGCAGATCTACCCTGAAATTTGTTGAATTAGAATTTGTTACTTGTGTACGTCTACAAGGCCTTTGCCTAAAAAGGTACTGTGGGAGTGCCTATTTTTAAGCTTCATTTACCCCTTCATACAACTTTCTGAATCCGCGTTATCATATGTGATCCTTGAAGCTGTGTGGTACATAGAAAACCATTCTAAATGACCAACATACTAGTGGCAACAATCATTTAAAGAAAGAAGGGACACATGTTACACCTGCTCTTTTCTTAATACTTTTTATCACTATTAAACATGTTTCTGACTATCCCACATCTTCACTGGAAGTTGGAAGAGTTATGTGCTGTGTAACATTCATATTTTATGCTACTGACATGTCCACATTTTTAACTGGATGTTCCTAGTTTTGAGGAGCCTTTGTTCATATTTTCAATGCTTACAGATTGAAAGGTAAACACACTGGATATACCTGGAATGATATTAAGCTAGAGATTCATGTTGATTTCTCAAATGCAGTTTTGGAGGATGCAAATAAATCTAATGCAGTCCACTGAAACCACACTCAGTGAATATTAAAATAATCTTTTTTTTGCAGCGGAGGAAGCCTGTCTGCCCTCCCCCATGTGGGGGGATACCCCCCACTCCATGGAGTTATATATATCAGCTTCATGGTCACACAATAGTGGAGAAAAAGGTAACCTCCATTGTCAACGAAAGTGGTTTCTGTAAACTGCATTTGATTTCTTTGCGTTTACCGAAACTACCTTCAACGACCGTAGTCGTATCTCACTACATTTCTCAATTCTCATCTAAGGACTTTCATTCCCATGTGGGTGACTACATGATTGTGACCACATTTGTGAATGTGAAGGGCCCTGATTGCCATTGTAATGTCTCTTATCTTGGCACCAGTGAGACAGCTCTTCTTTAACCTGTCCTTCTCTAGTCTGCTGATTGCAGTGGGAGTATGTGTGAAAATGGAATCATCAATTACAAAGCATTTTTTGTTGTGGCGGTGGGACCGAATAAATTGCAGGTTGAAATACTAATGACAGTAAACATATTGTTCAAAACTACTTACTGATGGTGGATCTTCAACTAACACCTTCACAAAGATCTACTGTTATGGTAAGTACCCATACCCATTAAGTTTATACATGTGTGCATATTTATATGTTTATATATAGATATATGCTTTTGTTTATATGCTTATATGTATTATATATTATATCAACGTAGATGTTTATACATGTATATGCACACACACACACACACACACACACACACACACACGTGTGTGTGTGTGTGTGTGTGTATGTATGTATGTGTATCGTCAATCTTGTATCATTACTCTTCACTATATCATTAAGTATGTTGCAAAACAGTCCATTGAACTAACTTGTTTTCATCAAACCAATCAAACAGACAAAATAAATATATACAGTGCTTTTGAAATGGGAGCAACTATCTGCACCCCCTCACTCTTCTGTACTTTAAATACACCAACTCTGAAATCACACAACAGTATGGAAAAAGCAGATTCCTTTACCCCACTGTTTTCTTGATCTCAGCAAATGCACAGCTCACACAATCTCATAGTAAAGTGGAGCTATGGTCTGTATTTCATTGTTGAAGTTCATTCATCAATGTAATTAAAACCAATAATATGAGTTATAAATTCAGTTTGATAAAGTGCACAGAACTTATATATATATATATATATATATATATATATATATATATATATATGTTCATATTTCTGAAGAATTCCCATCTCCCTTATGTCACCTTTTACATTTACAGATATCTCAATATTTCCAAGTTCTTTAGACTTCATTTACAACTTCTCTTCAGGTTTTTAAGCAGTAAAAGCTTTCTGCATGCTATGTTTCTTGACTTCAGGACCATATACAAATTTACCAATTTCTTATTTACTTTGGGGGTCTTCAAGAGCTGGATTTGCATTCGAATAGTTTGTGTCCATCACTGGTTGGCATGAATATTCTTTCTCCACTTTAGGCCTACTCAGCATTGCCTTATCTTGGAATCCTAATCCAAAACACAGACTTTAATCTTAATGAAGTGTATGTTGAGATAATTTTCTGCATATAGGTCTACAGTATCCAGCAAACAATAGTCCAGAACAAGTAACAGTCCACATGATATATACGTAATAGACTGTCCCCAGACTGCTAGCCTATCATAGGTGTGTACTAGGCTAATGCCCCTGGGGCCTTTACAAGTCTAGCCCATAGGATTACCCTGGTATCGTGCCACCCAGTCTTAGTTCCAAGTGCCACTGAAGTGATCCCTGGGGTGAATCTTCTATTTCCTATCCACTCATCAAGATTTGTCTTGAAGAGGACCAGTGAGGTGTTCTGCTTGACATGTATGGGAATTCGATTCTATAGCACGGGCAGTCCTCTGGGTTATGAACCTGTCCCTCCAGCATGTTCTGCTGATTGTGGTAATGAGGTTGAGGTCACTGGAGCGTGTGGTGCAGAGAGATTGGTAATTCTTTAGATGCAGCATTTCTAACAGAGCTGGATCAGACATGGCTTTGTAAGTCAAGCAGAGATGGTCTCTAAGTAGGCGATATGAGACAGAGAATAGAGTTTTGTTTAGTCTGCCCATATAGGACAAATGTTTAAGGCCTAGGATCCTCTTTGTGAGGTACTTTTGTAGCCTCTCTAGCAGAATTACTTCTTGTGACCAATGAAACTTAGAGATGCTTTGGTCACATTTCCTTACATGTCAGGTTTTGTGATGTACATTGCTCTAGACTATCTATTCTTGGACAATGGTTTATTTTGATTTATTTTCTTTATGTTGGGATTGTGTACCAATAACTGTATTTCATATGTTTATTTTGTGTAATTCATTTGAATATTAGCTTTATTTCTATGCCTCTCTCCTTTTGGACTGAGCATTGTTGTGTAATGGTATACTTTGTATGCCTCATATGTATTTTATTTTTTATACTTCATTTCTTCTGTACAAACTATTGTTGGTTAGTTGTTTGTTTTCTATACTTCGTACTGGTGTACCATCCATTGTCAAGCAATGGTTTATTTGTAAACCACATATGAATTTTAAGTATATATCTTCACTTCTCTGGACTATCCTGCATTGGGCAATAATGCATTTTGTATACTACTCATGCACTGGGGTTTATTTTTATACATCTATTTACTGGTCAGAGTTTGTTTTGTATAACTTGTGATTATTAATTTTGTTTTTCTGGCTTGTTCTTTGTAGGGAAATAGTTTGAATTCTGTTTTTCATATAGATTTTGTTTATATTTTTATACTTCAGTTCTTCTGTATCATCTGATGTATGGCAGTGGTAAGTTTGGATATGTCATATGAATTTTAAGTGGTTTCCTATACAGTCATTCTGGACTATCTCTTGATGGCCAGCTGTTTATTTTGTATAACTCATATGAATTTTCAAGTTTGTTTTCTCTACTGTAGCTCTTCTAGACTATTTGTGGGCAATGTATTGTTTTATATACATGAGGTTGATTGCTACCTTTTTATAAACATTCCCTTGTACACTTTTTGTTATGAAACTTCTATATGAAGTCAGTGTTTTATTTGTGTATGTATGTATATATGTTTGCACAATTTGATTATATTTATTGTCTGTTCATTTCAGATTTAGTTTAGGCACATGACCTCTCAGTAAAGATTCAAGGCTATTATGCTATCAAGGAGGTGCTCATATGCACTGTCAATCCTAGATTAATACTGTCAATATTTATTTCCTGTTTTTTTTTTTCCATCACTAAAATACTTTGCATTTGCTATAATCCTGTATATTCTTGTGATTGTGTGTCTTACCTTCAAGGTTCCAGCTTATAGTATATAAAGTTGAACAGCCTGTAAGAAATGAAAAATTCCACAGAAAGACAGACTTGTCTTTTGTGTGATCTGCATGGTCCACAGCATTTGAAAACTGTGAGTTATATAAGGTCTTTGATAAAAGAATGCTGGGATATAGAAGGAGTACCCTTGTACTGAAAGGTTTGATGTGAAAAGGTGACATATACTGTGGTAAGCCTTCTTCCTTCCAGTCATTAAAATATAGTTTTGTAAAGGCTTTCTAGACAGAACAGCATGTCATGCCTTCTATTTTTGGAAATAGAGCTTGACAAGATTATACCTAATAGACCTCTGTCTTTTATGGATTTCAGGTTTTTTTCCTCCTACAGAAGTCATTTTGTCACTGTGAACATTGACTACTTGAAGATGATGAAGGCACTTTTGCAGACATAGGTTAAAATATGTTTTTACCCTTCCCGTACTGGTTCCATGGTAGACAGGGACAATGCTTTACTGCTCTCTTTTGCCATTGCCTCCTCACTGGCTTCAGTCGTTGATGTCATGTTGGAATACCTACATGATATTTTCATAGGTAGTTACTAGGCTTGCAGTCTAAAGGACCATTGAGGAGCCTAGCCCAAATTGCCAGTTGCCTCCAAAAGCACTGTTTAGTTTAATGACTTGCTGAAAATGACAGAGCAATTAAATGAGGATGGAGGGGAATCAAACCCTGTACCACAGTAACTACAGCTCACAGCCTTAACATTCTGAGCTATCTTCGAAGTAACTCCTTGTCCCTTTGTGGAAGTTTAGAAGTAAAGCTTGATATTGCTGGTGACAGTGCTGGACTCCTCACCTTCCAGCCATCAGCTCTAAGGGTTTTGGTGCTAATTTCAGTGAAGATGGTCCCCTTGACCTTGACTGATGTCAGCAAACCAAGGCTGACACCATTGGAGTTCTTGGCACTGGTCAGTGCTGAGGTCAGTCCTTCACAGCCAATGTGTCTGGACCTGACTGCCTTCTCCATGGCAACAGTGCCATCAGTATTGCATACTTCATTACATGAGCCTCTCTACTACCCACAAAAACTCCCCCTTTCTTCCTCATAATCTCTTATCCCTGTTTCAGCACAAGCCTTCATTGCTGAGGGCCGGAAAATAGCATTCATCTGCATGGAAATACATTTACTCTTTGCAAGCAATAATGCCTGACAGAGTATGTGTGTTAGTGTGCAAATAATGCCCATCCAGGGGTATTTTAAGGCCAAACACTGCAGGTGGAGGGCATTATTGTGCTTAGAGAATGGGCTGTCTGTTAAATTTTGTATTTGCTTGTTTTTTAATTACTATATATATATATATATATATATATATATATATATATATATATACATATATATATGTGTATGTATGTGTATATATATATATATATATATATATATATATATATATGTGTATGTATATATATATATATATATATATATATATATATATATATATATGGGTCTATATTAAAATCTCAAAGTCTGACAATATCGAATACGATATTGTCAACATGAGAATAGCAAAAGCACACTACATTGAACGTTTAAACGGAAAATCTCTGTTGGGGAGATTTCCGTTTACTTCAATGTAGTGCATTCTCAGAGTTGGTATATTTAAGTGGGGGGTGCAGGGGGGCTTGCCCCCCTGCCTACACACTATTTATTTTTTCAATTTAGTATTTTTTTTTTGGTTTCAATGGTTAAAGACTTTGATAACTAAAGTTCGATGTTTAGTGATTCAAAGTTTTAAACCTTCGAGATTATAATATAGACCCATATATATATGTGTGTGTGTGTGTGTGTGTGTGTGTGTGTGTGTGTGTGTGTGTGTGTGTGTGCATGTATATATATATATATATATATATATATATATATATATATATATCTATATATATATATATATATATATATATGTAGGTACGTATCACTTCACCTAAACTCATTTCACCAAGACCAAATCACCTAAAGGCGGAAAAGGGCATATACCTTTGACTTGCCTTATTGTACTACTTGTCAGTGAAATAAGTTTTAGGTGAAATGAACTTTAGGTGATTTGGTCTTGGTGAGATGAGTTTTAGGTGAAGTGATATGTACCCATATATATATATATATATATATATGTGTGTGTGTGTTTGTGTGTGTGTGTATATATATATATATATGTATATATATATATATATATATATATATATATATATATATATATATATATATTTTTTTTTTTTTTTTAAGAATTTTGATGTAAAATAGTTCCTCTGCTTACTGTTTCAAACTATCTGTAGAATATCCTGGCAAATCTGTGGGGTTGAAGTCACTAAAACTGAGTTACATTTGAGTTGTAGACTTTATCATAGCTCTCTACTAATCAGGGACAAATCCTGAAGTCATAAGGCAGGGGCACTTGCTACTACTAATATGAGACATTAACAGAACAGGAGAATGTGAATTAATATACATTTTCTGAAGTAAAATGCCTGTAACGCTGTTTATTGTAATTGTTTATTTAGTCTTATTCACCACCTTTTCTCCATATGTCCCCAGTTTTAGGAGGGATTATGGAAGGCAGAGTTAAAATTTGAATCAAAATCAGGGGTGTCCTTGAAAATCAGGGACAGACAGGTGAGAGGTACAGACTTCATATCCATCACAGAATGCATGTTGACATAAATCATATTATAGCAACTTTCTAATTTTATAAGAGCAGATCTCTCCCTATTTTTATGCCTTTGTTCCCCCATTATTTTAGGCTTTAACTATATTTCTTGAGCTAAGTGGTCGAGACATATGCATACCTTTTCAGAGTTGCACCCACTACTCGATCTCTCTCTCTCTCACTCATTCAGACACACATACACACACAAACTTCTGCTTTCATGCATGCAAGCACCCATACACACACACAGAACCATAAATGCACTCACACACAAGCACACACACGCATGCTCTTCTATTATTTTATTACTGGTTTTAATTTTACACTTACTAAACAACAAAAGTGAGTGTAAAATAATAGCTCGATCACTCTCTCACTTTCATACATGCATACACTCACATACATAAGTAGCCATAAATACACACACTTTTTTTTTTTTAATTTTACACTTGTTAAGCAGCAAAAGTGCTGCTTAGGGGTGTAAAATAATGGTGAACGTTATCTCTGTTACCGTCTGAGAAATGGCAGACACATTTTCAGATGGGGTTACCTGTACATTAACACCCTGCTGGAGAATGTTCATTATCCAATCAGAGTGGTGATGTACAGGTTGCCCATTCTCTAATCTGAATTAACTCATGCCAAACACCTTTGTTAATGATGCAGGAAATTCCTCACTTTTCCCCTGGATGAATCCAAGTTTGGGTGCTGTATTGGAAATGATGTAGCAGAAGAAGAAGAGGGGCTAGCCCATCACCCCTCCCCCCCCCCAATCTGAGGAAAAAGTAGGAAGGTTTTCTATGACTCCCTTGGCTTTCTGGGTGATTCCTTATGCAAAATAACATGATTATTCTTATAACACAGTCTTGGAGAGATAGAGAAGTGGTAACACAAATTCCCAGGAGACCAGACATGATCCAACAGCCAGCCTCTTAAATACTAGAACTGCCCAGACTGCTAATGTAGACTGTATATTTGTGGTGGCAGTGCTAGAAAAAGGCTTACACTTCTCAGAGCTCAACAGGTCATCCCTTGGACAAGGCTTCTTGGGCATAGGACTGCTTTGTGAAAGGGTGACATGTCCTTGATGTTTTTCTATATGGTACTTTGTTACGTATCTGACTTGCAGTGATTCCAGCATGACCTTGAGCTCAGATGCATAAAACATTGAAGTAGATGCCCAATATTGACCCAAGATCAAAAGTATCCTCTCATAGATGAATGTATCTGTTATTTATTACTTCACAGTGCTTCCGGTGCACAATGCCATGGATAGTGAGGGCCAGGTCAGCTGGTGCTAGCATCAGTGTAGGCCATCTTGTCTAAATGTTCCTCAGCACCTTAGCCAGACAATTCAGGACATATGTTTTCAATGCCCCTTTTAATGAAATTGACTTATTCTTTCTTCAAGTTAAACACAAATGCAGAATAGTAAGAAAGGGGAAAGACTTGTGGCTGCTTTTTAAAAAAAGTTTTGCACTTCACAATGCATCTTCTTAAGGATGAACAAAACAATGACCCAGTTATTGTACAGGTACAGTTAACAGCAGTAAAGAAATCAGCCATGTGGGGAGAACCAACATAGCTGTGGCAGTGATTTCCAGAATGGACACCTTCCTAGAAGGAGTTCTTAACCAAGCAAAGGATATTATGTGTCTTTGCCTGAGGGCAGCAGCAGCTGTAGAGTCCCTGAAGGCTTTCCATGCTGTCCCACATTGGAGGTAGTCGGGGGGGGGGGGGCATCTATTTCTCTATCTGACTGGTCACCATGCAAAAGAGATAGATCTGGACAGCTATACCCAGAGGCTACAAAAATCCCCTTCCACACCCCTTCAAAGCCATGCTGTCTTCCTGTAAGCCACATCCCATCAAAAGAGAAGAGCAAGACAAGAGATTTTAAACCTACCATGAGAAAGGTCATCCAGGAAGTCCCATCAGTCCATCTAGAATCTGAATATTGCTCCAGATTCTTTTTAGTTTTGAAAATGACCAAGGATTTCAGTCTGGTTGTAGGTCTTAGTAACTTAAACGAGTTTATCCACAAAGAAGAGTTCCAGGTAATTGTGTTGCATTCCTTCCTTCCTTGTTTTTCAGGAGAAGATTGGATGTGTACTTTGAGCATCCAAGATGCCTGTCTTCACATAAAAATTACGCAGGAGTCAAGGAGATTTTTTTTAACTTTTAGGTAGGAGCCAGTCAATTTTGGGCTCTGTCATTCAGTCTCACCTCAGCATCCAAGATGTTTACCAAGTGTATGACCATGATTGCAGCGAATGACAGAATGTAGGGTGTAAAGGCATTTCCTTATTTGGACAGTTAGTTCCTAGTTGCCCCAACATTAGGGAAGTTGTTAGCATGACAGTCTACTAGAGCTGTTCCAGTCCTTAGCAAATACAGCAAACACTGTCAACTTAGTGTTCATAGACCCTCTCCTTTATTGTTTCTGTGCAAGGCCAGTCTGCTTTACATTCATGTCCCACTAGTTGAAAAATTAGTGTTCCAAGTTTTTCGGTTAAGTACAGTCCCAGCAACTTTGTAACTGAAAAGTTTTAGAGTAATGACAAATACTATTTACCTTGTCCCATGCCAGATATCACTTGACAGTTTTGCAAAAGATTCAAGATGCAAAGATCTCAATC
Organism: Protopterus annectens; assembly: GCF_019279795.1. Classification (NCBI taxonomy): domain Eukaryota; kingdom Metazoa; phylum Chordata; order Ceratodontiformes; family Protopteridae; genus Protopterus; species Protopterus annectens. The sequence continues at coordinate 701,547,200 of NC_056749.1, read as the reverse complement.
TACTGATGTTCCTTCTGATCAAGTACATATTTCCAGGGCTTGCAAAACACATGTAACCTGGAGGCTCTGTACTTCCAATGTCAGTCTGTGCCGTCCTTTCCAACTACCTCTTCCCTTAGTGATGGTCACCACAGATGTCTGAGCTCTTGGGTGGTAGGATGATTTCAGGCAGATAGTTTAAGGTACTTGGCCACACATCAGGGTAATCTGCATGTCAGAGTTCTAGAGATGAGGGTCGTTCCCCTTACACTGTAGGCTTTTCAGGACTCCCCCTCCAGTAGGGGGTCATTACCATGCTCTCCAGTAGCATGGCTGTGATGTGGAATATAGATGTGCAGGGAGGAATTTGTATGCATTCTGTTGATATGACATGAAAGGATGGAATTGGACAATGTCATCCAAAGACTGTCTCACAGGACTCCATATTACAGACAGGTTTAGCCATTGTTTGCTGATTCAGCATGAATGGTCCATCAAATTGTCTGTGGAACAGAAGCTCTTTGAGAAGCCTCTTTATATTTTGTATCTCTGACCAGTGCCAGATGTAGCAGACTGTACTCCCCAATCCCAAACAGGCAAAGTGGTCCAGGGATGCTGTGTTGTAGAAGTGGCCCCAAGCCCCCCCCCCCCCACACACACACACTTTCCCATATTTCTCTTTATACCTACTTTTCTTTCAAAATCCAAACAAAAAAGTATAAGGTTAATGTGTCATCATATATAGATGTAGTCTTCTACATCAAATGAACAAAATAACGCTGTCCAAAATGTTGATGCATTAACCTTGACAACAAAATGTCCTCAGAGCATGCAAAATAAGAAGCAATTTATTTGCAGGGGAGCTTGCCCACCTGCACCACTACTACCCCTGCTAACTCCAGTATCAAGGGCATATTCCTCTATTCAGAGACTATTGATCTCACATACCTGTTAACCATATGGTTCTGTTGACCAAAGCATGCTGACAAAAAAGATGTTGATATCCGAGTGTTTTGCTCAGAAGTACCAAAACTATTGATGATCAAGAAGAGGAGGAGGAGTGTGACGGCAGCACCAAGGATCAAATGGTGGAAATTGAAAAAGGGTAATTGTGAGGTGGAGTTCAGGGATGAGTTAAGACAGGCACTGGGTGGCAGTGAAGAGTTACCAAATAGCTGGGTAACTACAGCAGAGCTAGTAAGGGAGATGGCTAGAAAGGTGCTTGGTATCACATCTGGACAGAGGAAGGACGACAAGGAGACATGGTGGTGGAATGAGGAAGTACAGGAGAGTGTACAGAGAAAGAGGCTGGCAAAGAAGAAGTGGGATTGTCAGAGAGATGAAGAAAGTAGACAGGAGTATAAGGAGATGAGGTGCGTGGCAAAGGCTAAGGATAAGGCATATGAAGAGTTGTATGAAAGGTTGGACACTAAGGAGGGAGAAAAGGACCTGTACAGATTGGCTAGACAGAGGGACCGAGCTAGGAAAGATGTGCAGCAGGTAAAGGTGATAAAGGATAATGAGGGAAACATACTTACAAGCGAGGAGAGTGTGTTGAGCAGATGGAAAGAATACTTTGAGGGCTTGATGAATGAAGAGAATGAGAGGGAGAGAAGGTTGGATAATGTGGGGATAGTGAATCATGAAGTGCAATGGATTAGCAAGGAGGAAGTAAGGATAGTTATGAAGAGGATGAAGAATGGAAAGGCTGTTGGTCCAGATGACATACCTGTGGAAGCATGAAGGTGTTTAGGTGAAATGACAGTGGAGTTTTTAACCAGATTGTTTAATGAAATCTTGGAAAGTGAGAGGATGCCTGTGGAATGGAGAAAAAGTGTTTTGGTACCAATTTTTAAGAATAAGGGTGATGTGCAGAGCTATAGTAACTACAGAGGGATTAAATTGATCAGTCACAGCATGAAGTTATGGGAAAGAGTAGTGGAAGCTAGGTTAAGAAGGGACGTGATGATTAGTGATCAGCAGTATGGTTTCATGCCGGGAAAGAGCACTACAGATGCGCTGTTTGCTCCGAGAGTGTTGATGGAGAAGTACAGAGAAGGTCAGAAGGAGTTGCATTGTGTTTCTGTAGACTTAGAGAAAGCATATAACAGGGTGCCTAGAGAGGAGTTGTGGTACTGTATGAGGAAGTCGGAAGTGGCAGAGAAGTATGTAAGAGTGGTACAGGATATGTACAAGGGTAGTATGACATTAGTGAGGACTGCAGTGGGAGTGACAGATACGTGTAAGGTGGAGGTGGGATTACATCAAGGATCAGCTCTGAGCCCTTTCTTATTTGCAGTGGTGATGGACAGGTTGATAGATGAGATTAGACAGGAGGCCCCGTGGACTATGATGTATGCAGATGACATTGTGATATGTAGTGAGAGTAGGGACCAGGTTGAGGAGACCCTGGAGAGGTGGAGATATGCTTTAGAGAGGAGAGGAATGAAGGTCAGCAGGGCTAAAACAGAATATAGGTGTGTAAATGAGAGGGAGGGTAGAGGAATGGTGAGGATGCAGGGAGTAGAGTTGGTAAATGTGGATGAGTTTAAGTACTTGGGATCAACAGTTCAGAGTAATGGTGAGTGTGGAAGAGAGGTGAAGAAGAGAGTACAGGCAGGGTGGAATGGGTGGAGAAGAGTGTCAGGAGTGATTTGTGACAGACGGGTACCAGTAAGAGTGAAAGGGAAGGTCTACAAGAGGGTAGTGAGACCAGCTATGTTATATGGGTTGGAGACGGTAGCATTGACGAAAAGGCAGGAGTCAGAGCTGGATGTGGCAGAGTTAAAGATGTTAAGATTTGCACTGGGTGTGACTAGGATGGACAGGATTAGGAATCAGTATATTAGAGGGTCAGCTCAGGTTGGACAGTTTGGAGACAAAGCAAGAGAGGTGAGATTGCGTTGGTTTGGACATGTGCTGAGGAGGGATGCTGGATTTATTGGGAAAAGGATGCTAAGGATGGAGCTGCCAGGTAAGAGGAATAGAGGAAGGCCTAAGATAAGGTTTATGGATGTGGTGAGAGAGGACATGCAGTCAGTTGGTGTGAAAGAACATGATGCAGAGGACAGAAAGAAATGGAAACAGATGATCCGCTGTGGCGACCCCAAATGGGAACAGCCGAAAGATGATGATACACATAAAAACATATTGTGTATGTATGAACATATAGATAAAGATCTTTACATATCTATGAATAAATGAAAGGTATGAATGCTCACCATCACAACAGAAGTGTGAGAAGCTGTGAGATGAAGGTCCAGCTCCCATAATTTGTGACTCCTTATCTGTGTCAAAATGGAGGCAGTAATGGATGAAGAAGCTCTAACTCCATGTTCCCACCCAAAAAATGATCTCCACAGAGATAAAGACTTAGCAAATGGCAATATTAGCAAAATATGTAATTCATTTATTGACTTTATGGTACAGTGGGATGAAGCCCAGAAGTCCTGAAACTAACTAGTGACCTTGGGATGTTACTTTCCATCTGTATAAGAAATTCACAGTGCAGAACAATATGCTTACACTAATTAGCATTTCAATGTACAATTAATAGCTTTTCTAACAGAGCACAAGCTTACAGGAAGTAGTTAACACATTTAAAACAGAAAAAATAGAATACATCATCTTGACAATATTAAACCAATAATCAGGTTATTCATGCATACTTCCATCTGTCCTTCCACATGTTATAAGCATGTGCTTATGTAAAAGAGTTGAATAAATTAAAAAAAAAATGAACAAGCACAGGAATCAGTCTAGTTCCAACTCACCAACACAAATGTTGATAAAAAAAAAAAAAAACAGAAAAAAACTGGTAGTCTTAAAACTTCGTTGATGAGCTCAGCCACAATAATTTCCAAAAATCATGAAACTCGGGTAGTGATCCAAATCAAGAAGCCTTTATTCATCACAGATCAGCAATCCTCAGTAAAAAAAATCAGAAATATTTTAACAATGTTAAACATATCAACTTTTATATACTTAGAAGTAGGTGTGGAAAATATATGTATTGCTTAATTTTACACCAGCCTATTACAGGTAAACTGGGCTGAAAAAGTGTATTTAAGAACAGCAAGTACCCACCCCACTCATTACTACTGATTGGGTCAAACTAAATACTAGTTAAGGAAAACACTACTATTTCAACCCACATTCCAAAATCGGGTAAGAAAAGCATAACATACATATAAATAGACTGACTTTTAACTAAAATCACTTTTGGCTAACTAATGCAATAAAGCCTTCATCAGATTGGTGACAAGAACTAAAATCATATACAAAGGTAGATAAGTAAAAAGAGCTAACTAGACAGATACAAGAAAAACAAAGCTATCTAACCATAAACATTATCTAATTAGAACACTATATATATAAATATATATTTGTGTAATACTATCTAATAAGCATCCATCCATATGTATTAATGTGCATAAAGTTATTTACAGCTCAGAAAAAATGTAATGCTTTGCAGTTGAGAAAAAGAGAGTTGAATAGGTACAGACAAACCGTGTATCTCCATTAAATTTAAAGGGAACAGAGAAAGTAAATAGAACACAGACTTTACATTCAAGAGTGTCAAAATTATTATTATTTTTTTATTTTATAGTTTTAGATGGGTAGGTGCACTTGCCACAGACATTTTCAGGCACA
>NC_056749.1:701420068-701537568 GCF_019279795.1 Protopterus annectens | reverse complement strand
TATATGTGTGTGTCTGTGTGTATTATACTCAACGAATGGCCTCAAGAGGGCTGAGTAAAGACAACTTGAATGTAATCCAGATCTATCTATCTGTGTGCGTGTGTTTATATGTAGGGGTCTACCTGAAAACATTGAAAGCCTACAATATTGACGACCAAATTGTTGAGACAAAAACATTGAAACCTCACTTCAGCTTACCACTGGATTGTCGAATCCATTCCCAGGGTAAGTAACCACTCATACCACAATTAACAAAAATGAAATCATACCATCCCCAACCCACCCAGGTGGGTGGTACTCCTCCCACACCCCTCTAACTAAATATACTAACTCTGAGATTGCACTACAGTTGGAAAAAGGGCAAAGTCCACCTTGTTGGTCAACAGGTTACTTAAGGGCAAAGTCCACCTTGTTGGTCAACAGGTTACTTAAGGGCAAAGTCCACCTTGTTGGTCAAAAGGTTACTTACCATTAGAATGGATTTGCCAATCTGGTCATTTGCTGAAATAAGGTTTTGATGACACTTAGGTGAGGTGCCAGTTCATATTGTAGTTCATGTAGTACACAGCCCAGGATGTCATCTGATCCCATGGATGCTGTATTCTTAGCTTTGGAGAGTGTGTTTTTTACCTGTGGGCTGTTATTATCGGAATTTGGCAATCTTCCGGTATTGAGATGGGCCATTTAGGGGGTGAGAGGGGGGTGAAGTTGGCACTGAATCGATCTGCCAGGATATTGGCAATATCCTTGGGATCAGTATATTTAATGCCATTCTGTTTAGCTCAGAGCAGATCTGAGCATTGCCATTTAGATTCTTGACATAGTTATAGAATGCCTTGTGGTTGTCTTTGGAATCTTTGGCAATTTTATTTTCGTAACTAGCTTTAGAGGATTTTATGAGGATCTCAGTTTCTTACTGAGGCTGGTAAGGGAGTTTTTTGCATCCTAGGATTTTCCTCTTTTCTGCAACAGTTTCTTCCTTTTGTTGTAAAGTTTGTTTATGGCAGGGGACCACCAGATTGGCTTCCTTTTTTTGGATGAGAGCATCTTGGTTCTATTTGGGATGGCACGATTCATGCATGAGTGGATGTGCTCGTACAGTGCCTTAGTGTAGGATTCAGCAGTTGAACTTTCAGCTCCCGTCTGCATGGGTGTCATGAAGTTTGTAACTTCTGACTTGAGTAGCATGAAGTTGGCTTTGGAGAAGTTTTTTATGGAGGTTTCCTTACTGGGGGGTGGGGGTGGGATGTGGATGTTAAGGGTGATTAGCTTATGGTCAGACCGGACTAACGAGGGAGTGACCATAGGTGTGGAGCATCGATTTCCCATGTTGGTAATGACTAGGTCTAGGATATTGGAGCTCCTGGTGGGACTATGGATTAGTAGATCCATGGCGTTGGAATTTATGAATTCTAAGAACCGTTGGGCAAAGGTGTTGGTACATGAGTAGTTTTCCCACTTAATGGCAGGGTAGTTAAAATCACCCAGTATTAGGGTGTTTTGTTCTATCTTAATATTTTCCAGTATGTTTAGAAAGGTGTAGTGAGAATCTTGGGGTATGGTGGGGGATCTGTAGCAAGCTACAATTTGGATTGCAGTCTTACCTAGTGTTAGTTGCACCTGGAGAATTTCAGACGCATTGTGTTGGGCAACTAGCCTGGTGGTTTGAATATCCTTGGTGAATATTGATACTCCTCCACCTTTAGTGTTTTGGTCCTGGTTTGGTGGCTGAAAAGTGTGGTAAGAGTTGTAGCCTGGTATTGCAGGGGTGCTCTCTGGAGCCTTGAACCAAGTCTCAGTTACTGCACAGATATTGATGTTCTCCATTTTTAGGAGTGCCTCGAGAGAGTGCATTTTGAGGTTTAGACTTCTAACATTACCTTCAGATTTTGCATGCTTGTACCTGTTATGGCGGTGGTTTTGTCCTTTGAACTTTGCCTAAAAAAAGGCACTACAGGGGTGGCAAGAGCCTTAGCCAGTAACCTGAATCCCAGGGGCGACAGGTGCAGATCATCTCTGGCATAGCATTGTGGTCTGTAAATCATGTCGTCCCAGGCAGACAGATACTGGATCCCCTTTGAATGACAGCAGAAACTTAGCCAATTGTTGAAGTCAATCATTTTGTCCTTATATTGTGGTATCATTCTGGGCGAAGGCAGGATGCTACTCAGGGCTAGGGTCATACCTGCCTAGGCCACATGATTTGAGAGCTCTTCCATGTCTCTTTTCATGTAGTCCAGGGAGGTACATCTCAAGTCATTCACTCCAACATGGACAATGACAGAGTCATATTTGTACTTGCTGTGGAGTGACTTGAGTGCATGCGTTATGTGGCGGATCCTGGCACCCGACAGGCAGCTGACTGTAATTTTCTCCTTGTTCAACCTGGTGAGAGGGACATCAGTGTGCTGGACTATAGAGTCACCTATGAATAAAGTGTTAGGTACATTGTCGCCTTAGGGGCTGTTGCTTGGTGGCACACTGGTGTTGTGAACTGTGTGACACTTTGGTTGTGATTGGTGTTTGTTTGTGTTTCAGCTTTAGAGGTCCTTGTTGCTTGTGTAGGTTACATTTAAGGGCCTCTGCATATGTGGATTTAGTGTTGCTATATGTGGGTGTTGGTGGTGTGGGTTTAGAAGGGCTATGTGTTGCTTGAGATGTAGTGTGGGTGTTAACCTTCTCCTCTTGATTGTCTAGCACGATCTTGGGTGGAGAGAGCTTTGCTTCCATTTTGGCTATGTAAGTGCATCTCTCACAGGTTGTAGTGTTGGGTGGTAGGAGGAGAGGGTTGTCTGTGTACATGAGGCAATTGCTGCATTGCCCCAGTATGCCCAGATTCACCAGGTGGACAGGAGAAATCACCAGAAGCTGACTCTTGGACATGCCTGGTTTGGTGCGTTTTTTTTTTTTTTTTGTAAAGTACAGGAGCTGTTTTCCCTTACCTTAGCAAGGTACTTTGCAATTATAGGCTGTTTAGTGCCTACTATTAATTTCTCCTTATTAGCAAGGAGAGCTGAGTGCTTGTATCAGTTTAAGGCTTCCTAGTGCTTTCCAGCAGGTATTAGAGAAAGTGCTAGTCACAGGGATGCTTAAAGGTAAGATGAAAAAAAAAATGCACACTGCAGTGTGCACTAGAGAAGTTAGATGTGAAAGTAGGTAAAAGTTTTACTTGTTTAAAAAGTTAAGGTTTAGTGTAGAGTTACTATTTTTAAAACAGCAAGATGGATTGAAAGGGGTGGTCACTTTTGTATTCTGGTACTATGATAGCCAATAAATTTAAATAGTTGAAGGGGGGGGGTTCAAAAATTATGATTTTGTGATTACTCACATAAGCCGGTGAAAGTAGAGAGGAAATGAGATATATGGTCAGATTAACATAAGAGGCGGGCAACTAGAAAGACAGTGGTATTTAACAAGACAACTGTAACTGAGTGGGAGGGCAGGAAAAAATTCTGCCTGACTCAGAAGAGAGAGAGCTGGTCTCTTTTGAAGTTTTAATATGCTGCTAAAGCAGAATGCAAGTAAAACACAAGGTAAAGAAAACAAACCACAGTATTCAAAATATAGAAAGGCAATAAAGTAATACAAAATACAAAAAATAAAAGCAAACTAACCTTTCCTTCACAGCAAAGTGTAGCTTGAGGTGAGGCTATGATTAAACATGACACTTAGGTGAGTGGCACAGAGCTACAGTTTTCCCACTCCACAAGGGGGGATCCACCTTGGATCCCGGAAACTACCATCCCATCAGTCTGACAAGCCTTATCTGCAAGGCCATGGAGTATATTATCATGGAACTTATAAACAAAGATATTGGCAACCTTCAAATACTGGACCCTACCCAGTTTGGGTTTGTGAAGCGCCGATCTTGTCTCCTGAATCTGGCTGACTTCTTCAAATCAGTCTCCAGAGCCATGGACAAGGGTAAGGTGGTCAACACAGCCTATCTAGACCTTGCCAAGGCCTTTGACACCATCCCCCACTCTGGAATCATAGATAAACCTACTAAGCTGGGCATTAATCCCTACGTCACCTAATGGGTTTCTAACTGGCTTACTGATAGAACCCACACTGTAAAAGTAGCCGACTCCAAATCCAGCTCCAGACAAATGGAGTACCTCAGGTTTCAGTCCTGGGACCACTCTTGTTTGGCATCTACTTCTCTGAAGTACAGGCCAACACTAAGGGACTCTGGCTAAAAAAGTTCGCAGATGACTGCAAACTGGGAGCTATTATTGAATCCCCAAATGATGTGGATACTCTACAAAAGGGCCTTACAGAAACAGATGCTTGGTGCCAGAGCCATGGGCTCAAGCTCAATGCCAAGAAATGTATAGTTATCCCCTTTGGGAAAAAACATGTATCCGTGAATTACCATATAGGTGGCAGTACACTAAACACCGAAAGTGTGATGAGATTTAGGGACACAGGTGGACAGTGGTCTCACCTTCGATAATCACATTGCCACAACAGTCAGGAAATCCTTCTATGTGGCACACCTCATCACTAAGGGCTTTTCATCCAGAAAAAAGGAAGTCATTGTCCCACTGTACTCATCCCTCATTAGATCCATTATAGAATACAATGCCCTGTTTGATATGTACTTCTCAAGACATCTGCAACTGGAAAGGTCACAGAAATACCTCACTAAAAGAATCACAGGCCTAAAGCAGATGCCCTACGCTGACCGCCTTAAAAAACTCCAGCTATACTCTGTCACATATCGTCTACTCAGAAGTGATCTCTGCTTAACATACAAGGCCATGTCAAACCAATAAACAAAACATGCTGGAGGGATAGGTTCCTGACCCAGACGACTGGATGGGAGAAAGGAAATTCACCCCGGGGATCACGTCAGTTGCCCTGCTAGACAGGGGTCCATGGAAGTAAACAATGTGGGAAGAAATAGCCAGGGAATTGTTATGGCTAGGCTTGTATAGGCCCTAGAGCTGATAGCCTAGTACCAACCTATGAACCTATGCGTTCTTCTCAATGATTTGTTCTTCAGTATTGTGGGCTTTCGATGTTTTTAGGTAGACCCATATATATATATATATATATATATATATATATATATATATATATATATGGATTCCTATTACGAGAAAGTTCACTACTTCAAACTTGTAATAGGAAGCCTCACTTCTGCAAAAGTTCACTTTAACGAAAGTGAACTTTTGCGTAAGTGCACTTCACCGAAAACACCGCAGCACAGTGGAGGACATAAAAAACAAGCTATGTCCTCCACTATGGTGTGATAGTCATGGACTTTAGGTTAGGGCACGGGTTAGGGTAAGGGGATAGTTAGTAAAGCTATCCTCTTACCCTAACCCATGCGCTAACCCTAAGGTTCATGACTATCGCACCATAGTGGAGGACATTGCTATGTCCTTCACTGCGCTACAGTCGTCATGGATCTTAGGGTTAGGGCACGGGTCATGGTAAGAGGATAGCCCTATGGGCTATCCCCTTACTATGACCCATGCCCTAACCCCTAAGGTCCATGAGTACTGCACAGAAGGTCAGTACAACACTCGTTTGTTGTACTGAACTTTGCGTAAGTGCATTTTGCACTTTCGCTGCAGTGAGCATTCCATGCACTATTTTGAATTAGTGAAAATTTGATCTAGTGTATGGAACCCATATATATATATATATATATATATATATATATATATAAATATATATGTACATATATATATATATATGTGCATATATACATAGACACACACACACACACACACACAAATATATATATATATATATATATATATATATATATATATATATATATAGACACACACACACACACAGTTAAATAAATCTGGATTACATTCAAGTTGTCTTTACTCAGCCCTCTTGAGACCATTCATTGAGTATAGTGCCCCCTTTGTTGTGCATCTGTCCAGATGGAAGCATAACAAATCATCAATGTGCTGAAATGTTGACATGTAAATCATCAACCTCAAATGGTCGAAGTAAAATGCTTTTTTCCCCCAACATCTTTATTAAATTTCCACATATGACAAAGGCAATCTTACATTTATATAACTGAAAAACATACAAAATTATATCACTTTAGTTGCAAACAGTTTACATCACAGACACCATTGAAACAATTTATTTATTTTATTTATTTATTTTACATTTGTTGACCGGGCTAGTCCAACTGGATACATGTCCATTTTCAGTGGACGCCCGAGGAGAAAAGCTCCAAGTTCACAAAACATTTAATATTACAAGTAAATTAGAATTAACAGTTCAAAAAATGTATAACAAAACATTAATAAAAACAAAGATTGGTACATAGTATAAAAAGGACTTGATTATTTTCCAAAAAATAAGTAAGTAAATAGAGAAAAGATAGTGATATATAGGATACTAAAGACATCTATAGGCTGAGATAGCATTTGGAAAATAGGAACAGTAGGTAGTTAGGTTAGGTAGAGCAGCTAAGAGTAAAAAAGGTCAGTGAGTAAATAAGTTCAAAGAAACAAGTTTAAAAGAGAAATTTAGAAGGAGACAGGGTAGTATAGAGGAAAAGCAAGAGAATGGCAGTTAGTCAGGGTTATTACAAGAGCATAACCAGTGGTTGGAGAGGAAATGTTTAAGGTTAGTTTTGAATAGTGGGAGAGATGTAAGAGCTGTAAGGTCAATTGGTAAGAGATTCCATATTTTCCCAACAAAGTTAGAAAAAAGAGAGTCTCCTGCAGAGTTATTAGATAAAGAGGTTTGCATCAGCATTTTTTTTGTTGAGCGTAGCTTTTTCAGGTTACAGTATGGTGTTATGAGGGTAGAGAGAATTGGGGTGTTGTTTGGTTGATAAAGGACTTTATGGGCAATAATAAGTTGGTTGAATTGAAGAAGGTGAGGTAATTCCAGCCAGCCTAGCTGTTTTAGGTTTTGACAGTGATGAGTCCTATATGGTGAGTTAGTGGCGAATCTGGCAATGTTATTATATGATCTAGCTAGTTTGTTAAGATTGTTTTGGGAGAGGTTGGTATAGATGGGGGAGGCATATAATAGGGTGGAGATTAAGTGAGTTCTTGCTATTGTAGTTCTGGCTAGAGGTGTTAGAAATTGTTTGATTCTATACAAGGATCCAAGTTTTTTGTTGGTAGATTTTATTGTAGTGTTTAAGTGAGTATTAAATTTAAGTTGATTATCTATTGTGATTCCTAAGAGTTTGGTAGTAGTGTCGGGAGAAATAATGGTACCATTGTTAGATTCCAATGTAAAATGAAGAGGGGGAGATGAGTGTGAGGGTGTAAACAGCAATAATTTGTTTTTTTTTGGGTTGAGGAGAAGGCAATGGTTTAAGAACCATTTTTCTATTGTGGTGAAAGATTTTTGTGTCAAAGAATGAAGTTCAGTTTGGGATGAGGCTGAACAAATAATTGTGGAGTCGTCGGCGTATTGAATGCAGGTAGAGAAGGGAATAGAGAGATGAAGGTCATTGATAAAAATGGAGAATAAAAGTGGACCTAAGATTGAGCCCTGTGGGACTCCTAAGGAGGTAGGAAGGAGTTCAGAAAGATGATTCTGCCAGAGAACTGCTTGTTTACGATTGTCCAGGTAGGATGTGAACCAGTTCAAGGTGGATTTATCAAGAGATAGGGACTTCAGAAGGTGAAGTAGAAGTTTATGGTTGACCATATCGAAGGCTATAGAAAGATCTATGAAGAGTGCTGATGACAGGAAATTATTGTTTCGATTTTTGTTGATACAGTTGGTAAAAGAAAGCAGGGCTGTGGTAGTACTGTGGAAAGGACGAAAGCCATGTTGACAGTACGCTAAGAGATTGTGTTGGAGTAGGTGGGTAATTAATTGTTTATGGATGCATTTCTCCATTATTTTAGCAAGTGGAGACAGAAGAGCTATGGGACGGTAGTTAGAGTATTCAGTAGAATCACCACCTTTGTGAAGGGGAATAATATGTGAGATTTTCCAGATTGATGGAATAGTGCATTCTTTAATTGTTCTGTTAATCAATATAGAGATTGGGTAGGCAATAGCTGAGGCTCCTAGTTGGAGGTATTCCCCAGGTAATTTGTCAGCTGAGGGGGTAGAAGGTTTAAGTTTTTGAAGTAAGGAGGAGATATAGGAGGTGGGTATTGATTCTAGGTGGAAAGGAGGGGGAGTGGGGCTTGTAGTGGGCAAGTTGGCAGTGTCAGGATTTTGTTGATTTGCTAAGTTTTGTACAGCTGTAGTAAAGAAAGTATTAAAGGCATTTGCTGTTTGTGTAGGGTCATCAGAGTTGGTGCCAAATGGAGTTGGTGTGTCTACTTTACCTGGGGATATAAGCCTGTTAATAGAAGTCCAGAACTTCTGCGGTTGTTGAAGGGATGATTTTTGTAGTTGGATATAGAAGTTCTTCTTGTCCTGTACTATAGCTTTTTTAGTTATATTTCTTTGTTGCCTGAAATTTTGCTGATCAGTTATGTGTTTTGTGGTACGCCATTTGGTCCAAGATTTATTCCTGGAAAGGATTAGCTTTTTAGTCTGACTTGTGAGCCATGCTGCTGGTTTGTTTTTCATTCTTATGGTACGAATTGGGGCATGATGGTCTAGGAATGTTAGGAAGGTATTATTGAAGTAGGATACTGCTTCATTTATTGGAAGGGACTTAAGGGGTTCCCAGTTACAATGTTTGAGTTCGGTTAGGAACAGTTCCTGGTCAAAGTGTTTTTTACTGCGTATAGTTCTAACAGGGGGAGAAATGTTAACATTTGTTTTATGTCTGATTATATATATTAGAGAGTGATCGCCAAGGTCATCAGGTAGGGTTCCTGTTGTATAGTTTTGCTCTGGACCATTTATTAATATCCAGTCCAGGATGCTTTCTTTGTTATTAGATTTGTTAATTCTAGTTACGGAATTGATGACTTGTGTGAAACCATGCAAGTTGATCAGAGAGGATGGATTGGTATTGTTGCATAAATTCCAGTCGGTATTAACGTCTCCTAGTAATATTGTTTCTTGTGGATAATTTAGAGAAAGCCAACTTAATAGGTCTTCTAGTTTATTGTGATTGTTACCTGGTGGGAGATAAGTACAGATGATGTTAATTGATTTCTGGTTGTTTAGTTGTAGTTTTGAAATAATTATTTCTGCATTGCCATCAGAATGTAGTTTGTGGTTTATTTTACTGATTTGTAATCCTGCTTTATAAAGAATTGCTACCCCCCCACCTTTTTTCTTGAAGCGGTCTTGTCGAATAATATTGTAACCCGGGGGAATAATTTCAGTATCTGTTATTGTTGGTTTAAGCCATGTTTCAGTTAAACAAAGGATGTCGAAGTGGTGAACATCTAGGAAAGCATGAACTTGAGTAATTTTGTTGCAGATACTACGTATATTAAGATGGGCAATTACGAGTGATTTAGAGGATTGGGTTGATAGTAAGGGGATAGAATGAGATTGTTTACTGTTAGAGAAGGATGAGTGAAACTTTGGGCCTGGGTTGGGATGAATGTCTCCATCTATAAGGGAGTGGAACAAAGTAAAGTTGAGATATTGGATAAGTTTAGGATTAAAGTCAAATAACTTTCGATTGTTAAGAATTGAATGTTTTATATGAAAAAGTCGATGATATTTAGCTTGGACATAGCTGTGGTTGTATGTGGAATTATTAAAGTTTGTGTATAAAACAGGAAGTGATGTAGTAGTGTATTTGGATGGGATGAAAAGAGTTTTGAGAAGGGGTTGTTCATAAGAGGTAAGGAAATAGGTAGTGGTAAGAGAAGTGAACAATGAAAATACTAGTAGACATTGGCATAGGTTAGGCATGTTAAGAGAAGAAGGAAATAAGTAAAGGTAGTGATATGAGAAAAAGGACTAGCTTTAGTGAGAAAGACTAGAAATAATAGGGGAAAGGTTTGTATCTAGTGGGTGTGGAGATATAAGTGAAAGGTGTGGTTAGTAGTAAGAGAGTAGTAAGTATAAGTAGCGAGAGAAGGAGAAAAGGATTAGCCTTTGTGAGAAAGGCTGGAGATAATAGGGGAGATATATGTCTAGTGGGTGTAGAGGTATAAGTGTAGGGTGTGGCTAGTAGTAAGTGAGTGGTTGGTTGGAAAAGAACAAAAAAAATAGAGGGGGAGTGGTTAAGAGAGTATAAAGGTAGACATCCTGGGGGCGTGTGGGAATTGGGGGCAGGGTAGGGGAGCGGAGTGAGCCCGAAGGGCGAACGGAGCGGGAAGACACAAGAGAGTGGAGTTCAGGAGGAAACAATCAGTGAATGGGAAGAATTAACAGGTAAGTCAGTGGGTTAGTGAAATTGTATTAGTTAGTCAGCTAATGAGTAGAAATAAAGTATGTAGACTAGCTAGAGTCTGAAGAAACAAGGTAAGGTAAGAGAGGATAGGCAGTTGTAAACATGCAGTTGTAAACATTATAAATCATTTATAAACCTTCTAGTCATTTTCAGTTAAGCATTATGTAGCTCCTTCAAATTCTGCCTCTTACACTTGTTCCTGCTCTGCATATACTGTTCCCACAATTCACATTTTTTCTATGTAGTTTGTTCCTTCCCTTTTCTAAAGATCCCAATTCCAGTTGTTTTATCTGTTACTGTATTCACCATGTCTAGTAAAGTTTGTCTACAATTTGATTTCCATTTTCTAGTAATTGCTTTTTTGGCAGCCAACATAATTAGCCTCAGCAAGGCTTTACTATGTCTAGGCAATTCCAATTCTGTAGCATAACTCAAAAAAATCATCTTCCCAGTCAGTCCAATCAATGCATCAAGCATTCCCGACAGAGCAGTCCGCAGGGAATCCCAAAAGTCTGCCAACTCATCACACCTCCAAAAAATATGTTCCCAGCTACCTCTTTCTTGCTCATCACACCTACAACATTTGCTATCCACCTGAGTAAACATTCTTTGGAGTCTACTTGGGGTATAAAAAAATGTAAACATTTCCAGGCAAAGATCCTAAATCTTCTAGACTTTGTTGCATATTTGGGAGATATACATATACACCCCCCCCATTGTCTCTTTGTGAATTGCTTACCCATTCTCTCTTCCCAATCAAAGCACAAAACGTTGATCCTCAAAGGACTGAAAAAAATAAAAGACTTGCCCCATGAGCGGACTGCATCCCCTACACCCCTGCTTATTATATATACCAACTCTAGGATTGCACTATACTGGGGAAAGGGCATATTTCCTGACCCCCCACTGTACCACAATTTCAATGTGAGAAACTTGGTAAGGTTTGACAAGCTGGTTTTATATCAGCTACACTGCCTTTCTCACTCTTTGATGAAGGGACTAATTCAATGGAAAGGTACAGACCCATCCAGACACATGCAACAACTGGAACACCCACAGAGATACCTTATTAAAAGATACAAAACGTAAACAATATGCCCTACATATACCAACTCAGAGTCCTTGTCACTATACACTACTATTTCTTATGGACTGCTAAGAGGTGACCTATGTCTGGCATACAAGGCATCCACTGACCCAGTAATGATGGATTTACTGCACATCAGCAAGCCAAGTGGCATCAATCATTCTATAAACTTCTTATGTAACAACAAGTTAATGGTTTGGAGGGACACGTATGTCTTATACTGGATATTACTGCTGTGGAGCAGATTTGCTGTCCATGTCAAACAAAGCTCATTCCTGTTCATATACAAGCACACCTTTCTATGGATGGGAGACAGGACAGTTACCATAGGATTAAGCCCTGTACTACTAATGGACAATGGCGCCTCTTAAATCCTTTATCTCATGCATGGGTCCCCCCAGATCACTCATGTATGATCCTAGTTATTCTCACTAGGGGTAACATAATTATCATCCATTAATGGGCAAGGCCAATTTAATACCACATGAGAAAAATAGCTAAAGACTCAAAAGACAATCATAAGGCCTTCTTTTTAGCTATTAGAAAAGAAAACCTGGGAAACAGATATGCTCAGAGTTCAAACTGATTCAAAATGTGAAGATTATTGATCCTACAACATATTGCCACAACATACTGGGGTTCAGTGGTGCTTCATTGCAGCCCCCAAACATCTCCAGCGCCCAAGTGAGAACTCTCCTCCAAAAGCAAAAACACACATCCCATGGGGGACCTGTGGTGTCCCCGGCTGTGTGCTCATGAACTCAATGAGGAATTACCAGCTAGGCTAGACAGCTTAATCATCAATCAGTCTCTCTGGATAAGCCTTATCTGCAAAGCCATGGAGAGGATCATAATGGACCCTATAAATAAAAAGACATAGGGACTTTGGAGACTGGATCCAAACGCTTTTTGCTTTGGCAGATCATGCCTTTTAAACTTGATGAGGAAAGGCAGTCCATACAGCCTACCTCTCATCTGGCTCTAGCTACCAAATAGGTGGCAATCCACTGAGCACAGAAGAGTTATCAGGGGACCTGGGGACCCAGGTTGATAGTAGTCTGTCATTCGACACCCATGTAGCTAAAGTAGTTAGGAAGTTCTCATCTAGATCAAGGGAGGTCATAGTCTCCCTTTTACTCATCACTCATCAGACCAATGATTGGAGTAATGCCCCCATGTATCTATTCATCACCCAAAGACTCCCTGCTTGTGGAACAAAACTTGTTCAAGAGAAATCTTGACCAATGGATGGGAGATCGCAGATATACCCAGGATTACCCTCAGTGTCACTTACTAAAGGGGTGGCCTAAGCCACAAAACGAGCGGCTGCTTGTACCCTGGTCAGATAGATGAACCTATGAATAAAAGGGAAAATGGCGAGGCTTAAAATGGCCTACAAAGACAGCTAGCCTAGTACTTGCCTATGAACTATCACTTTATCTAACCATGAGTGACAGAAAAAAGTGATCTAATCACGGCTGATCTAATGATATTATTCCGGATACTTTACCAGTTATAACAATAATAAGGAAAGCTTGTGATTTATAATCAATGGTAGTTTTCTCATAGATCTGTAATATTGCATTTTGCTTTATCATATCATATTGGATTATACAAGCTGGCGGTGCACTTTCAATGTGTTTCTCTTTTTTTCCTACTGTAGAGCAACTATGAAGTTGTTATACATATAATTTAAGGGTGTGTGGGGGTGTAGCTCCCTATATGGGAGAGTGCAGGACAGCTTGCCTCTCTGCAAAAACATTTTTTTCTGTTTTTTGAATTATGTGGGGTTACAGGAAGTATGTTTAGAACAGTTGTGCTTCGATCAGCTAAGTTTAGATAGCCTGATTTTAAATGAGATGAAATATATATATATATATATATATATATATATACATATATATATATATATATATATATATATATACATATATATGACTACATATGTGTGTGTTTGTATGTGCACATGTGTGTTTTTATATATATATATATATATATATATATATATGGGTCTACTTCACTTCACTGAAATCCCATTTTGCTGAAATTCGTTTCGGTGAGACCAAATCATTTAAAGTTCACAACACTCATTTCACTGAATCTCATTGCACTGACAGCTTACAATGCTACATTTCACAAGACTAAATGGGAAACCATAGACAAACTCACAAAACTAAAGCCTACCTTTTTCCACAACTTAAAAACTACTTATTTATCCTCTTAACAGAAGCCAGACAATATAAAATCAAACCCACTCCTCCAATAACTATATATACTAACTCCAGGTCGTACTACAGTGGGGATAAGGGCATATATCCTTTACTTGTCTCACAGTACTCTACACATTACCACAACAAGTCTATAGCTTACAATTCAGTGAAATGAGATTCAGTGAAATGACATTTCAGTAATTTGAACTTTAGGTGATTTGGTCCCAGTGAAATGAATGTCAGTGAAATGGCGTTTTGGTGAAGTTAAGTAGACCCATATATAGATATAGATATATATATATATATATATATATATATATATACATATACATACAGCTATTTATTTTTATTTAAATTAGCTTGATTGAGTGGTATGTTACTACAAGAGTTTCATTGTTTCATTTTAGCCCAAGAGCACTGAAAAGTAGGGTAATGAAGCTGCAGGGCAACATACCTCTTGACCTATAAACACAAGAAATTGGGACAAAACCAAAATCAATGGAGGATAAAGGCACAAAACTAGGGACATTTTTTTAAAATATTGGTCTTATAAACTTAGAAAGTTACTAGAATAACAGGTTTTGTATTAACATACATTTTCTGAAGGGTATGAAGTCTGAAACGTATATGTCATCAGGGACGCCAATACTCAATTTGCCAGAAAACCACAAATTTTATGAGGAAAAGAT
The DNA here is from genome assembly GCF_019279795.1 of Protopterus annectens. NCBI lineage: Eukaryota > Metazoa > Chordata > Ceratodontiformes > Protopteridae > Protopterus > Protopterus annectens. Next base: position 701,523,309 of record NC_056749.1, on the reverse strand, counting down.
CAAAAATAGGAGGCAAACATCTGGACATCCTGGGAAAATCTGGACAGCTGAGAGGTATGTTGTGCAATCTTACAATTGGTATACTTAAATAGCAGGGGTGTGGAGGCTACAGGGTGGTTTGCAGCCCAGCCAAAAACATTGGTTTTGTTTTGTTGATTTTCACTATTTGTGTAGTATATTTTTATGTTCTTTTTACTTTTAGTACTTTGAATTTGTGACAAGAAGTGTTATTCCCCTGCATATATAAACAGGCATTTTGCAAGTGTACGTCTCTAGGTTTCCCTACAACGTAGTTGGTTGATCTCTAACTTCCAGATGCTCTCTAGTTGTTTCATTTTTTTTTTAATTTCTCTAAGTCTTTTGGGTTTCTAATAACATGATGGGAATGGACCCCATTCCTAAGTCAAAGTATAATTAAGGTTCATCTTTGATGTCAGCCAGAAGTGCTGTATGTAGAACCCACAATGTGCCCATTAATGACTTCTTCTGCAATTCATATGAAGTTACATGCATCAGTAACATATCTAAATACGATTGCAGTTTCTTTTTATAAGACCTGCTGCTCCTACTACTACTAGAAGTGTCTGGGTATCCTTCTTCCACATCGCCCTCATTTCTGCCTGCATATCCTGGTATTTTACTTTGTGTCTCTCTGTACGTAAGGCACTGTAGTCGCTGGGTGTAGCGATTTCAATAATCAATCTTACTTTTGTCTTCTTTTCATGGACTACTATATCTGGTTTTCTCGTATCTATTTTTGAACTGTTGGTAATAGATGATCTCATGTGATATAAACTGCATAATTTTCTATGATGCTTTGTAGCTCATGTTTCCAGTGTATTTCAGCCACTTCAATGCCATAATGTTTGCACAATCCCCAGTGCAACAGTCTTGCCACATTATTATGCCTTACAGTATACAGTCTGCCATTAGTATGTCACAACCAACAACAAGATGTGTGACTATTTCCAATTCTGTTTTTTATAAAACATCTGTCTGTTTCTCCCTCATGTTCAGTGGACTTTGTACACCAACGTGTACCCAGTCCATTATCTTGGGCCACCAATATTAACCTTTTGTCTTTTGGTTTAAATTCACATCTCCTTAACCATTCCTGTGTTTGATCCTCATCAACATGAGGTTGTTCCAAGAGTTTTCCATATTTGCAACTATGTTTATGCATATTCCACATTTCTTGCCTTCTCTGATCCTTCACCTTATGTTCTTTCTTTTGTTTTTTGGAGCATTCAGTTTTTATCTACTTCTGGTTTGATTTCCATTCCTACTTGACACTGGTATGCTTCTGCTAAACTAAGGAGGGAAGCCATCTTAGACTTGTTCTCCTCATGTTACAAAACTTTCACTACGATTGGGTCTTGTGAGGTCAGCAGATATGTATACAGTCCCACAGCTGCAGATCTATACATGTAATCAGTTTCGAGGAGGCTCATACCTCCTTCAGAACAGGGAATATATAATCTTAGTATGCACTGATTGTTATAAATCATTTGATGAGCATGAAGCATCCGTCTTGTTTTCCTATCTAATCTATCCAACACCTTTTGGGGCCAGTCAATCACTACAAAACTGTAAGTTAAGACAGGAACAGCAAATTGGTTTATTGCTTGGACTTTGTTCCTAGATGTCAGCACTGTTTTCAGTATTAAGACTTCTAAAATATTCCTTACAACGTTTTATTCGCATTTGTTCATGTTTTATTGTTGATCCTTCATCAATTCCCAAATATTTATAGACCCCGTCTTGCTTAAATTCTTTTATATCACATTCTTGTCCTAAACTGATATTTTCTTGGTGTTGCAGTTTTCCTGCTTGAAAGGTTGCTTTTGCACATTTATCAAGACCAAATGACATTCTTATATCATCTGAAAAAGTTTTGACTACTTGCAATTGTGGTTTCAGTTTCTAATCTGATGAACTATACAGTTTTAAATCATCTACAAAAAGAAGATGAGAAGTCTTTATACTTTTGTTGTTTTCTGGGAGCCAAATTGTAGCCATGACCTAATCTTTTAAGTAGACAGCTTAATGGGTTAAGGGAAAAACAAAAGAGCAGCGGTGACAGAGTCACCCTGGAATATCCCCCTTTAAACTGTTATACCTGGAATAATAATTTGTCCTTTATCATAGCTTAACTGCAAAGTGGTTTGCCACTGTTTCTTGGTCGTAATGTAATCGATGATTTTTAAATACTCTTTTATCCATGAATGTGGGATATTGTCAAATGCTTTTTTATAGTCTATCCGTGCCATACTTAGATTTTCCCCCTTTTACAGTTCTCATTTATGACTTTAACAAATGATCCATTGTTCCATATGACTTTCTTTTATTAACCTTTTATTCTATTGCAATGATTCAGTTTTCTTCTAATTGAATACAAACTCTGTTGGCATCAATTCCAGTGTATAGTTTATATGTCTTTGGAAGGCAAATTATCGATCTATAGTTTTTAGGATAGCTTGCAGTGTCCCTCTTAAGTAGGAGCATTGTTTTTCCTGTTTTTAACCAGGCTGGTGTTTTTTCAGGTGCACATATAAATAGTTCTTACTCATGTATAAATCTTCATGTAAAGATGTTAATACTTTTAACCAGAAGTTAGGTACTGCATCTGAGCCTGGGGTTTTCCAATTAGAGACTTTTCTTAACTTTGTTTTAATCTCTCTGGCCATTACTTCATCCCATTCAATATCCTATATATTTGAACTTCTTATTCTTTCTTTTACTTCTGTCCATTTAGCATCTTTGTTACATTCCACAGGATCTTCATACTTATTTCTCCAAAATGTATCTATTTTTTCTTTTTTTCTGTAGTGTTTCATTTCCTATTGTATCGTTTCCCCATTCGCTACAAAACTTTTTTGGGTCATTGATAAATTGCATATTTTGTACTTTTCCTTTATATTTATCTGCATATCTTCTAAGTTTTTCTACATGTTCTGATATTTTTAGTTTATTTGTGATAGTGCATGATGGATCCTGATCTGTTCTGATACTGCACATTGCTTTTATCACGTCTATCTTTCGGAGTATTTTTTTTATCTGTTCCCTCTTTTATATACTTTTAAAAGTGACACTTCTTGTCTTAATTATTTTATAGTTTTCTCTCTTTGATACTTCCATGATAGCATCCAATTTCTCCCCTTCATTTCCCTTACTACCTTGTGTTTTTGTGTTAAGACTTTATCTGTTATTAATTTAGCTGCACAGTAATATATCCCATTTACATCTGTTATATTGCATGAACCTCTATGGACGGTCCTAATTACGGTGTTCATTTGTTTTATCAAACTTCTAACTTTTTGGGTTTTATTGACTTTCTGTAGTCTATTTCTTTCATTGATCTTTATGTCTATCCATCTCTATTAAATCAAGCAACTCTTCTCTTAGATCATTTTCTTCTAAATTGAGGACACATTCTTTGTTCTCTCTTTCCTGCGGAAACTCTATACAAAGTTCCACAGCATATTCCTGTGCCACACTCTCTTCAGTTTCACCCTGTGTCATCCATTGCTCTTTCATATGGGTACTCACTGACCTATCACTCCACAACATTGGTTGCATCAGAGTTGCCACAGTTTCCTGTTCCTTCCATTGCTGTGAAACTCCATCTGAACATTTGTACCTGTTTCCTATGGAAGACAACAAAGTATCTTCATCTGGTAACTGATCGGATATTTCCCACTCCATTGGTTTCACCTTCATTTGGGGGTACATTGCTCTATTCTGCTGTGATGTTTTTTGAGTTAGATTTAATACACTAAATTCTTCACTTTGCAGGTAATCCATAATCTGTTTCTATTCCTTTAGGTTCTCCATTCCTAATCCTTTTTTCTACTTTTCCTCTTAGTTTTCTTATTTGTTATATTGTAAAAGTTTCCATGTCTGGATGCCTTTGCCTGTATTTCTCATCGAATATCTTTGCAGCTGCCTTTTTTGTGTTGATTAATTTGGCTTTCTCCTTTGCATGAGTATTGTACCATATCAGATCTCTCTCTTTCCCATGCCCATATTTCTTTTTTATAGCTTTCAAAAGTCTAGAGTTTGTTCTTTATATTTTCACACTTTCTCAGTTGCTTCTTTTTCCAAACAGACCAAGGTTTCTTGGTTTATGCAATGTTTTTCATAAACAGTTGTATTAATGAACAGAAATTTTTATTCTTGCATAATAGTAACGATACAGAATTTCTTTTTTATCCTCAATAGTCCACTCTATTGTCTTTATGGCTCTTTTTTGCCCTATCAGTTTTTGTGATTTTTGTGGGCTGCTACTTCCTTATATAACAGGGGAGCCATCCTCCCCCTCGGACTGGCCTAGCCCTATTGTAGGAATGTTTCTGCGTCTTGAGGATTCTATACTGTCATTTTTTTTCCAGTCGTGGCACCAGTGAGCCTACCAGGATTGCCCACTTTTATATCCTGGGTCTTGTGCACCCAGCTATCTTTTTTCTATTTTTTAACCAACTTCTGTCCATGATATATGCTATATAAGATACAGTCTATATATCAGTGTCATCTTGGTGAGATTTTGTGAAAAACAGGGTCCACCTCATGAAGGTAGTAAAGGATAAATTCAGTTTCAGCAATACTACTCTCTTTTGCTTAATTACTTATCTCTCCATTCATCTTTCTCTGTATACTTACATGTCAATGTTGTTGTTTCTTTCGGCTTTAACCAGTTAGGGGTCACCACAGTGGAACTCCGGTCTGCTAATGATTGGTAGTTGATTTTTATGTGTCCGATTACCAGCCCTGATGCAAAACCTTCAACGAAGGTCGCCCATTCACGCTTGTCTCCATGCAGAAGATGCTCTAGCTGAGAATCGAACCGGACAGCGTCTTACTATGAGGCAACAATGCTACCGCAGCACCACCACCACGGGTTACGTCAATGCAAATAGAAATTCTTAAGACCTCATACAATATTTTTGTCATGTTTTAAGCAGGTATTGACTCCAGGGATCTGTGCAGATCCATTAGTTCTCTGACTCTTTTGGGTTCCTGATGAGCTTTGTGATTTGCACAACTTAGAATAGCTATTCTTTCTTTGCATTGCACTCTTGCCCTACTGAACCTATATCTGAAAATCTGACCTTAATCTTCTGCATGCTGATGTGATTATTTTCTGTGTGTGTGCATGAAGCAGTTAGCATTGTCGTCTCACAGCAAGAGGTTCTCTGGTTCGATTCTTGGCTGGGGTGCCTTCTGTGCAAGTCTGCATGTCATCCTTGCAGTCACGTGGGTTTCCTCCAGGTTCTCCAGTTTCCTCCCAAATTCCAAAGATATCCAATAGACGGATTGGACACTCTAAACTGGCCATAGGTGAGAGTGTGTGTGCAAGTGAGTGGTTTGAATGAACTACTGTGGCAGGGCTAGCTACCTGGCAGTGTAAACCTTGGCTCGAGATGAGGATGGATATGGATATATATATATATATATATATATATATATATATATATATATATATAATACACATACACACACATTTTATATATAACCTAGCCACTGGGGATGCACAAGCCAGTGCATTTCTTTGTGCCGGTCCCAAGCCCGGATAAATGGGGAGGGTTGCGTCAGGAAGGGCATCCGGCATAAAACCTCTGCCAAAAATTACTGATGTGGAGAAGTTTTCATAATTACATACCAGATCAGTCGAGGCTCGGGTTAACAATGACTGCCACCAGTACTGTTAGCCAACAGGGTGCTGGTGGAAATTGGGCTACTGTTGGCCGAAGAAAAAGAGGAGGAGGAAGGCATGCCCGAAGGGAGGAAGAGAGGAGGAAGGTTAGGAGTGTAGTACTGACGGTAGGAACTTTGAATGTTGGCAGTATGACTGGTATAGGGAGAGAGCTAGCTGATATGATGGAGAGAAGGAAGGTTGATATATTGTGCATGCAAGAGACCAGATGGAAGGGGAGTAAGGCCAAGTGTATAGGAGGTGGGTTCAAATTGTTCTATCATGGTGTGGATGGCAGAAGAAATGGGGTAGGGGTTATCCTAATGGAACAGTATGCCAAGAGTGTTTTGGAGGTGAAGAGAGTGTCTGATAGAGTGATGTTTATTAAGCTTGAAATTGATGGTGTAATGATGAATGTTGTTAGTGCATATGCTCCACAAGTTGGGTGTGCGATGGATGAGAAAGAAGAATTTTGGAGTGAGTTAGATGAAGTCATGGTGAGTGTACCCAAGGGTGAGAGACTAGTGATTGGAGCGGACTTCAATGGGCATGTTGGCGAAGTGAACAGAGGGGATGAGGAAATGATGGGTAGGTATGGTGTTAAGGAGAGGAATGCAGAAGGTCAGATGATTGTGGATTTTGCGAAAAGGATGGACATGGTTGTGGTGAATACGTATTTTAAGAAGAGGGAGGAACATAGGGTGACGTACAAGAGTGGAGGAAGATGCACACAGGTGGATTATATCCTATGTAGGAGGGCCAGTCTGAAGGCGATTGGAGACTGTAAAGTGGTGACTGGGGAAAGTGTAGTTAAGCAGCATAGAATGGTGGTCTGCAGGATGATGCTGGTGATCAAGAAGCAGAGGAGGAGGAGTGTGAAAGCAGTGCCAAGGATTAAATGGTGGCAGTTAAAAAAGGGTGATTGTGAGGTGGAGTTCAGGGAAGAGTTAAGACAGGCACTGGGAGGCAATGAAGAGTCACCGAATAGCTGGGTAACTACAGCAGAGCTAGTAAGGGAGACTGCTAGGAAGGTGCTTGGTGTGACATCTGGACAGAGGAAGGAAGACATGGTGGTGGAATGAGGAAGTACAGGAGAGTATACAGAGGAAGAGGTTGGCGAAGAAGAAGTGGGATTGTCAAAGAGATAAAGAAAGTAGACATGAGTATAAGGAGATGAGGCGCATGGCAAAGAGAGAGGTTGCGAAGGCTAAGGATAAGGCATATAGAGAGTTGTATGAGAGATTGGACACTAAAGAGGGAGAAAAGGACCTGTACCGACTGGCTAGACAGAGGGAAAGAACTGGGAAAGATGTGCAGCAGGTAAGGGTGATAAAGGATAGTGAGGGAAACATACTCACAAGTGAGGAGAGTATGTTGAGCAGATAGAAAGAGTACATTGAGGGGCTGATGAATGAAGAGAATGAGAGAGAGAAGGTTGGATGATGTGGGGATAGTGAATTAGGAAGTGAAGCAGATTAGCAAGGAGGAAGTATGGACAGCTATGAAGAGGATGAAGAATGGAAAGGCTGTTGGTCCAGATGACATACCAGTGGAAGCATGGAGGTGCTTAGCAGAAATGGCAGTGGAATTTTTAACCAGATTGTTTAATGAAATTTTGGAAAGTCAGAGGATGCCTGAGGAGTGGAGAAAAAGTGTTTTGGTACCTATCTTTAAGAATACGGGTGATGTGCAGAGCTGCAGCAATTACAGAGGGATAAAATTGATCGGTCACAGCTTGAAGTTATGGGAAAGAGTAGTGGAAGCTAGGTTAAGAAGGGAGGTGAAGATTAGTGATCAGCAATATGGTTTCATGCCAGGAAAGAGCACTACAGATGCAATATTTGCTCTGAGAGTGTTGTTGGAGAAATACAGAGAAGGTCAGAAGGAGTTGCATTGTGTCTTTGTGGACTTATAGAAAGCATATGACAGGGTGCCTAGAGAGGAGTTGTGGTTTTGTATAAGGAGGTTGGGAGTGGCAGAGAAATATATAAGAATGGTACAAGATATGTACAAGGGTAGTGCGACATTGGTGAGGACTTCGGTAGGAGTGACAGATACATTTAAGGTGGAGGTGGGATTACATCAAGGATCAGCTCTGAGCCCTTTTTTATTTGCAGTGGTGATGGACAGGTTGACAGATAAGATTAGACAAGAGGCCCCGTGGACTATGATGTTTGCAGATGACATTGTGATATGTAGTGAGAGTAGGGACCAGGTTGAGGAGACCCTGGAGAGGTGGAGATATGCTTTAGAGAGGAGAGGAATGAAGGTCAGTAGGGCTAAAACAGAATATATGTGTGTAAATGAGAGGGAGAGTAGAGGAATGGTGAGGATGCAGGGAGTAGAGTAGGTAAAGGTGGATGAGTTTAAGTACTTGGGATCAACAGTTCAGAGTAATGGTGAGTGTGGAAGAGAGGTGAAGAAGAGAGTACAGGCAGGGTGGAATGGGTGGAGAAGAGTGTCAGGAGTGATTTGTGACAGACGGGTACCAGTAAGAGTGAAAGGGAAGGTCTACAAGAGGGTAGTGAGACCAGCTATGTTATATGGGTTGGAGACGGTAGCATTGTCGAAAAGGCAGGAGTCAGAGCTGGATGTGGCAGAGTTAAAGATGTTAAGATTTGCACTGGGTGTGACTAGGATGGACAGGATTAGGAATCAGTATATTAGAGGGTCAGCTCAGGTTGGACAGTTTGGAGACAAAGCAAGAGATGCGAGATTGCGTTGGTTTGGACATGTGCTGAGGAGGGATGCTGGGTATATTGGGAAAAGGATGCTAAGGATGGAGCTGCCAGGTAAGAGGAAAAGAGGAAGGCCTAGGATGAGGTTTATGGATGTGGTGAGAGAGGACATGCAGGTGGTTGGTGTGAAAGAGCATGATGCAGAGAACAGGAAGAAATGGAAACAGATGATCCGCTGTGGCGACCCCTAACGGGAACAGCCGAAAGAAGATGATGATATATATATATATATATATATATATATATATACATATATACATACATACATACACACACACACACACACACACACACACACACACACGTGTATGTATATAAAAGGATACACAAGCTTGGAAACTGCACAGTTTCAGACCAGAAACAGCAGCAGCAACAAAAAATGTCAAGCACCAGAATTTTCTTCTAACATTCATTGTTCGTGTATAATAGACCTGTTTTTAACTATATATCTTCTTCAGTGTTGTAACCCAATAATCCATTAAATCATCTTTAAATAAAGTGGAGTCACATGATTAAACAGCATTAATCAGTAATTGACACAGAAAGTATCACTGCAGTCAAAGTAAATCTTACCAGTAGTCCAGAAATCAAATTAATAAGTATGCATTGTTCACAATATTTATAACCATCTATAACCATAATATATGTATAAAGTTATAACAAAAATAAATACAGAATATCTATGTAATACATACAATAGCCAGCAGTTCAGTAAATGTATTTTTTATAGTACAACATCACCATCTTGTGGAGAAATAAATAATTGCTTTCAAAATTTCAAAAATAACCCTAGATATTCAGCTAAAGGAAATATATATAAAAATGTTTAATTGGTCTAAAGATAATTAATATCTGACAGAACCAATATTTAATAAATGGTATTTAAAAAGTTTAATTAAGGCCTTGTTGAAAAGAAGCACCCAAATTAACCATCCATAATCTTTCTTTCTGGGTAAGTAAAATGTGCTTCCTATGTATGGTCAAAGTACTAGTAATACAATCTATTTCTATTAAAGAAAAAATTGTATTAATATGTGTGAAAGTTTGTTTACTTAAACCAATTCTGGTTCTGTGACAATATCACTTAGATGAAGGACTGTACTTTCTTTAAAGGAATAGGATGTCTGCCCTGTGTAAAAAGCTCCATATCCACAAATTGCCATGCTCATCACCCAGGGAGTACTGCAAGTAATCAGATAATACATCTCAAATACTTTTCCAGTATTAATAGATGTAAATGCTTAGTGTTAAATATTTTGGGACAATAAGTACAATTTCCACATAGATAACATCCTTTAGGGGGAACTTGTAGTGAATCAGTATGTTTGATTGGAAACGTATGTTTAATTCCAGAAACTAATTGTCCTAAAGTATGCCTTGCCTGATAACTAAAATTAACCCTTTTAGAAAAATACTTCCAAAAAACTGTCCATATTTATTATTTAATATATCTCATATCAAATGACTACTGGTCCCATAGGTAGTATCTGACCTTCAATTGTTCCTGAGAAATGTGTTTATTAATTATGCCATACTTCCAGTACTTCTGATCTGGATGTCTTTTCTGCATCCTAGCATGCTTGTTACATAATGTTTATCTGATAGTTCCCAAAACAAAATGTATTAGTTTTGGCCTTTTTCCCATGGTCAGTTCCTAGCTAGAAATACTTCTTATTTTCAGGAATTGGGATATGGATATATTATTTCTAATGTACCCAGCATGGTAATAACTAATACACAACAATGATTTTTTTTTTTGAAAATGGCTTGCTATAAGTAGCAGTGGTGAGAAAACAGCTGTGTAAGTAAACTTATCATTACAGTAGATGTTCAACTGATCACTCTGCAGAAGCCTGATCTATATCAGTTCTATCCTACCAAGGATACAACGGCCAGCTTCCAAAGCTTCATGGCAACGTCTACACACCCAAAGCGTTAGTCAGCTGAGCTGACTAAAACACAGGTTTGGGTGCTACATTCCCGAGAACAATGCTAGAAAAATAGAAATGATAAAGACCCACTGCCTGGCTTAAAAACATACAAGATCATTTGAGCGTCAACTGTTATGGCAAGTTTACTTACATGACTGCACTATGTTCTTCATATGAATCACTGCTGCAGTAGCCGGAGCTACATGGGTAGATTAGTATAACTTATATTGCCTGGAATGAAGAAGGAAGAGGTTTTAAGAACCTCTGTAGAATGGTCTTAGAAAAGTCTGTCCTAGACCTAGAGAAAGAATCTAGTTTATAGTTCTTTGTGAAAGTGTTCGCAGAGAGCCAAGTTACTCTTTCTAGAATACTTCTTGAATCTGACCCTTTCCAAAAAAAAAAAACACAACTCCAAGGCTCTTGTAGAATAAGTCTTGACCCTGCCTGGAATAGTTTTGTTGTGGTGGGTATATAAAAAAGGTAATAGTGTAAGACAAACATTTAGAAACAGTATAGACACAAGATATCCATTTCTTTTTTTACCTTTACAAGAAAGATCAGCAGAGAAGAGATCCTGCAAGATTTTGTTCTGTTACTTTAGTACTTGAATTGTATGTGGACATCCAAGGTATGAAATATCCTGCCTCCCTCATATTAGATTCTGGAAGGAAGAGAGCGAGATGGAAAGCCTGGCACAAGGTAAACTTGGGTACCACTATAGGCATAAATAAATGTTAGTTCTTACGGTAACTCCACCAGTGTGGAAAATAAGATAAGGCTGACCCACCATCAGGGCTTGCAACTCTGATGCTCTTCTTACAGACAGACAGAGCAATTAGTAGCACTGTTTTCTAGGTAAGAACATCAAGACGGCCTGATTTGCTGGTTCAGATAGAGCAATAGTTAATTATACTAACAGCAAATTAAAACCCCAAGGAGGAGGAGCCAGATGAATTCTAAGAGGCTTCATATGCATCACCCCTTTGCACATTTTCACATGAGAATGCACTGAAAGAGAGGGGATCCAAGAGCAGAAATCCTAAAATGGCCAATGGATGAATGTTGATTAAGGAGAAAGATAGGCCATAGGAAACTACTTCCTTTAATATCCGCTGCCCGTCCTCATACAAAGGTGCCTAAACAGTATTAAGGTTCTATGATCAAGGCAGTCACTTATAGTTGTTAAAGTCAGGAATCAAGATGCATCAAATACCCCTGGTCTTATGTGAGTAGATCCAGTCTGTGAGGATCTGTGGTACATGCCCCTGGCTACTCAGAAAGAATGGAGAACCACTGTTGCTAGAGGGGAGACAACACAATGATTCAGAATGACCTTGAATTTTATTGGAAAGAGTGGAGACTCATACAAGAGAATTCCTATCCAAGGAAAAGAAAAAGCATCTGTTTCCAGGCCTTCAAGAATGGGGACCTGGAAAAGAATTTTGCCAATAATATTTGAAATGGAGGCAAAATCTATCTGGAGTGTTTCTTACAGCTGGATCCATTCTCAGAAGACCTACTGATATAACTTTTTATTAGTGAGTATTGTTTCTGGTACTGCTCAGTTTGTATGACACACAGTGTTGGTCTGACAGTATGTAAGATGCTTGTAGAGTGAAACTATACTGAAAAGCTATATCTCAGGCTACCATGGCTACTCTGCACATAGTGTTAGAACTGGCTCCTCCTTGCTTATGTACCACATAGCTATAGTGTTTTCTGTAAACACTTGTAAAGGTCTCAGGGACCACAAATTAATGAAAAAGAGTTGGGAAGATTTATCAGTTTCAAAATCTTTTTTTTTTTACTTGTGTGTTTTGGTCTTTTTTTTTTCCTTTCACAAAGACTTTGCACTTTTATCCCCATAGACACTGCTCCCCAAGAAAAGTCTGAGGTGCCTGTAGTGACTGGCTGTTTGAGCTGGGAGGGAGAATGGGATACCTGGATTATGAAATAAATATGGTATCTCCAGCCAAAAAATCTCTCTATTCCCTAAATCCCAAAACTGGAAACTGAAGAGTCAGAGGATGTGAATGTCGTGACTATACAAATTACTGGTATTAATGGATTTTTGTCATGTGGAGTCTTGAAAAGCATATCATGGAAAACATTGATGCCATGAGAGCCAGAATCCTGAGAAATTCCCTTGCTGAGACAGAAGTCAGTTAAAGTCAAAGTGAACTTTATTGTAATTCAGACCGCACAACAGTGGAACTGAATGAAATTGCGTTATTTCAAATTCAATATATATATATATATATATATATATATATATATATATATATATATATAACATATACTGATAATATTAATACAGCAATACATATACTAATGCTAATCCAACAATAACAGCAGTAAGGCATTTATGCAGTGCAGTAACAAGTATAAAGACATGCACCAAGACTATTCCACTTGCATGTCTTCGTCAGTACCTAAAATACTGCATAGATAATACATTGCACAGATCAGAATCAGACAGATTTCAAATTGCGTGGAATGCTAACTTGGCATACTGCACAGAATGTTAACTTAGCATCATTAATATTGCACATAAGATATAAGATTGTACTTTCATAGAGTTATTGTATATGTCTCACATAAGAATCACAGCGCCAAAAGTAACCTTAATGTGTTTAAGGTTTGTGAAGGTGTGAAGGAGGGGAAATCTTGAATAGTCCTTAAGACTGTCCTTATTTCGGGCAATGGGGCAGATTCCACTACTTTTTGAAATTCTCTGCTGCAGTTTGTTAAAATCAACTTAAGCAGCAGCTAGCAGGGACTGTTTATTCTTCCTTTAATAAAATCAGTAGAGGCAGCAGTAAATCTCTTTGATAACTTGAAGAAGGAAGGCTGAAAAACTGAGATAACCCATTAATCAGCACACCTCTCTCATCACACTTCACAAGTACCCCTGCAGCAGGTTGTCTGAAGCTAGCTCTCTGTCCAAGGGAGAAACTGATGCCAAAATATATTCTTCATATTCTCAAAAGAGGCATGCATAAACAAAGAAATCAGCCTGACAGGTGAGAATTGTGAAAACAAATGTTATAGAAGACTATACTTTTCCCCCAAATCTATCAAAACCCTTCTCATCCTTATGAAAGGGAAAGGGATTAGTATTAACCAAATGTTTAGCAGCAGCTGGGATCATAAAAGTAATAGCTGCTGGGTCTGACTTGGGATAAGTGCATAGAAATTTAAAGAAAATTGAATTTAAAACAGTCTGTATGCTTTTTTGAGAGGCAGAAGGCTGGCAAGTTACAGCCTATGAGAAAAACACCATCCCAAGCAGACGTAACAGGAGGAATAGAAGAAGGTTTCAGAAATTCCATCTGTAACAAATCATACTTCCTCACTATTTTCCTACTGAAAAATTTGTTTTATTCTGGAAATAGGTACAGAGAAAGAGAATCGTTCAAAGGGACTGGCTGAAGTCACACACTCCTCTGCATCATAATCAGTAAGCTGTGGAGACAAAAAGCAAACTAAATTTAAAATCATTTAAACGTTCAGGCTCTTAAAACTCTTTAGATAATGAGAAATCCCTTTGTCCAGAAATAGCCATAGTATATCTCTGAAACTTCTATCTCCAGAATGTGGACCAAATGGGTAAAAATGTGGAACGTGCTAACAGCGTAATAATACCAGTGAAAAAAGCTCACAAGATGGTTAAAACATGTTATTTTGTACTTAAAACCTTCTTTTGATTAATTAATATTATTTAGTATTTGTAGTGGTTATCGGTTAAAAATTTTTAACACTGAATGTGTGACAGACCCTTTTGATGTGGATCAATGAGGATCATGGACTTTTTAAGACTCAAAATGAGAAACATTCCTCAAAATGAGGTACATTTGAGAGGTATGAGACATACAGGAAGGTTCAAGTGCCTGCACTAAACCCTGAATTAAGCCCAAAATAACTATTGTCCAGAGAAATTGAAACAGTAGAAGATATAAATTTAAGTAGTTTCTTTTTTACAGGAATTTCTGAAAAAGAAAACAGACTGATTATTGCCAGCAAAGACCTCCCAAGGGATGGTCATAGCTTTCTGGCTAGATCAAGTAGAGTGGCTCTCCCTTGCCCACCAAGGGCTCTTCAACAGTCACAGGGACGTGTCTAAGCTCTGGTCCACGGTAGCTGTAGGAACTATTGAAGCACTGATGAAGGCTGATTAAGGCGAAACTGGTATGCTGTTATGGCAGAATAAAGTTATGTTTACGTAGTAAGGAATTCTGCTATTTAGTAAGTATCTATTCACCATAGTGTGAGGAGTGCTGGCTGCTGTGTTGGTGTATATTAATTTGCCTTTTTGCCATGCACCTGGCCTTACTTGCATGAATTGTTGGAGGTTGGCTGTAGGGATTATACCAGCTGGATTCATTGTGACCAACTACTAATTATGGTATTGTACCAAGATTTAATGCACAGAGACCAACTGTTTCTGGATTCCAATAGTTTTCTTTGACCACTGGCCATAATTTTTCATTACCTACATGTCCTAGCACCTGATGATTGTATGTTACCAACTGTTTTGCTAGCTGATATGGCACATAAGGTAATCTTAATCCTTTTGTAGTGAGATAAACCAAGAATTCTTTAGGTGGGATCCTTTCTATCATGCATTGACTAGTTTCTTCTTCCAAACCTTGTTGCTTTTGTATTCAAACCAAATCCTCGGTGATATCCCTGGCCTGGTTTACACCACTAACTTGTTGTACTGCTTCAGCTGGTTTTAAATCAGGATACAACTTCCATCCTGTCTTTGCTGCCTGTTTGGTTAACGCGTCTGTTTTGCATTTAATTTGAACACTTTTGAGGCTGATTTTTGATGGGCTTTTACCTTTAAGATACTGAATTGCCCTTGTACATTCTTTTGTTGTATGGTTTTCCATATATTTTGCAAAACTTCTGCATGTTTTAGTGGTTTTCCTGCACTGTCTGCAAAACCTCTATGAGCCCAAACAGTCGTGTGTAAACGTAAGGAGTTTACCACATATTGACAGGATTATAGTGCTGTAGTAGGTACAGTACTGCTTCCAATTCAGCCATTTGAGCTGACATGTGACCCGGGAGCTGCAGCAGATCTGGAACTCCCAAGTCTGTCTTTTCTGGTATTACTGCAAATCCTGTCACATACCATCCATTTTCCCAGTACCTGGCTCCATCTGCAAAGACAGAGGGCAAAAATGATTATAATCTGGTGATATGGGGGATTTTTCTGGCTTGGTCAGATTGTTGATGAGGTTATGCTGCTTTCTCTCATATCCCAGCTAGATGGACAAATATTTTTCTCCTGCTTGAAAAATTATCTTTTTTTGTACTGAAAGTAATCATCCACCTAGCAAATACTGCTTGACTGATACCATCTGTAATCTTGTTCATTTCGAAACTGTCTACTAGTACTTGCACTATTATGGATGAAAAGACTGTTCGATATTCTGTCTGTTTGTTTACCCAATATATAGCCAAAAATTTCTGAATACAGGGGTGATATCCCTTCTCTACCCGAGTCATTTTGTGACTACAAAAGGGAAGTGGTCTCAAAGTCTTTTGTGATCTTTTATCTCCCCCATGTGGCCATTCTTGTAATAACAGCACTGATAGTGCAATTTCCCCTGCTGCCACTTGTGAAACAAACAGTAAATTTGAAGTTGGCGCTATCAGTTCTGTAGCCCTTGCCAATTTCTTCTTCATAGCTGCGTAGGATTGTTCCTCTACCACACCTCATTCCAGAGTGCTATTGTTTTTTTTTGCACGGATGACATATTATACAGTGGTCCTGCTGTGTGTGCATAGTCCTCAATCAATTCTCTGTTGTAGTTCATGATACTCATGAATTTATGCAAATCCGAGATAGTCACTGGTTTTTGCATTTGTAAAATACCTTGTACTCTCTGTATGCATGGAGATCTCCTCTTTGGCTTAATAATGGTTCCTAAGAATTTGACTTCTTGTGAAAGAAACTATTTTTTCATTCTACCTTAAATACCACCTCCTGCAGTGTTGTGAAAACCTCTTTTAATTTTTTTTCAATGCTGCTTTACAGTTTCCGACTGTACAAAAAAAAAAAAAGTGTCGCCTCCTTTTAAAAGTAATAAAAAGTCATGTGACAGTCATTAAAAACACATTTCCCCATTTAAAAAAAATAATATTTTACAGAAATAAGTATAGTTTCTGTCATAAAAAGAAAATTGGAAGTCTTTTTTTTCCAGAAGGGAACTTATCTGCTCAACAGTAGAACAGCGTTTCTTTTAGTCAGGTCAGCTTGAGCTAACTAATGGTTTGAGGACATGGAAGGTGCTCTGAAGCTTTGGAAGCTGGCTGGCTGTATAACCCATAAAGCTTAGGCTACTTGCAGCACTGATACATATAAAGAACATCATTATTTTTAATAACTAGTATATCCAAAAATTATTCTATGTCAAAATATAGGTTAGACAGATAAACTAACATTTTTCAAGCTATCCAATAAACTAACAATCATGTAAAAATATCACCAGGTATCAGAATGTGTTTTAAAAAAAGATTATTTTGTTTATTGTAAATGTAATTAAAAAAACAAAGATGTCAGCATATATTGGCACACACTTTGCACCCATGGCCATTGCCTTCACTTAAAACAATTATCCATAAAATAAAAAGCATTTTTCATCTGCACTTCTAACAAAATTAATAAAAGGAAAAATTAAATTCTGGAGAATATAACCCAGATGTTTCCAGAAAGTCCTGATGTGCATGAATACCCCCATATGAGGACAGGGGTGATCTTAGGCCAGTTAAACCTATATGGCCTGGTAGAGCACCTCTTCCTCAAGGGGCCTTGCACTATGCTATGACAGATTTGTAATGCCTTAAGTTGCCCAGAGATTTGCCTGAGAGACACAAAAACAAAGTGCATTATCCCGCTGTTGCCCTCGTCTGTTCTTTGGTATTTTCCTACTGACAGTCTTGCTCCAGTAATAGTTAAAATTCTTATTAGTGGAGTGGACATTTCCCATCGTGCACTACAGCAGTGGCTAGTGCATTATTAGTAACAGCAGCTTCATGCCTCTTGTAGGACTCACAGTGTTAAATGCTCATGCTCCCATAGTGGTTAGTTGCTATTGCTGAGCGCTCAACAGGGATTTTAGCCAAAAACTGGTAGGATTAAACATCTGGTTTTCTGTACTGCTCCAGTTACTGTTTCAGTGAAACAATAAGATCCAGTTTATCCCTTTCAGTACCCACCACTGTATAGCACTAAACAGCCTAAACTGGTTAGAACTACCTCATCAACTAAATCATACACCACTTCTTACAGCCTATAAAATTATCCAGAATCCATCTGCTTGTCCCGCACTAAATAACTTTATGCACAACTATGCTTCTAGTTGGTCATTATGATTCAATGACCAAAAACTCCTGTCTGTCCACAAACCTGACAAATCTGCTGGTTATTGTCTATACTTGTACCATGTTACTAAGGCTTGGAACTCATCTCTATCCATCAGCTCAATACCTTCCCCTCCTGTTCTTCAAAACCATTCTGAAAGACTTCCTAGCCAAAAGCTGGCTCTGTTCTTGCTTAAAACCAGGAAAAACTACATCCCTAAATGTGGATAAATACCTATTTATACCTTATATCTTCTTATTCTCCCATCTTCACTCACTTCCTGACTTCTACAAATTTCTCTCCCCTGCCTTTCTCTCTATGTATACCACAAGCCTGCTTTTCTCTCACTTTGCACTGTAATTCCTGTTTGTATTATACTAACTTGCCTTTAATTTCTTTATAAACAGGCTACAATTTCTCTAACTATTAAATTATTGTCATATAACTTGTATCCACTCTCTCAACCAATCTTATTATATCATGTCTAATTTGGTATAATTATTTAAACTGATCTTGTATTATTTTTAATGACTGTATATTTATTATTCTTAAAGTGTTTTGTAATACTTTGGAACTTTTTTCCCCAAGCCTCCACTGAAAATGGGCTCCTACCCAGTCAGACTTTCCCATTAATCAAATGTCAATAAAATTAATTAAAATTGAAGACTGATAAGAGAGGTACAGTGTTTTATTTTGCTTTTCTTCATGATGTGGGGTTTATGATTGGTTGCTAATGAATGCAAGAGATAATTGTGAAACAGTAAACATAAAAATCAGTGTGATATGAGGTAACTTCTGATCACTAACACTTCTGACAGATTGCTACCATTTCACCAGTATGGCAGAGAATGGTTGGTGCAGTCACAGATAGGAGCAAAAGTATTCCAGAGATGTGAAATATGAAGTGTGCTTGTGCTGGGTGGTAGAAGGCAAAGGTAGACAGAAACTGTTTCGTCTGAACATGGGAAAACAGTAACAAAACAGTTTAACTCATAAATGTACATCAGGGTCAGGGATATCACAGTTTCAGAGTCACCTACAAAATTTAGGGTGAGCAGATATTTTAAGATATCAAACAGC
Organism: Protopterus annectens; assembly: GCF_019279795.1. Classification (NCBI taxonomy): domain Eukaryota; kingdom Metazoa; phylum Chordata; order Ceratodontiformes; family Protopteridae; genus Protopterus; species Protopterus annectens. The sequence goes on along the minus strand of NC_056749.1, from coordinate 701,504,493 downwards.
TGAACTGGACTGGGAAAGAGTTTTGGGTAGAAGTATATTATAAAAAGCTGAAGAAACGGTGTGGGTTTTGCATATTCTCCCTATATTTGTTAAGGCATTGTTATTTCCTCCCACCTGCCAACACATGATGCCCAGTGACTACTTTAAAGTTTTCAGCATGTAATCCATACTGTTGCCGTTGTAAACTGTGATATGGTTGGAAAAGATCTGCATTACCCAATTTAACAAATAATTAAATGAATAAAAATAAACTTTTAGAAATTGTTATAAGTGAGGTGATGTGTGAACAATACCATTTTTTATTTTATTTATTTATTTTATTTTATTTTTGTTAACCGGGAAAGTCCGACTGGACACAGGTCCATTTTCAGCGGAGGCCCGGGGAGGAAAGCTCCATGATACAATATAATATTAGATTAAAACAGTACAAAGCAATTCTTAACATTTATAAGTAGTACAGAGGACCATTTACATGGCATGTGATAACTCTAGTAGAATATACAGTCAGTACTCTAGTAGAATATACAATTAGTACAAATAATACAAATATATATAAAACATTTTTTTTTTGTAGAAATACTAGTAAATATAAAGTTGTAATACATTTATGCTTTAGTATAACCGAGAAGTAAATAAATGCCCATAGTGGCATAAAAATAGGGCAAAGGTATAGGTAGGATGCGAGTAAGATAAGCACTGTTAGGTATTGTGTTAGTCTAGAAACGGATTAGAGTGTTTTTCAGGTAAGGGATATGGTACAGTACAAGTGTTGGAATGTTTACTGCTGTTAGATTGATGAAATGTTAGGATGAATCTGTGGGATAGCAGTAGAGCTCAGTAAAGGAAAATGTTGTAGTGTAGCATAGTCCTTGCAACTGAGCATAGATGTTGCTACCCTGGGGTATAGCAAGAGCAGAGCCAGATGTTAGAATAGTAGGATTTCAAGAGGTGTTTGAAATGGGTGCAAGAAGTAGTGCTGGTTATATTGTTTGGGAGTGAGTTCCAGGTTTGTGCTGTTGTGCAGGCAAAGAGAGATTTACCTGCTTCATTTTTATGTCTAATTACTTGAATAAGGTTTTGGTTGCTAGATCTCAGGGCTCTAGTGGTGGTGTAGGGCTTAATTAATTGTTGGAGGGCAGGAGTTTTTTCAGGGTAGTAGTAGAGTTTATGTGCAACTATGGCTAGATTGAGTCTAAGTAGCTGAGGAAGTTCCAGCCACTTGAGTTGCATTAGGGAAAGACAGTGATGGGATCTATTTGAGGAGTCTGTTGCAAATTTGGCAATTTTGTTGTAGCACGATTCCATTTTGTGAAGTTCAGTCAGATGAAGGTTAGTTAAGATAGGGGAGGCATAGAGAAGGACAGAGAGGAGGTGGCTTCTTGCAATAGTGGCTTTGGTCTGATTCGTCATGAACTTTTTATTTCTATGGAGCAGACCCAGTTTTCGGTTGACCTTTTTGATGGTTTGTGCTATATGGATATCATACTTTAGGTGGTTATCAATGTCAACTCCTAGTAGTTTGGTGTGGTTGATTGGTGTGATTTGAATATTGTTTTTGGAGTTTATAGTGAGGTTATAGTCTGAGTTGGATGATCTGCCAGGGGTGAATAGTTTAAGTTTGGTTTTCTAAGGAGAGACTTGAAATTATTGTTGTTGTTATTTATGAGCAACAGTTTTATGTGATTTTATGGGAACACACTGACTGTAACAAGTAACAACTATGACAATTAACTGGGCAAGGAACTCCAGTGATTCAGAGAAACAGCCGAAGACGACTGGATAACTGTGAAGAAAGAAATGAGTGAAACTAGATGAGAATGTATAACGGAGGTTAAAAAATGGGTACTTATGTATTATGGCAATCAGATTTCTAACCTGGTATAAGTCATAATGTTATCACTGCTTTAAAACATTTTCTCTCATTTAAATTTACTAAGACTGAAATCAACACACAGTTTCTGTCCAGTATAGTATTACATAGCTTTACTTCAGGAAAATAAGTAAGCTGTGCCTATATTTCTGAGGATGAATATGCTGAGTTACATCATATTATCTCAACCAGGTTGCGAGCAACTCTCTTATGATATATTCACATGCCATTCATGTGGCGACAAAATTATTTAATGTTATTGTGTCAATTTCTAAGTATATAAATATTTAAAATCTAGCCAGATTTTTAGGCTGTTGTCTTCCTGTTAGTTTAGATTTTCTCCAGATTTGTTGTACTACGATGTTGACAGGACTGTGTCATCATTACTTGTACTACGATGTTGACAGGACTGTGTCATCATTACTTGTACTACGATGTTGACAGGACTGTGTCATCATTACTTGTACTACGATGTTGACAGGACTGTGTCATCATTACTTGTACTACGATGTTGACAGGACTGTGTCATCATTACTTGTACTACGATGTTGACAGGACTGTGTCATCATTACTTGTACTACGATGTTGACAGGACTGTGTCATCATTACTTGTACTACGATGTTGACAGGACTGTGTCATCATTACTTGTACTACGATGTTGACAGGACTGTGTCATCATTACTTGTACTACGATGTTGACAGGACTGTGTCATCATTACTTGTACTGCGATGTTGACAGGACTGTGTCATCATTACTTGTACTACGATGTTGACAGGACTGTGTCATCATTACTTGTACTACGATGTTGACAGGACTGTGTCATCATTACTTGTACTACGATGTTGACAGGACTGTGTCATCATTACTTGTACTACGATGTTGACAGGACTGTGTCATCATTACTTGTACTACGATGTTGACAGGACTGTGTCATCATTACTTGTACTACGATGTTGACAGGACTGTGTCATCATTACTTGTACTACGATGTTGACAGGACTGTGTCATCATTACTTGTACTACGATGTTGACAGGACTGTGTCATCATTACCTGTACTACGATGTTGACAGGACTGTGTCATCATTACTTGTACTACGATGTTGACAGGACTGTGTCATCATTACTTGTACTACGATGTTGACAGGACTGTGTCATCATTACTTGTACTACGATGTTGACAGGACTGTGTCATCATTACTTGTACTACGATGTTGACAGGACTGTGTCATCATTACTTGTACTACGATGTTGACAAGACTGTGTCATCATTACTTGTACTACGATGTTGACAGGACTGTGTCATCATTACTTGTACTACGATGTTGACAGGACTGTGTCATCATTACTTGTACTACGATGTTGACAGGACTGTGTCATCATTACTTGTACTACGATGTTGACAGGACTGTGTCATCATTACTTGTACTACGATGTTGACAGGACTGTGTCATCATTACTTGTACTACGATGTTGACAGGACTGTGCCATCATTACTTGTACTACGATGTTGACAGGACTGTGTCATCATTACTTGTACTACGATGTTGACAGGACTGTGTCATCATTACTTGTACTACGATGTTGACAGGACTGTGTCATCATTACTTAATTCCAAAAGGTTCCCCTCAGTTACAGCAGAAAGGTAATGTAAAAGGTATAATTGCTAATGTCCATTTTTATTTTGTTAGATGTACCGATTATATTGCAGCAATCAGAAATTAAATGGGCTCTTGTGGATAACTGCTACTTCTCTTCCTACTGGAACTGATTGCTCCACTGTGCATAATAACCACGTCTGTCTGCCACTGCACCTAAACATACCTGTCAGCTGTTTCGATTTTTGCACAATGTCCAGCTTTTTGCCACATGTTTTTGGTCTGGCCCTCATAAAATGTGTGACTTTCTAGCAATGCAGCAGGATGATCTGAGGACTGAAGTCACTAACTAATGATATACATTTGACCTTAACAACATATCTGTAGCAGCAGCCAGGTTCATTTTACTTTTCATTAAGTCCCATCACTAAAGGACGCTACCCAAGAAGAGGAATTTTGCTGATATTCCTGTTCCTCTTTCAGAACCAATGTGATACAATATTAATTAAAATTGTTATGCTCTTTTTACCCCCCCCCCGCCTTTCTACAATCATTAAGTGCAGCCCTACTGACTCATCTCTCTGGTACTTCCTGGCATTCAAAGACAATGGACAGGGGAGGGAAAAGCTGGGAACTGTGATGGTTCACAAAATTTTACTAGATTTCTGTATCTAAGTTTGTGGTAGCATTTCACTCCGAACATTCCTTTACTGTGCTTTTACATTAGGAGGCTGGGATTATTCATCTAGTGGCAGTAGGTGTTTACCTGCTCTGTGTGAGCTGGGAAATACACAGAAGGGCTCTAAGTATTTTTATTTTGTACTTCGTTTATATACTGTGACTGTACTTTAGCAGTTTCCAAAAAAAAAAAAATGTACGGTCTGCTACTGCTTTAAGTAATTAATTGCACTATATTACATTGCATCCATTAGTTGTAGGGTTGTTGTAGATAGTTTGTGTGGTTTTGTTAGACTTGGGCTACAAACCTATTTAAGTCTTGTGTTTGCACTGGCTTTGGCATAGGTACTCAGAGCTGCTTGTCGTTTGGTGACTTTGCTTCTGATTGCTGAGAATCAGCATTCATCTGGAGCAGTCCACTACCGAAAAGACAAAAATAAATATTTTTTTGCAGTTCTCTTACATACTGGGACTCTGCTTAGCAGTTTAAGCTACTTGCTGTTATTTTTGCACTTTATAGCAACCCCCCCCCCCCAAAAAAAAAACTGCATTGCTCTACTGCTGCTTTAAGAAGTTAATTGCACTATATTACATTGTATCTGTTAGTTGTAGGTAGTTTGTCTGGTCATCACAAAACAATACAGGAAGAAAAATATTAAATAATGACCAAGGCCAGTGAAAGAAACCTGGATTTTAATGTGCAAAAACCAATACAAACTCCACTGCCTCGGCCAAAAGGCCTTTCAAGAGTCAAAAAGCATAACACCAGCACACAATTAAATGCATCACTGCCTTAAAAAATCCATGAATAAAATAATTCAATTAAACAATTAAATAAAAAAAAAATCAAGTAAAATAAAACAATTCGGTTCAAGAACCCTATACTTTATAAAAACACTTTCCAATTGCATTCTACATTTAGGTCATTAGGGGTCAAAGTACCATATTTCAAAATTAATAAACTCTCTTTAAAAAGTAGCTTCTGTTTTAAATCACTGTCCATAAAACCTTTTACCTTTTCTAATATGGTACCCTGAAGAAGTTTTTTATTCTCATTATGGCACAAAGAAAAGTGCATGGCAACTGAATTTTCCACCCTTTGGTTTCTTATGTCCCTCAGATTTTCTAAATGCTCTTTTTGTTTCTCCTATATAAAAAAGATTACATGGGCACTTCAGTGCGTATACTACCCCTTCTGTACTACAACTATACAACTCCTTAGGTGTATAAACCACATCATTAATTCTGTCAAAAATGAGACTACATGTGCACAACCAGAACAATGCTTACAAGGAATGGTACCAACTTCTCCCACACCCATGTTCCTATAGCGAACTGGTGTGGTATAATGAGTATGAAACAACGTGTCCCTCACATTATGGCCCCTCTTGTAGGAAAAACTTAATTTACCAGGGAGCAACCCAACCAAACTCTATCTTTAAATAAAAATCCCAATAATATTTCACAATATTAGAAAAAAATCAGCAAAAATAACAAACTCTAACAAAATACATAATTTTATTTTCTTTATTTCCAGGTCCACCTCTTATGTTACTATACTATTTATTATTTCTGGCCATATCATGTCTATAATCCCTGGTTAGCTGATCAGTGGATGCTTTATAGTATGCATCTTAAATACAAGAGCTATCACAGCCCCATTGTTTAAACTGATCTCACATCTTTTTAAACTTGGCCTCAAGGACCTTTTGTTCATTACAAAGTATTTTTATACGGAGTAATTCTCCATAGGGTAAAGATCTCATCAAATTGGGGGGGGGGGGCTCCCACCATGCAAAAAGTGGTTGATGTCCTCAAATTTCCTATGTATTTTAGTTTCCACCCCCACATTTACAACACCTTCCAGTTCTAGAACTAAAAAAATAACATTCCTACCTTTTTGTACTCCATTAAAACATCAAACTGATTGTGTAAATCACCTAAAAAGTCATTGACCTTAACATCTCCCCCATCACATAAAAATATTAAATCATCAATACATCTATAGTAACAAACTACATTTTTTTTTATAAAACCCAATATGATAAAGAAATTGTACCTTAAAAAACCCATAAAAAAGTTGGCATACATGGGGGCAGAAGATGCCTCCATGGCTGCACCCTTCACTTGCCTGTAAATTCTACCATTAAACTGAAAAAAAAATTATTTGTTAAACCAAACCAAACCACAATTAACAGAAAATGAGACAAGGGAATGTCACCTAAGAAATATCTCAAGGCCTTCATGCCCCATTCATGGCATATATTAGTGTAAAGGCTGCAAACATCCATCACTAGCCAGAATTTCCCTGTTGACCAATTTATTGTTTTTATCTTCTCCAAAAAATCAGAACTGTCATGTATATAAGAATCTAATCTTTCTACATAGGGTAGTAAATAATGATGCAATAAAAAGCCCATGTTATTCAAAAAATAGTTACTGGCTGAAACTATGGGCCTCCCTGGAGGTGGAAACAAGTTCTTGTGTACTTTAGGTAAACAGTATAATTTCACCAGTGTACATCCACTAATACATAATTTCTTTTCAACATCCACTTTAGACAGATAACCCAGTCTATAACCTTTTTGTATTAACTCAATAAAACTAGCCTTTGCTTGGATTATATTCTAACACATTTACGACCTTATATATCAGTATCATTTAGATGTTCGTAACACATTATTCCATACTGTAAATAATGCATTACCACAATCTTATTCCCCTTGTCTGATGGCTTTATTACTAACTCATGCTGTTAGCTTATGTTCTTCAGAGCCAACCATTCACATTTGGTTAAGTTATATTTCACCTCATATTTTTTTTCTTTTCTCTAAAAGCTGCTTCCGTTGCATAATTCAACATAGCTGAGAATTTTTTTTTATATTTTCATGCATAAATGATGGAATAAAGTCACTTTTATATAAAATGCCATCATTGCATTCACTGAATCATCTTCCAAAGAAGAATCACAAGAAAAAAAAACATTTCATTGCTTTCATCCAACGTTATCCACATTTCCCTCTAACATGCCCCCTTCTGTTTGAGATTCCACACTACAATGAGAAAAATAAAACAATAAATGCACCTTTCTAAACAGAAAATATCTATTTTGATCTTGAGTAACGCTGGTAAAACAAACTTTAGTCCATAATTTAAGACAGAAAATTCAATAGTAGTCAATTCCAGCCCAGATAAATTCAAAACCAGGCCGACAGAAGCAGAAACAAAAGAATGAACGTCAATACCATTTTTCTTCTCATCACATTCCTGAAACTGCCATTCTCTCGTTTGTTCTGCGTGCTGTCTTTTCCATGGTGTATCATCCTTTCCTCATTCTTCATGAAAATTCCGATCAAAATATGAAGGTTGTTGAGCCTGTCGCAGGGGGGGAATAAGCCACATTTTTCCCTGAAGAGCTCACAGCCTCAGAAGAGGCAACGACACTCTGCGTTGTCTTGGATTTTCTGACTAAAGGAGTGCCCGCCCCCTTGCTGTCTCTTTTTATTCACATCAGCCTGGAAGGCTGAACCATTACTATAGTCATTAATGACCCTTTTTAACGTTTTCATTTTCTGTTCTATCAATTATTTGGAAAAATCCTACAAACTATTATTAATGTCATTTACAGCTTATTCAAAGTGGGGCCGAGACATTTGACTAGTAAGAGTGGTACAAACAGAGGAAATCTCTTCCCTAAGCACATGTTGTTTTAGTACATCCCATTCAATCAGAATGTTAACCCACTCAGTCACACAACGATGGGCTGCTGCTTTCCATCGTGTTTCAAATAGTTTATCTTCAGCATTAGCTTGGTTAAAAGGTGTTGAAGGATTTTTATACACTCTTAGATGCCTTGGTGTTATGTTTAATTCATTGTATCTTTTTAAACTAGCCAAGTTATAAAAAACTGAAGTTTCTTTATGCAGTAAACGCTCCAATGTATATAAAGTCATTTTTACCTCCGCAGAAAGATGTTCATCTGGTCTCTGTCCCACTGACGCAAAAGTGTCCATCATTCTCAAATTATGACCATCTTCCAAAAGCCTTTTCCAGACATGTAAAGGGACACTATTTCTACAGGTACTTCCCCGGTCTGTAACTCATTCTGCAGACTGTAACACATACTGTTCCATAGCTCTGTGTGGCATCAACACACTCATCTTGAAAAATAAAAGGTATATTAAGTGAAAGGTCACTGGCCATAAGATCCAATATCACCAAACAATACAGGAAGAAAAATATTAAATAATGACCAAGGCCAGTGAAAGAAACCCAGACTTTAATGTACAAAAACCAATACAAGCTCCAGTGCCTCGCAAAAGGGCTTTTAAGACTCAAAAAGTATAACACCAGCACACAATTAAATACATCACTGCATTAAAAATCCACCAATAAAAATAATTCAAACAATTAAATAAAAAATAATCAAGTAAAATAAAACAATTTAGTCCAAGAACCCTATACTTTATAAAAACACTTTCCAATTGCATTTTAGATTTAGGCCATTAGGGGTCAGAGTACCATATTTCAAAATAAATTCTCTTTAAAAAGTAGCTTCTGTTTTAAATCACTGTGCATAAAAACGTTTACCTTCTAATATGGTACCCTGAGTGGTATTAGTTCATAGTCATTATACCACACTGGTTCCATATAGGAACATGAGTGTGGGAGAAGTCGGTACCATTCCTTGTAAGCATTGTTCTGGTTGTACACATGTAGTCCTATTTTTGACAGAATTAATGATGGGATTTATACACCTAAGGAGTTGTATAGTTGTAGTACAGAAGGGGTAGTATATTCACGGAAGTGTCCATGTAATCTTTTTTTATATAGGAGAAACAAAAAGAGCATTTAAAACCAGGCTTTTAGAACATCTGAGAAACCAAACGGTGGAAAATTCAGTTGCCATGCACTTTTCTTTGTGCCATAATGGGAACAAAAACTTCTTCAGGGTACCATATTAGAAAAGGTAACATTTTTTTATGTACAGTGATTTAAAATAGAAGCTACTTTTTAAAGAGAGTTTATTTACTTTGAAATATGGTACTCTGACCCCTAATGACCTAAATCTAGAATGCAATTGGAAAGTGTTTTTATAAAGTATAGGGTTCTTGAACTGAAATGTTTTATTTTACTTGATTATTTTTTTATTTAATTGTTTAACTGAATTATTTTTATTGGTGATTTTTTTAATGCAGTGATGTATTTAATTGTGTGCTGGTGTTACACAGTTTGTGTGGTCTTGTTTATACTTGGGCTGCAAACCAGCTATTCTATGTTAAGAAGGTAATTTTCTGCACCCTTGTGGCAGGAGTGTGCTGATCTAACCTGTCTGAGTTGGGATTGCTGGTAGAAGGCTTATTGTGTGCTTTCCTGATTAGTAGATTGCTTAAAATGTGTTTCTCTTTGCTTGTATTTAAGTCATGCATTTATGTGGCGCTGCTCTTTGTGCACCAGCGGTTAGCAGTGCCCACACCTCTCAACTGTACAGATTTTCACAGAATGTCCAGATTTTGGCCTCATATTTTTGGTCTGTTTTTCATACAATTGTGGTTTTATGGCAAATTAGTCTTAAATTATTAAGGATTGAAGTTCAAAAATTATGACAGGTATTTGAGTTTCAGACTTCATATCCTTCAGAAAATTCATGCTAATGCAAAACCTGTTATTCTATCAACTTTCTAAGTTTGTAAGAGTAATATTTAAAAATTATACCTGTTTTTGGGCCTTTGTCCCACTATTATTTCAAGCCACTCAAGCACTCACAAATCACTCAACCACATGTACTGGTATGACTCCATCCCAGTTCGTGGGATGAATGACTTAAGACGTACCTCACTGGACTATATGAAGAGAGACATGACTGAGCTCTCAGATTATGTGTTACAGGCAGGTATAAGCCTAGCCTTAAGCAGCATTCTACCTTCTCCAAGGATGATGCCAGAATACAAACAAAAAATGATTGACTTTAACAATTGGCTTAGCTTTTGGTGTCAGTTCAAGGGGATCCAATATCTGTCAGCCTGGAAAGACATGGTGAACAGGCTGCATTGCTTTACCAGAGATGTTTTCACCTGTCTGCTCTAGGTTTCTGGATACTGGCAAAGACATTAGCCACCCTATTGTGCCATTTTAGGCAGTGTTAAAATAACCAACCTCCCAACATAACAAAATCCTCCCTAGATTAACTTAAGGTACTACTTCTTAATGCTAAGGAGTCTAAACAAGAAACTGCACTCCTTGGAAGCACTCCTCACTTGGAAGATGCTGACATCTGTGCAGTCACTGAGACACAGTTCAAAGGCAAGGAAAAAACCTTGGCCGTGCAGGGCTACGCCTTCCATACATTCAGACCAATAACTAAGCATGAAAGAACCAAAGGAGGAGGTGTATCATCTTTATAATCAATAAGTACACGTTGAGACTGGTCAAACAGTATGACACTCTTGAGCTAATCCATATCCAATTAACTATAGGCAAAGTAGAGAAAATAGGCTAGCTATAGGTCCCCCACCATGAAACAGGAAAAGCATACCTGAGCTTACTAGAGTCACATGCTATACAGCCCAACACCTTACTCATGGGTGATTTTAATTATCCTACCATCAACTGGGGAACATACACAGCCACAAATATGTTGGCTCAGAGGTTCTTGGACTTTGTCAATGCAAATGCTGTGGAACAGCTTGTCAGCACACCCACAAGAGGCTCAAATCTCCTGGACATAGTGCTCACTAAAATGGGTCAGCATTGCACCCCCCCCCCCCCTTGTGATCTCCTCCATGGTAAGATTGGGCCATAAATCAGATGTGTTCAAAGTTATTATTAGACCAGATACCCAATCAAACTAAAAAAACACTTAAGAACTTTTCAAAGACAAATTACATCCTCCTAAGGGATGATATAAGAAGTTTCAAAGCTGCCTCATATGTAGATAACACAGACACCTATGAAGAAATGTACACCAATGCCCGGTTTAACCACTTAAGCAGTTGTATAGAATCAGCTGTACCTGACCAGATTAAAACCAGGTCTTGCCAAAAAAACAAGTCACCCTGGTGTATCCCTAGTATAAATAGGCTATACAACAAGAAAAAGAAACTAATGTCCAAGAACAAGAGGGAACTGGCTCAGCAGAGGATGAAATCCCTCTCTAGTCTAAACAAATTAGAGATCTTATCAAGTCCTCCAAAGCTAATTACAAAGGAAAAATAGCCCCCCTAGCCAAGGATAACCACAAGACATTCTTTAACTATGTCTGAAATCTATAAGGGAGTACCCAGCTATGTGCTGAACTTGTTGTGGATGGCACCACCCATACTCAACCGGAGGTAATAGCCAACCAGCTAGCTGACAGATTTGGAGAAAAATTCACCCCTCTGTCTCCTCCAGTCATCTCCCAAAATACACCTTCCAGGATTCCTCAGCCTATTATCTGCAGACAATAGGTCATCTTAATGCTTTCCAAGGCCAAAAACATGACATCAATGGGACCAGGCAACATCTCAGGTTGCCTTTTAAATAACTTAAAACATGACCTAGCAGACCAACTTGGATGCCTGTTTAACCACAGCCTGCAAACTGGCTATGTTCTGGCAGAATGGAGGACAGCAACAGTAATCCCTCTGCACAAAGGGGGTCCATCAAGGGACCCGGGGAATTATAGGTCCATAAGCTTGACTGGCCTCATCTGCAAGGCTATGGAAAAAATCATTATGGACTTTATTAACAAGGACATAGGTAGTCTCCAAACTCTGGATCCAACCCATTTTGGATTTGTTAAAGGTAGATCATGCCTGTTAAATATGGTTAACTTCTTTGAAAAAGTCACCAAGGCCCTGGACGAGGGAAAGACAGTGCATACCACATGTCTTGACCTAGCCAAGGCATTTGACACAATCCCCCAATCACTTATTACAGAAAAACTCTCTCAAATAGGAATTAACCCCTACATTACCAGATGGGTAGCCAACTGGCTCACTGACAAGATACATACTGTCAAAGTGGGCGATTTCACCTCTAGAATAAGACCAGTCACCAGTGGTGTACCACAGGATTTTGTGCTGGACCCCTTATTGTTTTCAGAATTTACTTCTCAGAATTCTAGGCAAACTTGGATGGCTTGTGACTGACCAAGTTCATTAATGATTGCAAATTGGGAGCAATCATTGAGTCCCACAACAATGTTAATATACTACAGACAGGTTTAATGCAGACAAATGATTGGTGCCAAAGTTACTGATTAAGGCTAAATTCACAAAAATGTATTATTATTCCCTTTGGGAAAGCTGACATCCCTACTAATTACATTACAGACAGCACCCACCTAAGTATATACCCAATGGTACATGACCTGGGTACTCAGGTTGATAGTCTGAACTTTGACCACCACATATTCACATTAGTATGGACATCCTTGTATGTGGCACAACTTATAAGTAAAGGCATCACATCTAGATCTAAGGATATTATAATTCCATTATACGTGGCCTTCATGAAGCCAATAACTGAGTACAATGCTCCCTTTTGCAGGTACCTCATCAGACACCTGCTACAACTGCAGATACAACAGATGTTTCTCACCAAGAAATTACAGGGTACATAAAACAAATCTTACACAGAAAGAATGAAAGCTCTGTCACTGTATTCTGTCTCCTATAGGGTATTAAGGGGTGATCTGTGCCTGGCTTACAGGGCAGTTTTTGACCCAGCCCTGTTGGAAATGCTACACATTTGTAAATCAAACTGCACGAGGGTCACTCGCTCCAGCGATCTTAACCTAGCCTCTGACATGAACAGGTCATGCTAGAGAATGATAGATACATCTCCCAGAGACTGCCACTTATCTGGGACAAGCTTTCCAATTCATGTGAAACAGGTCCCCTCCCTGACCCTCTTCAAACGCAACCTAGATCAAAGGTGGGTGACTGCAAATTCTCACAGAGGAAGTCATTATTAACTACCATCATCCCTTACCTCTGCAAACCTCACTCACCTAACCATCGAAAATTGGGACAACTTGGGCTAAATATGGATAGGCTTGGAAGGGTTCTAGGACTATTAGCCTAGTAACCTTCCATTAACCTATGCACCTATGAATAATGTTTCAAAATGAGCTTGCTTTTTAGTAGCAAGCATACCACTCAACCTCTTAGCGCAAAAAATGTGGACAAAGCTATAAATAAAAGTGGGACAAAGGACCAAAAATATGGATAATTTCTAAATATTGCTCTTACAAACTTAGAAAGTTGATATAATAACAGGTTTTGCATTACCATAAATTTTCTGAAGGGAATGAAGTCTGAAACTCAAACATCTGTCATTATTTTCTAACATCAATCTTTAATGATTTGCTATTAATTTGCCAGCAAACCACAATTTTATGAAAAAGTGACCAAAAATATGAGGCATAAATATGGACATTCTGCAAAAATCTGTACGGTTGAGAGGTATGGAGTAGCATGGCCTGCTTGGTGCTGTCTGAGTAACTCCCAAAGACACTGGTGTGAGTACAATATCTAACTTACAAAGGTATTAATTTAAAGTTTATTAACCAAAATTAAATCACTGATCCACCTAGACCATTTTCAGGCTCAGGACAGCAGAAGTACAACCAAATAAATGATAAACTTTTAACCAATATCAGTCCAATAGTAGCAATGTAAGTCATGCAGAGAGTATAAGTTAGAATAATATGTAGCATCAATGAGCACAGTTATAAGTAGATGTGGTATAAGAATTCATTCATTCATTCATTCATTCATTCATTCATTCATTCATTCATCAAAATCAGTAAGAAGTGTACCTCTACACTCTCATAACATCATATAGTATAACGTTTAGAGTCTACATGACATCTTCGAACTCACAGGAGTTCATATGATGTAATATCGAACTGTTAAGTTCAAAACCCAAAAAGTACAAAAACACAGAACAGAGATTTTTTTCCCAGGGAAAAAAATCGCTGTTCTGGTACAAAAAAAAAACAAAAAAAACATGTAAACTTTAAACTTAAACTAATGTGGGGGGCTGTTCCCCCCACATCCCCCCTACTTAAATATACCAACTCCCAGATCGCACCACGGTGGAGGAAATAGCAAAGCCACGAAAATGGCCCAAAGATTTATTTTCCTGGGGGAAAAAATCGGTGTTCCGTGGCTTCGCTATTTCCGTGTTTCGAACATTTGGGTTTGATATTAAAACATTCGGACTCCTGTGAGTTCGACGTTGTAATATAGACCCTAACGTTTATATAAGAAAAATAATGCACAAAGTACTTAAAGTATATATTATTGTTGGCAATTAAATGTAAAGCAGAGTAAGGCCTGAGTCAAATGAGGGAAAGCATGCAAAGAAGACAAATAGAGACATTTAAAAGAGAGAAAAAAAAAGGCAAAAATTTAAAAAAAAGAAATGCTGGGGTTGGGAAAGGAGTGAATGCAGTCTCTATTGAATGCCAATGAGAATATGCAGGCTTATGTGGTGGAGTTATTGGATGTTGGACTTGATACAGAAACCCTAAAGAAGATGACAGTAGAAAAGGAGTCAAGTGAGTCTAGTACACTTTCATGGGCAGAGGTAGGGAAAAAATGTATGCAGGATGAAACAGTGTGTAGTATTGCCAAAGAGCAGCAGAGGGCAGCTGGAGGATAATGAACACCTGGTAGAAGGTGTGGGGGAGTTCTGCTAAGTTCACTACATTCAGAAAATGCAGAAGCTTATGCAGCAGTACTAAAAGACAGAGAAAAACATTTAGAAGGAAGGACTGCTAAAGTAAAATGCTCAACAATGAAGTTTTCTTTAAAGGACAGCATAATTAACAGATATGACATTTGGGACAAGGTAGTAGAACCACTGTGTTTTTCAACAGCTTGTGTGCATTCCATAAAATGTGTTGTTGTCTTTCGGCTTTTCCCAGTTAGGGGTCGCCACAGCGGAACTCCGGTCCGCTAATGATTGGCAGTAGATTTTCACGAACGCCGAGGTGCCAGCTCGACGTTCAACCTTCAACGAAGGCACACCCATTTACACGTCTTTCGAACATCCACCCAACCACAGGGAGGACATGCAGACTCCACACCAAAGGCACTCCCCGCACTCCAGCCGAGAATCGAATGGGAGAACCTCCTGTCAGTTAACTTTTGAAACATTTTAGCTACTAAACAGATTACAGGCGGAAGTAAAAATGTATGCTTGGAATTTGTATATGTTTGCACCTGCTAAGGACATAAAAAAATGAATATTGTTGCAGTTTAGAACAGGCATTATTTCTAACAGGACATTGTTAAATATTTTCTGATTTATGCAGACATTCACACTGTAAAAAAAGTTTATGATGAAAAGAAGTTAGAACTTGGGCTTAGGAGATGTGGTAACTTTGAAAGAATTTGCCAGAAAGATGCAGCATTTACCATGTATTAAGAGCATAGTTAGGATAAGGGGAAATGTTTGCTACTATGGTCAGCCAAAATGTGTTTTTGGGGTGATGAAAGTCAATGGATGCAATAAAAGAAGATGTAACTATTGTGGGGAATAGAGGCATGCTGCAAAAAAAAAATGAAAATTAATGTGCACTAGACATTTTAAAGAGTGTTACTGGTGAATTACCTTGTGTAGAAGAGGGGCGAAATAATGACAGAGAAAAAAACTGTTGAAAATAATTTAACAGAGAACACATGTAATAAACAGACAATACTCCCGAGCTGATTCTGAAAAAGGGCTGTGGAGATCAGTGTTCTACCCTGGAAAACAAATTCTTATGAACAAACAAACAAATAAATAACTAAACGAGAGTCTTCTTGTTCTTCTTTCGGCTTTTTCCGGTTTGGGGTCACCACAGCGGATCAGTTGTCCACTCATGATTGGCAGTGGTGTTTTACGGTGACGAGTTGCCAGCCTGGTGCCCAACCTTCCACAGAAGGCACACGCACTCACTCACACTTAGGGCCAATTTAGAGTGTCCAGTCCACCTACAGCATGTCTTTGGGATGTGGGAGGAAACCGGAGCACCCGGAGGAAACCCACACAGCCAGAGGGAGGACATGCAGACTCCGCACAGAAGGCACCCCAGCCGAGGATCGAACCGCAGAACCTCTTAAATAAATAAATGAGATTACAGGTTTAGAAATAAGTGAGAAAGAGGGACTGAGGAAGAAGAAATTGAAGGTGAAGAGAGCAACTTAGGGAAGGGACTATAAAAAAAGAGAAATGAATTGTACAGGAAAACGTTTCAACCACTGCAAAATAAAAGTGGAGAAGTGGGAAATAATGTAGGTCTAATCTGAATAGTAGGTTGTATCAGACATCAGAAAAAGAAAAGTAAATTAACAGGCCAAGAGGATTAAAAAAAAAAAAGGAAATGGATATTTTTTTCAGTTACATCCTTAAATGTTAATGGTATAGTGAACAAAGGGAAAATATGTACGTGCAGGAATGCTGGACGAATTAGGTTTGTTAGACATCAGAAGTGTTAAGGAATGCAAAGGGAGAATTTCAACAGCTATTGAGAATAACATTTTTTGGACAATGGGAGTATACAAGTGTTGTGGGATAGTCGTCTTGGTAAACAATACAAGAATTGAGATTTTAGATGCTATAGTGGGAGAATCTGACAGATTACTGATGGTTTACTGTAGAATTAGAAACAGAGTAGTAAGAATCATAATTCTTGTGTAGGTGACAAGGAAATGGAGAGATTATTGAAAAGATAAAACATTTTTTGTGAATGAATACAGAAACAGTCATTAGGTAGGGAAGAGTGTCTAGATGCAGAAGAATTGGAACAAAGAAACTGATTTTGTGTTATTTTCAAGGATTTTAGGAAAGGTTAGTAGTAGGATTTTAATGATAGTTTTTTAAATCACAGTACAATAATGTCAACATTTGAAAAAGAAAGTAATATTGGCCAGACTCCAAAAGAAAGTTGTGCACAATGCAGTCTGCTGAAGGAGAACATTGGTGAACTAGAAGTACTAAAAGTCAAGTGTAAACAATAATTTATTCAGTGTAGGGTACAGCTTGTACGCTTAGTGACAATGAAACATGACAGAGTAGTACACCAACACTTTTATAAAAGCAGTCGGCAGAGGCCATAGGTGCTATCATAATTAACTACTACTTTCTGGTGAAATACTGCACTTCCATGTGGATTCCATATAAAACAAAACAAAAAAAAAAAAAAAACACAAGCATCAGTAAATGCACTTCAGCAGACTGGGGTTCTACAAGCTATACTGAAGGATAATCTGCAGATGCATTCTAGAAGACAGCCAGCATGGTGCTGAGCCAGGGTCCAGTCACGCCACTTCTCCAACCAGGAGATAATTGATAGGTATAGGTTAGATAGAGATCGGGTGCAGAGGATGTGTGCACGGTGTACCCCACATGTCCTCACACAATCTGTGGGGTAACCCAGTCCTGGTAGAAACAAAGATGTACCTGAGTCTGGGTATACTGGCTTCTGGGACATTCCGGCAGCATATGGGTGATATTGTAGGGGGTGTCCAAGACAGCTGCAAGTCACATACTAGTACAACTCCTGGCAGTTATGTGATGCAAAGTGGATGAATCTACTTTCCAGAAGTGTCTACACAGTACTCAAATGTCATGGAACAATTCTATGCCATCACCGGCTTCTCCCATGACTGCACCCACATACCCATTCCAAACTTCTGTTGATGTTACAGCAGCTGAGAGCTGTGATGTTGTCATGGGACACCACTGCCTAAACATCTCTTGTTTATCCAAGTACATGTGCATGTGTGGCTTATCATAACTCAATATTCATGCATCAACAGAAAGAGGTGCCCGTCACTCATTTGTCAGGTACCGAGCTCTGCAGATAGCCACATTATTATTATTTTTTTTAAGTTTTTGCTTGATTTTCAATTTGTAAAATAATCACAGCAATATTTACAGTCAGAGATTTGTAAACATAATAAATGAAAAAAGTTCAACTAAACCCCACACACAAAAGAAAAAAAACAACTCTTTACAGTAATGTCCATTAAATCTAAAATGCAGTTATTTGTGGTTGTCAAGCAGATCTTTAAGTTTTATCCATGCACTGTAGCAAGATGTAATCCCCATTGTTCTTGACTTAATTGTAATGATTTCCAGGTGACAGATTTCAGCTGCAATATTTATAAATTCTTTGAAGAAGGGTGTAGATTTGTTCTTCCAATTGTGAGTTATAACCTTTCCCACTATAGCTAGTATAGACCACAAAATGCGATATTTCATTTTTTAACACATATAGAAATAGGAGTGTTAAAAAGGATTATTGATTTAGATAAAACAAATTCATCTCCAAAAAGCCTGTAAAAAGAGATCAATGTTATTCCAATAAGGTGTTAAGACTTGACGGCAACACACCTCGGTAGTGTGCATGATACTCTAGTATGGAGAGAAAGTGACCTAAGGTCTGCTTTCCCACAGAGTAACATCCAGGAGGGGCTCCTATTTGGTAAGTAAATTTACACAGCTGTAATATACTCTAAACCAAAACACACTGATGTAAAAAAGCAAAGTGACAAATTGTACATATGTCTTTTCAAACAGATGAATGCTGTTATCCATTGGAACCCTGGCTTGTGACACCATTCAGAGCCTCATTTAAGCCTGCTGAAGACCCATTCAACAGGGTGAACACAGAAACATGAAACACCATTGAGCAAGTGCTTGGCATGCTGAAATCATGATTCAAATGTCTGGGCACATCCGAGGGTGCACTTCAATACACCCTGAAAAGGCTTCACAGATGGTTACTGTGTGTACCATGTTGCATAATATGATGACATCTAAACATGATGGCCTTCCATTTCTAAGTGGCGTGACCTACCCAGAGAACCCCAAATATCTGACATGGATCTATTACAATATTCATAGGATGATTAGGAGGATAAAAGGGTGAGAACATCCAAGCATGGATGACAGAGACATATATGGTAGCTCAGGTGACATGGCGGCCTCTGGCTCAGAACTTCCAGTTATGACAAGCCACACAAATACAATTACATAGATAAACAAGAGATGTTTACCCAGTGATTTCCCATGACAACATCATTATTTATTTATTTGCATTTGTTTACTGGGATAGTCCATTGGGCCACAGTGAGCCCATTTTCAGTGGAGGTCCAGCGAGAAAAGCTCCAGACATAGTATAACTCTTACACAGTACAAATATAGAATCGTACAGGACAAACATTATACATAAATGTAGAATCATATGGGACAAACATTATACATATACTATAAAGCATTACATTACATTTGAGCAGCAAAGTACAAATTTAATAAAGCAACATGTAGTGTAGGACTAACAAATAGTAATATCAGAATGTACAACACTAGCCCTTAGCAAGGTAGCTCATGGCTCAATAACAATACCATTGGGCAGGTGGTGATAGGAAGAGATTGGTGTGTAATCTATGCTAGATGGAAGATAGTACTATATAGGTAGCTTGTATAGGCCAGGTGCCAGGAGGTTAACCCTTAAGAGAAGATTAGGAATTTAGAAACACAGTCTTGTGGTAAGGGCACCTAAAGGTATAGCATGACTTCAGATGGTAAATGTAGAAGGGAAGTCTTTCAGAGTGGGAAAGTAAGTGGGTGGGGATATACAGAGCAAGAGAGGGAAGAATCAGGGATGGGAGGACACAAAAAAAAGGGGAGGGCTCAAGTTATAGGGACTACATCCTTAGTACAGTTGCAATGTCAGAAAGAGGTGAGGTGTTGTTTCAGGGATTTCCTAAAGAGAGGGGCACTGCTGATAGACCTTATTAATTGAGGGAGATTATTCCATAGTTTAGCTACAATAAAGGAGTATCACATTTGTCCTGCTGCATGGGTTGTTTTACTACATTTAGGAATATTTGGTTATTGGATCACAGAGGTCTGTTTGGATGATATTGTGTGAGAAGGGAAGACAAGGAAGGACAGTTAGATGGTTTGTTAATAATTTTGTGTGCAGTGTTTAATTGAATAAGTGACAGATGATGCAGTAGTTCCAACCAGTTTAGTTGGTGCAGAGATGAACAGTGGTGAGAAGAATAACTCGCATTTGTTAGTCACAAAAAGGTACCAGTTGGAGGTGCCGAATTAATCACTATACAAACGTGTAGCAGCCACTAAACAGTTTTAATACATAAATGCCAACGAACTCCACAGCGTTTTCATCCACTGACTTCTTCAGATGTAACAACAAACCCATCAGTTAAGGCAGCTTATGCTTATATATTAGTTTACATATATTAGTTTATTTGTGTACAAGTATGGCATTTATAGCATTTTATGGGGAAATTGAATGGAATTGATTAGATATGCTAATAAATTATTCAATTAAATGTTTTAGGGGAGGGTACATAAGCTGCCTTAACTGATGGGTTTGTTGCTACATATGAAGAAGTCAGTGGATGAAAACACTGTGGAGTTTGTTGGCATTTATATGTTAAACTGTTTAGTGGCTGCTACACGTTTGTATAGTGATTAATTCGGCACCTCCAACTGGTACTTTTTTGTGACTGATATTGGTTTCCTGGTTAAGGTACCTGACCTGCTTGTTTTTTTTTTTTTTGTTACTACTTTAGCGATTTTATTGTAGCATAAGCCTAATTTGGATATGAAGGAGGCCTGAATATTGGTCAGGAGAAGTGCACCATAAAGAAGAGAGGGTAGCAGGAAGGAAGAGGTGAGAGATAGTTTTGTGAAATGGTTGAGGAAGCATTTTTGTCTATAGAGAGTTCCCAGTTTTAGGTGTGCGTTTTTTTTTGATATTGGACTGAATGTGCAGGTCGAATGTCAAGTTTTCATCTATGATGACACCTAACAGTTTGGTATGTGGTACGACTTTAGTTATTCATAGGTTCATATGTTTATACTAGGCTAACTGCCCTAGGGCATTTATAAGCCTAGCCCAAAGTTATGTGGCTTACGCCGCCCCTTATGTTAGAAATACTGTGCCCATTAGTTTGTTGTGCCTCTGTCCAGTAGTGACA
This sequence comes from Protopterus annectens, assembly GCF_019279795.1. Lineage (NCBI taxonomy): Eukaryota > Metazoa > Chordata > Ceratodontiformes > Protopteridae > Protopterus > Protopterus annectens. The sequence goes on along the minus strand of NC_056749.1, from coordinate 701,483,353 downwards.
CAGAGATGATTCCCGGGGTAAACCTACGATCTCCCATCCACCGGTCAAGATTTCTCTTGAACAGAGCCAGCGAGGTGCTCTGCCTCACATGGACTGGGATTTTATTCCACAGCATGGGGAGTCTCTGGGTGATACATTTATCCCTCCAGCACGTCCTATTTATATCCGTGCTAAGGTTTAAGTCTCTTGCTCTAGTGGTTTTGGTGGATTTGGAATTTTTGAGGTGGAGCATGTCCATTAATTCCGGGTTGGTCATGGCCTTGTATGTCAGGCACAGGTCACCTCTGAGCAGACGGTATGCAACTGAATAGAATTGGAGTTTCTTCAGTCTGGCAGCATATGACAGGTTTTGGAGTCCCTTTATCCTTTTGGTGAGGAACTTTTGGGGTCTCTCCAATTGCTGCAGGTGTCGGGTGAGATACATCCCGAATGGGGCATTGTACTCGATCATTGGTCTGATAAGTGAAGAGTACAGGGGAACAATGACCTCACTTGATCTGGATGAGAATCCCTTCATGATCAGGTGGGCAATGTAGAAGGTCTTTTGAACCACTTTAGCAACGTGAGCGTCAAATGAGAGGCCACTGTCAACCTGGGTCCCCAGGTCCCTGATAACCTCTTCTGTGCTTAGTGGGTTGCCACCTATGTGGTAGCTTGGGGTTACCTTGTTTTTCCCGAAGGGTATGACTATACACTTTTTTGAGTTTAACTTCAGGCCATGGCTCTGGCACTAGCTATCAGTTTCCGTGAGACCCCTCTGAAGGATGTCTGTGTCCGATGTACTATCCACTATGGCACCCAGTTTGCAGTCATCCGCAAACTTTGTCAGCCATAGTCCTCCTATGTTTGCCTGTACTTCTGAGAAGTAGATGCCGAACAATAGGGGGCCAAGGACTGAGACCTGTGGGACTCCACTTGTAACCGGCTTGGAGTCTGACATGGCTCCAGCAACTCTAACCCTGTGGGTTCTGTCCTTTAGCCAGTTTGCAATCCATCTTGTGACATATGGGTTTACATTTAAGCTGGTAAGTTTCTCTATAATACCCGAGTGGGGTATTGTGTCGAAAGCTTTTGCAAGGTTAAGGTAGGCTGTATGGACTGCCTTTCCCTCATCAATGGCCTTGGTGACTGTTTCGAAGAAGTTGACCAAGTTCAAAAGGCAAGATCTGCCCTTGACAAAGCCAAACTGGGTTGGGTCCAAGGTCTGCAAGTCCCCTATGTCCTTGTTTATGAGTTCCATTATGATCCTCTCCATAGCTTTGCAGACCAGGCTTGTTAAGCTTATGGGGCTGTTTTTGCCTGGATGGTGAAATTTTCCTTGTTTAGTGGAGTGGATTTTTGGGTAGAAAAATAAGTTTTGTTTTGTTGGGGTTTAGGGCAAGATGGTTGTTGGACATCCATATCTCTGTAGCAGTGAGGGCAACTTGTGTGAGTTAGTGTAGTTCAGTTAGCGAGTTGGCAACACAGATGATTGTGGAATCATTTGGGTATTAGATGACAGTACTTTGGGTAAGAGAGGTGTGTAAGTTATTGATAAAGATGCTGAGCAAGAGGGACCCTAGTATTGATCCTTGTGGGACACCTGTAGTTGTGTCGAGGAAAGGAGAGAATGAATTTTGCCATTTTGTTGATTGTTGCCTGTTGGTGAGGTAGTTTGAGAACCAGTCTAGGGACTGGGGTGAGATGTCTATGCTAGATAATTTAGTGAGAAGGAGAGAGTAGGAGATGGTATCAAAGGCCTTGGAGAGGTCTAAGAAGATGGAGGAGACAAATTTTCCCTCATCTGAGGTCTGGTTGACTGTGTCAGAGAAGGATATGAGAGGTGTAGTAGTAGTGCTATGACTAGGTCAAAATCCATGTTGAGTGGGAGAAAGAATTTGGTTGTGAAATACATAGTGAAGCAGTTGGATGTGGATGACTTTCCCAGGATGTTAGAGGTGGGTGAATGGATAGCAATGGGTCTGAAGTTGGAGATGTCTGTGTTAGTGGCTCCTTTATGTAGAAGCAGAATGCATACCTTTTTCCAAATAGTGGATATGTAGGATTCTAGAATAGCACTGTTAATAAGAATGCTGATGGGAAAGGCTATAGAGTTTGCAACAATTTGTAGGAACTCAGCAGGTAGGTTGTCTACGGCATTGGTGCAATGTTTGAGTTTTTGGAGCAGCTTTTTTTATTGTGTTGGTAGGGATAGGTGAGAGAGTTTGGTGGAAAGGGGAGTAAGGGTGTCTTCAGGGGATGAGTTGGCAGTAAAGGTGGAAGTTAGACTGGCAATAGTATTGATGAAATAGGAGTTAAAGAGTGTTGCTATTTCTTCTGGTGTTTTGTCATGGTTTGGGCAAGGATTGTTATTTGGCCCTGGATTTAGTAAGGAATTGATGGAGCTCCAGAACATTTTAGGGTTTTGTTTATGGAGGTTTTGTAAGGTAAGGTAGTGATATTTTTTTGCCTTTTCTGACTAGTCGTTTTACTTGATTATGGAGTTGTTTGTATTTTGTCATCTTGACATTTTGGAAATGGTTTTGTTTATTTGCTAGTGTTTCCATGCCTTATCCCTTGTGATCTTTAACTGTTTAGTGGGTTTTGTAAGCCAGGTGGAGTGATTAATTTTGACCCTCCTTAGAATGAGTGGAGCTTGGTTTTCTAGGACCTTGAGAAATATAGAGTTAAAGAACTCAATGGCTTCATCTAGGGGGAGTAATTGTAATGTGTTCCAATTGATATGTTGTAGGGTATCATTAAATGTTGTGGGACAGAAATGGGATAGGTCTCTAATGTGTTTGTAGTGATGTCTGCTAAGTGATGAACTGGGTTTTTGAACTATGAAGTCAGGAAAGTGATCACTTATGCTACTGCGGATAATTTCTGAGGCTGCAATCTTAGTTGGGTCAGAGACCAATATCCAATCCAGGATAGAACCACTGTTATTGGTTTTATTTGGTCTAGTTATGTTAATTAGTTGGGTGAAGGTATATGGGTTGATACTGGAGGTTGGATTTTGGTGGAAGATGTCTAGCCAATTGATATTGACATCTCCTAAGATTATAGTTTCATTTTCTATATTGTTTGAGACCCATGACAGTATTTACTCTAATACTGGAATATTATTGCCAGGAGGAATATATAATAAAATAATACAGATGTTTTTGAAATTGTTTATTCTAAGGAAGGAGACTAATATTTTGGCTGAGGAGAATTGTGGGATAGGCTTGGTGAATGATATAATGGAGAAGATGTTAGGTTAGATCAGACAGACTTCTCCACCTTTTTTATAGGGTCGGTCAGATCTTAGCCAGGCACAGCCTGGGGGTAGGAATTCTATATCTTTAATAGAGGGCTTCAGTCATGTCTCAGTGGCATCTATGATGTTGGGTTTGTTGTGAGTTATCTAGGAGTGGAATCTGATACTTTGGAGGTTAATGGTTGTAATGTTTAATGATTTATAGGTGGTGGTGGGGTAGTACAGGTTGTGTTTGGGCCTGGGTTGGGGTATATATCTCCACATTGGGATAGTAGACTTTGTGTGTGGAAAGAATTGAGTTTCTGTCTTCTTTTTGTGTTTATTGGGTAATTATGAGCTAAGGTATTGTTATTCTTGTTATAGGGATGAAAGAGTGTGGGAAGGAATTTTACTTTTGAGCATTTTATTAAGTCTGTGGTGTATAGGGTAGAGAAAATGTTAGAAAAGCTTTTAAGTGACTGTGTTTTATGGGTTATAGTGGCTGTAGGATGGTAGGTGATGTAGGCATTCTGAAGTGAGGTTAGCTGTAGTAGCAGAAAGAATGATAAAGGCAGAGTGAGGAGTGTAGTGTTGGAGGTTAGTGACATAGTGTAGAAATTCTCAAATTTTAGAAATTAGAAGTTTTGGAAGATAAAAGGAGTGGTATCTTAGGATGAGGTTTACTATTAGTATGTAAGTGGTAAGTGTAAATGAATGATGTGTAATAGGTGTGAGTGGGAATGATGTTTGTTTGTGTGATTGGTGGAAGTGAGGTGGAGCTATAGTTAGTGTCGCTCATCTGATCAGGACAAAACAGATGAAGAGTTGTGGGTTCAGTTCATGCAGCTTTATTATACACAAACACATCTGTGATGAGGCTTAGTAACTTACAATTAAATAAACGTATAAACATACTGACTAGCACACTCATACATGCTCACACTCTGGCTGTTCTCTCAAAATGGCACTGCTGCCTGCATGTGCTCACTATTTATATGCACGTCTACACTTAGAAATGCTTCTTAAAGTTACACACACTGTTCTAAAGCCTATCTCTTTGAGAAATAGCTCATAAATTAATGACAACACTGATTGACATGCAGTTGTACAGAGATGATCCTTTAATGTGCAATTATACAAAACTAAATACACATAAAACAATCACATCCAGATTGTGTATTTCATACTGGATCTAGAAATACAACTAGATTGTGTGACATAAAAATTAGAACTAGGTCTAGCAACTGGGACTCTCTTTACTGAATGTTCAGCTTTGGGGACATCAGGGATATCATCAGGAATGGGAGTAGGAATTAAGACACGTTCTTCAACAGGAGCATTGTTTGCATTGCACTGAGATCTAGAGTCTGTATCACAGGTACAATGCTGCAATATCACTTCTGATACAGGTAGAAGATGCCTGCAGGTTCTCCTGTATTCCATAACCTCAGATTCCACCAAATAAGATCTTGGCTCGGTACATATCCCTGCCACTTGATCAATCTGATCAAAGCCTTTCTCAATTTGCATACTCACTGTCTCTCCTTTTTCCAATGGATGAAGAAATCTGCTCATTTTGTCATAGCTGGACTTATGAAAAGATCTCTTTCTAAACAGTTGGGCTTTGATTGCACTGTTGTTTTTAGCATTAGGCACCAACAAGCTGGAACTGATAGGCAATATTGTTCTAGTTTGTCTAGATAGAAGTCTCTGAGCAGGCGAGCCAAGTAGGTTGTAAGGGGTATATTCCTGAGATTGAGTAAATTCAAAAAGATATTGGTATTGTCACACTTTGAACTCTCAAGCAATTGCTTTGCACCCTGTATTGCATGTTCAGCCAAGCTGTTTGATTGTGGGTATTCCGGACTGCTAGTAATATGGATAAAATCCCACTCTTTTGCAAATTTCTGAAACAATTGACTGGTAAATTGGGTACTGTTGTCAGAGATAACTGTATGTGGACTACCACATACTGAGAAATGATGTTTCAACTTAGTAATAACAGTAGTAGACATTAGGTTTGGTAGCAGATCAGTTTCAAACCAATTTGAGTAAGAATCTACCAGCACTAGGTAATATTGATTGCTCCACTCAAATATGTCAGTGGCTACTGTTGACCAAGGTAGCTCAAGAATTTGGCTTAGCTGAAGTGGCTCTTTTTGCAAATGCGGCTTAGTACTGTTGCATACTGAACAAGATGAAAGCACTTTATTAATGTCTTTTGATAGAGAAGGCCAAAACACTAATCCTCGCACCCTTCTTTTGGTAGATTCGCAAACTGGGTGTCCACAATATAAAATCTGAATATACTCATGTTGTAAAGAAGTAGGAACAACGACTGTATGATGTTTGAAAATGATACCATCTTCCATCAACATTTCATCTCTGTAAGGAAAATAAGGTTGCACTTCTGGCAGTACACAAAATTGCTTTGATGGCCATCTGACATTGATGAAGTGGTTGAGCTTTTGCAAAACTGGATCAGTCATTGTATTATCTCTCAGCTTATCTAGTATCATGGTAGAAAAATTGCACACTTCCATGACACTGAAGTCAAAATTCTCTGTAACAAGCTGTTCTGTAGCATTTCTGATCAATCTGGATAAGGTATTAGCCAGATAAAGAAATTTACCTTTTGTGTAGACCATTTTGAAGTTGTATTTTTACAATCTGAAAATCATTCTTTGTAATCTTGCTGGAGCTGTATGCATAGGCTTCTTTAAAATAGTAACTAGAGGTTGATGATCAGTCTCCATCTGGATAGCTCAGCCATGAATATAATCATGGAACTTAGAATAGGTGAACACAATAACCAAAAGTTCCTTTTCTACCTGAGCGTACTGCATTTCATTTTGGGTAAGAGTTCTACATGGATAGGCAACAGATCTGCCCGCCTGAAGAATAACTGCACCAAGACCAAATTTTGAAGCATCAGAAGAAAGAATCACTGGTTTATGGACATCATAGTATATCAATGTAGGTGGGGGTGGCAATTTTCTGCTTGAGGTTATCAAATGCTCTCTGGTGTTGTTCTAACCATGATCAGGCAATATTTTTGTGTGTCAGCCCTCTCAAAGGTGCTGATAATTCACTGAAGTCAGGTATAAACATGCCCAAATAGTTAACTATACCAAGGAAATGCTGTAGAGCTTGGCCATTATCTGGAGCTGGCATCTCAAGAATGGCTGCTTGATTGGATGGGTCAGGTCATAAACTAGTACTGGTGAATAAATGACCTACATATGTGACTTCTGGAAGTCTGAATTTACACTTTAGAGGACTGAGCTTCAAGTTCACTTCATGTGCTCTGTCCAGAAATTTCCTGAGGTTTTTTCATGCTCTTCTTCTCCATTGCCTTCGACCAGTAAATCATCCAGAATAATGGCACATGGATAACCAAAAAAAATTTGCTCCATTGCTCACTGAAAGACTTCACTTGTAGAATTTAAACCAAAAGGCATCCTGAGGAATCTTTATCTACCAAATGGAGTACTGAATGTAGCCAGTAGTGAAGATTTGCAATCAAGCATCACTTGCCAAAATGAACTCTTTGCATCCAGGACAAAAAAAAAACAGTGCCATTTGGCATCAGGGCAGTGACTTCCTCAACTGTACGCATATAATGATGGGGTCTCTTTAATGCTTTGTTCAAGTCTCTTGGGTCAATGGATATTCTAATTTCATCTGAGCTCTCCTTATGAGCAGTTACCATGGAACGCATCCACTCAGTTGGTTCTGTGACTGGACAAATCACACCTTGCTGTATCATCTAATCCAGCTGGAACTTGACTTTGTTCTGCATGGCTATCAGAACTCTTCTCACTGGCCTGACCACTGGACCGACTTCTGGGTCTATTTTCATGGAGTACACAACTGGAAGTTTGCCCAACTTTCATCGAAAACATCAGCATATTCTACAAAAATTGTATCAGTGAAGCTAGAATTAGGACATGTGCTTACATCATGGATTTTTTGGTAAAAAAAAAAAAAAACTGTTTCATTCTCAAACTGTCTCTGAGACCTAATAATGACTGCACATGTCTTTGAACTACATAGGACTGCAAGCTGTAACTGTTCCCAGCTCCCACCTGAATAGCATGAAAGCATTACTGAGCCTTCAGTTTAAATCTCTTCACCTCCATAAGCAATAAGCTTTACACAATTGGCCAAATTAAGTTGCTCACCAGGTCTCACTTTAGCAAATGTTTCTACTTTCATAACATTACACTGAACCAGTATTTACTTAGAGCTTTGTGGGTTTACCATTAATCAGGACAGTACAGAACACTATGCACTTTACCACCAAATCTACTGCATTAACCTTTTCACCAACCGCTGATACACCATCTACATAGAAATTATAGTTGCAGGTCTCTACATGATCAACTTGCTTTTTTGAGTGACCTTTCTTTATAACTGAATGAGGCTTGCTTGATTTGCAAAACTTTTGAAAGTGGTTCCATTTTTTACACTTATGGCATCACTGACCAAATGCAAAGCACTTTTCTCTTTTAGACTCATGATTGGTTTCACAACTATGACAGTTAACAATAAAACTTGACTTGGGTTTTTTTGATTCACCCTTGTACTGCACTGAGCATGCCTATTTCACTGAGCTAGTCTTAGAACTTGCCGGAAAGTTACAGGATCTCCCTGGACAACCTGCAAGGGCTGCAACTGCCATGTGCCTAAGCCTGTTTCTGCTAGCCACATGCTGCATGCTGTCTATGTTTGTTTTGGAGCCTGCTGAAACTGTGCTTTTATCATTTGCAAGCATATTTGTGTGCCATTCTGTATGCTCATGGATTTGACAAATCTCTATAGCCTTGCTCAGCATTAAATCACTGTCACAAAGCAAAATCTTTCTCACTGCAGCATTATTAACACCACACATAAGCCTGCCCTTTATTAGCTCATCTTTCAAATCACCAAATTGGCATGTTTTAGCTTTATTCCTTAGGTCAGTAATATAAGCTGCAAAAGTTTCTCCCTGATTTTTGTCTCTTGTATAAAATAGGTGCCTTTCTAATGTAACATTTGTCTGGGGGTTGCACATTTCTCTAAATTTACATTTCAAGCACTTAAGGTCCTCTCTTGATTCAGCCAATTCAACAATATGGTGGTTTTCCCCCTCTCCTGCATGTACTGCTGGTACATACACAAATGAATGCTCCCTTTCAATAGCCTCAGACCCTGCTAGGTTAAGCAAAATGAAGACCTTTGTACGTGCATCTCTATATGAAGAAGCTGCTTGTATAAAGATGTATTCCTGCTCAAATCCTGTCCAATTCTCTGCAATATTATGGACAAATACAAGTGGACTGTGTCTGTGAAATGCCTCTGCCATGTCAATACACACTAGTGAAGACCCTTGAAATTATGTATCAACATACATACACATATATATGCCAGAAAGTTATGCCAGCACTTGTAACTATGCTCAAAAGCACAACTTTTTGAAACAACTGTACTTTGTAAAATTAAGTCTCCATAGCACAAGAACATTCTTGAAATCACTTTACTTTGTGAAGCCACTCTTTATCAGTGTAAGAAACACATGGTTGCACTTTGTGAATAAACTGTATACAGCACACAATAAACTTTTCAAAACGGCTGTACTTTGCAAAATAACTCTGTACAGTGTAAGAAACAGACTGAAATGGCACTCTGTGAATAAATGTACATAGCACAAGAAACTTTTTGAAATGGCTATATTCTGACGGCACTTTGCAAAATAGTTGCATTTTACACACAGTAAACTCTTCAGAATAAATGCACTGTAAAAAGCACTTCAAAGACTTTGCACACTCTGAGATACTTTGAACAACTCTAGTTATGCTGTGAATAGTAGTTCATGATAAAACATAGTTGTTTACTAAGAAACATGTGCAGTCACCTTCCTTTTCTATGCTTATTTTGCCCTTTTATTGTACTCATTATGCCCATTTGACCTCATTCCATGCCCCTTATACTTTTCTTGTGCTCGTTTTACTTTAAACATTCTCATTATGCAAACCCGAGACAACTCTGAACTCCTTATGAGCTTTTCTGATTATTTTCTTATCAAATATCATGGTTTCAAACATTTTAATTATCAATGCGTTTTGTGCCTTTTGTTTGATTAATGATGCATATTTGTGCTGGTCATTTGATTAATAATGCATTTTGTGCTCTGTATCATTTCTTTTACAAAATAAATCATTTATGTGAGTTTTGGTTACCTGTAGTTTTTTTTGGTCTTTTTTAATCATTTGAGCACTGTATTCACCCTGCTTGCTCAATATGCCTTCACCTCCAACTCTTCACCTCGTGGCATGAGGAAGTTGCTTTCAAATCCAGGTTCTGACACCATGTCGCTCATCTGGTCAAAACAAAACAGGCGAACAATTGCAGGTTGAGTTCAAGCAGCTTTATTATACACAAACACATCTGGAATGAGGCTTAGTAACTTAAAATGAAATAAACTTATAATCAGACTGACTAGCACACTCATACATGCTCATGCTCTGACTGTTTTCTCAAAATGGCACTGCTACCTGTACATATTCACTATTTATATGCACATGCCGACAATTAGAAATGCTTCTTAAAGTTAAAGCACATGGTGTGTTCTACAGTTAGTCTAAATATAAAAGACGGGGGGTGGGAATGGGGGGTAGGGTAGGGGAGAGGAGTGAACCCAAGAGCAGCGAGGACAAATGGAGCAGGCTAGCTCAGGCTAGAAGCTGTAGACAAACCAAATGCTTCGCAAGTAGGGTATTCTCGGCCGAACCATAAACTCATGAAACACCAGAGGCCAGCATATGCAGCTAAATCTTCTTTTATTAAAGTCTGGATGTCAAAAAGGCATTTAATTCTACAAAATGTAACAAATCATACCGGTTTCGGCTATGTAGCCTTCATCAGTGAAAAAACAGCCTTAGGGTTGGACCATACCAAAATACTATTGGTGGATGGTATCTATAAATAGTAATGAGATTTAGGGATGTCTAATGTTTTTTCACTGATGAAGGCTACATAGCCGAAACCAGTATGATTTGTTACATTTTGCGGCATTAAATGCCTTTTTGACATCCAGACTTTAATAAAAGAAGATTTAGCTGCATATGCTGGCCTCAGGCTAGCAGTAAAAAAGAAAAACAAAAACTAGTCAAAAAGCAGGTAAGCTTTGTCAGGGAGAGAGTGTGAGAGCTCTGATAAGGATTTACAGGTCAGTTGCAAGGAAAAACCACTAGAGGCAGGTAAAGCTTAAAGGATAGAGAGTAGATAGGAGAGGGAGATGAAAATTGGAGGGACTTGCAGGCAGGTCAGTAAATCTGGGAACAGGAGATTTATCAAGAAGTTGAAAGGACAAGGGATATTTATAAAATTTTAGTAGGGATTATGGAAAAGGGAGATTGGAAAGAAGGGGTTAAGAGTGGCAGGGGTAGAGCAGAAGTGATATATGAGGGACTGTGGATTGAAATAATTATTGAAGCTTTAGTTAAACACTTTTATGTGTAGATGCATAGTGTAGATCAGAGTGCATGTGCTGTATCTTTAAGAAGCATGTCAAAGACATAACATGCACGTATAAAGACTGAGCACATTCCACACCTAGTGCCATTTTGAGAAAGCAGCCAGAGAGTAAGGATGCATGAATCCTGCAGTTAGTTTGTATATAAGTTACTTAAGTTAAAGTCAGTAATCTTCTGTCAAGATGTGTTTGTATAAAATAAAGCTGCTGAAACAGAACCCATGAAGACTATTCTATTGTGTCCAAGATAGGAGTGTGATATGGTGTCAGAGATTTCAGAGACAAGATTTGGAGACATGAAGTGCAGAGAAGACAGTGAAGGTAAATTAAAAGAAACAAGCAAGAATAAGAGCCAGAAAAGAATCAAAGGTAATGAGCATATGCACAAATTACTTCTTTTATATAAAAAAAGGTAAAACAGAGCATTACAAGGGCACAAACTGCATTATTAAACAAGCGGGAGGAACAAAAGGTTTCTTAACTAAAGGAAATGTTTAAAATAATGTAATTTCATAAAACAAGCATGTTTAAAGTAAAATGAGCATGTTTAAGGGCAAAACGGATATGTTTAGAATAAAACAAGGAAAAGAAAAGTAGAATGGGCATGAAAAGAGATTAAACGAGCACAATGAATATAATGAGGGTAAAAAGGGCACATTAAGCATAGATAAAGCAAGGCAACTGTATGTGTTTTGGCAAAGTGCTGTGTTTGGGCATAACTATGACTTCGTATTGTATTAAGGGTATAACTAAAGTTATTCAAAGTCTCAAACTGTGTAAAAGTGCTTACAGTGTGTGCTTATTGCTGTGTATGTATTTTGAAGAATTTATTTGTGTGTAAATTGCAACTATTTTGTAAAGTACAGTCAAAGAATAGCCATTTCAAAAAGTTTCTTGTGCTGGGTGTGTCTGTTCGCAAAGTGCCACCATTACAGTGTGTTTCTTGCACTGTAAACAATTGCCTAGCAAGGTACCGCCATTTTGGGGAAATTTCAGTATGCTGTGTACAGTTTATTCGCAAAGTGCAATTACTTCAAAATGTTATTGACTCTGAGCTTCTCCTGCTCAGTCCATTCACATCATGATGTTGCTTGAAATGCCTCTTAAAATGATCATAAATTTCTTTAGTCAGACAATAGTTTCAAAAGTATCACAGTGCCCTAGAGACTTATTTTGCAAAGTCCAGTTGCATAGAGACTTGCATCCTGCAGTTGTTTGATAGGTTTCATACACTGATAAGAGGTGGTTTCTTGTAATAAAGTGATGCAAAGGTGTTACAGTGCCAGAGAGAGTTATTTCACAGTAAAGCCCAAAAGCATAATTTCAGAAGCACAAAGTTACAAATACTGGCATATGTGTATGTGTTTGTGCTTATTTGCAAAACTCTTCACTGGTATATGTTAATATGGCAGATGGATTTTGAAAGCCCTTACCACTTGTATTTGATGAGAATATTGCAGAGAATTGGAGAATATTTGAGCAAGAGTAAAATATTTTTATATAAGCAGCTTATTCAGATAAAGATGCATGGAACTTATAAACAATGACATTGGTAGTATCCAAACTCTGGACCCCACCCAGTACGGGTTTGTAAAAGGCAGAACATGTCTCCTAAACCTTCTGGACTTCTTTGAAGTGGTCACCAAAGTGATAGATGAGGGTAAAGTGGTTCACACAGCTTATCTAGATCTTGCCAAGGCTTTTGACACCATCCCCCACTTTGGAATTATAGATAAACTCACTAAACTAGGTATAAATCCCTATGTCACAAAATGGGTTGCCAACTGGCTCACTGACAGAACCCACACTGTGAAAGTAGCAGACTCCAAATCAGACTTCAGACCAGTGACAAGTGGAGTACCACAGGGTTCAGTCCTGGGTCCTCTCTTGTTTGGTATCTACTTCTCAGAAAAACAGGCTAACACAGAAGGTCTTTGGCTAATGAAGTTCGCAGATGACTGCAAACTAGGAGCCATAATCAAAACTCCTAACAATGTGGACATCCTACAAAAGGGCCTTACTGAGACAGATGCATGGTGTCAAAGCCATGGCCTCAAGCTCAATGCCAAAAAGTGCATTGTGATCCTTTTTGGTAAAACCTCTGTACCCATGAACTACCACACAGGCGGTAGGCTGCTTAACACTGAAAGTGTGATAACAGACCTTGAGACACAGGTGGACAGTAGTCTTTCCTTTGATAATCACATCGCCACAGTAGTCAGGAAATCCTTCTACATGGCCCACCTCATCACAAAAGGTTTCTCATCCAGGAAAAAAGAGGTCATTGTTCCCCTCTACTCATCACTCATTAGACCCATTATAGAGTACAACGCCCCTTTCGGTATGTACCTCACAAGACATCTACAACAACTGGAAAGGCCACAGAAATACCTCACAAAGAGGATTACCAGCCTCAAACAGATGCCCTACGCAGACCGTCTCAAAAAACTCCAGTTTTACTCCATCACATATCGCCTACTCAGAGGTGATCTCTGCAAACATATGAAGCTATGTCAAAACCAGAGCTGTTGGAGATGCTCCACTTAAAGAAATCCCAACCCATCCAAGCTACATGCTCTAGGGACCTAAACCTTGTCACCACAATAAACAGAATATGCTGGAGGGATAGATTCCTGTCTCAGAGATTTCCCATATTCTGGAACAAACTACCTATCTATATCAAACAAAGCTCCTCATTACCACTCTTCAAGAAAAATCTTGATGATTGGATGGGAGATAGGAAATTCACCCCGGGGATCACTTCTGTGGCTCTGCTTGACAGGAGCACAGGAAAATAATTTTCTTGGGTGGCGAAAGCCAGGGTACATTTTTGGCTAGGCTTATACAGACCCTAGGGCCAATAGCCTAGTACCTACCTATGAACCAAGGCATTCATTTTGTTAAACCTAGCTGTGTCAGAGGCCATAGAAAGAAAGCATTCATTTGTGCATGTACCAGGAGTATATGAGGGAGAAGGTGAAAACTGTCATATTGTTGTATAGGCTGAATCAAGGGAAGAACCTGAGTGTTTGAAGTGAAAGTTCAGAGAGATGTGTAACCCCCAGACAAATATTACACTAGAGAGGCATTTGTTTTACATGAGAGATCAGAAACCAGGGGAAACCATTGTAGCTTTCATAGCTGATCTGAGAAACAAAGCTAAAAGGTGTCAGTTTGGTGTCTTAAGAGATGAGTTAATAAGGGACAGGCTTGTGTGTGGTATTAATAGTGCTGCTGTGATATAGATCTTGCTTTGTGACAGTGATTTAACATTGAGCAAAGCCAGAGAGATTTGTCAGATCCATGAAGTGACAGAAAAAATCACAAGTATGCTTGTGAGTGACAAAAGCATGGTTTCAGCAGGCTCTATAGCAAATGTAGATAGTATGCAACATGTGGCAAACAGAAGTAGGCCTAAGCACATAGCAGCCACAGCCCCAAGCATGAATCAGCAAAACCCAAGTACAGCTTTACTGTTAACTGTCACAGTTGTGTAAATCATGAGTCTAAAAGAGAGAGATGTTTAGTATTTGGTCCGGAATGTCACAAGTGTAAAAAAATTGAACCATTTTCAAAAGTTCTGTAGATCAAATAAAACCTAAACAGTTGCAAAGAAAGGTCACACAAAAAAGTTGATCAAGTAGAGACACAACAGTTAGCTTGCTATGTAGATGGTATATCAGTGCTTAGTGAAAGAGTTGATGCACTGAATTTATTGGCAAAGAGTGAAGTATTTTGTACTGTTCAGATAAATGGTACATCCACAGAGCTTAAAGTAGACACAGGTTCAAAGTGTAATGGTATATCAGTAGACACATTTGCTAAGAGTGAGAACTAATGAGCAACTCAATGTGATCAGTAGTGTAAAACTTGCTGCTTATGGAGGTGAAGAAATTCAAACTGAAGGTTCAGTGATGCTTTCATGTTATTTGGCCAAGAGCTGTTACAACTTGTTATTCTATGCAGTCCAAAGGCCAGTACAGTCTTTATTGGGTCTCAAAAATGGTTTGAGAATAAATCTGATTTATTTTACCAAAGAAGTTCATCACATAAGTGCATCTCCGAGTTCTAATTTTTCTGAAGCTATTTTCTCAGAGTATGCTGATGTTTTTGATGACAAGTTGGGCAAACTTCCAGTGGTGTATTATATGAAGTTAGACCCAGAGGCCACTCCAGTGCTTAGACCAGCAAGAAAAGTTCCGATAGCTATGCAGAATAAAGTCAAGGCTCAAGTGGATAAAATAGTACAACAAGGTGTAATTTGTCCAGTTACAGAACCAACTGAATGAGTGCCATCTATGGTAGCAGCCCACAAAAAAGGCTCAGATGAAATCAGAATATGTAATGACCCAAGAGATATGAACAAAGCATTGAAGAGAACTTATCATCCAATGTTCACAGTCGAAGAGGTTGCAGCTCTGATGCTGAATGCCACTGTTGTTTCTGTTTTAGATGCAAAAAGTTCATTTTGGCAAATGATGCTTGATCGCAAATCCTCATTGCTAACCACTTTTGGTACCCCAGTTGGCAGATACAGATTCCTAAGGATGACATTTGGAATAAATTCTGCAACTGAAGAATTTCAGCGTGCAATGGAGGAAATTTTTTCAGGTTATCCTTGCGCCATAATTGTAGATGATTTATTGGTTGGAGAGAATGGTGAAGCAGAGCATGGCAAAAATTTAAAGAGACTTCTAGACAGAGCACGTGAAGTAAAGTTGAAGCTCAGGCTACCAGAAGTTACATATGTAGGTCATTTATTTACCAGTATTGGTTTGAGGCCAGATCCAGCCAAACAAGCATCTATCCTTGAAATGTCAGCATCAGACAATGTTCAAGCTATTTCTTGGCATGGTCAACTATTTAGGCAAGTTCATACCAGATTTCAGTGAGCTAACAGCATCTTTAAGAGAACTAATGCACAAAAATGTTGCATGGTAATGGTTGGAACACCACCAGAAGGCATGTGAAGACCTCAAACAGAAAATTGCCACTCCACCTACGTTAAGATACTATGATGTGAACAAACAAGTCACTCTTTTCTCCGATGCTTCAAAATTTGCTTTAGGCACAGTTATACTACAAGAGGACAGGCAAGTAGCTTACGTTTCTAGAACACTTACCCAACTTGAGATGTAGTATGCTCAAATTGAGAAGGAACTTTTGGCAATAGTATTTGTATGTTCCAAATTTCATGATTATATTTGTAATCGATCTATTCAGATTGAAACCAATCAGCAACCTCTAATTACTACTCTAAAAAAGCCTATGCATTCCGCTCCAGCGAGATTACAAAAAATGATGCTGAAATTGCAAACGTACAACTTCAAAATGGTCTACATGAAAGGTAAACTACTCTATCTGGCTGATACCTTATCCAGATCACCCAGAAATATGCCAGAATAGCTTGATGCAGAGAATTTTGACTTTGATATAACGGCAGTGCGTAATTTTTCTACCACTAGGCTCGATGAGTTAAGAGATCACACTAAGACTGATCCAGTTTTGCAAAAGCTCAGTCACTACATTAATGGTGGATGGCCATCAAAACAATCCAGTATACCACCTGAAGTGCGAACCTATTTTCCTTACAGAAATGAAATGTTGATGGAAGATGGCATTATTTTCGAAAGTCCTAAAACTGTTGTTCCTGCTTCCTTACAGAAAGAATATATCCAGATTTTGCATTGTGGTCACCCAGGTTCAGTATCGACTAAGAGAAGAGCTAGATAATTAGTATTTTGCTGTCATTACTGAGAGACAATGAAAAAGTACTTTTTTCTTGTTCTGCATGCAATAATACTAAGCCACATCTGCAAAGAGAACCACTTCAGCTAAGTCCAAGTCCTTATTCAACAGTAGCCACTGATAGGGTTACCACCTTTCCCACTTTACGAGGGACAGTCCCTCTTTGGGCAGTTCTGTCCTGCAAAAAAATTGTAAAAATGGCAAATGTCCTGAGATTTTAGGACAAAATTATTTCCTATATTTTATGTAATAGTTGTATAAAACAGTTATTCTGTATCCGAAACACCTAAATGTTATAGAAAACAGAATAAGCAACTAAAATGCTACAAGAATATGCTTTTAATTAGGCAAAAAAGTGAAGTTCTGTCCTTTGTACTAGTCGTGGGTATGTTTCGACCTGCAAAATCTGACTTTTGTACCAAAAATGTCCCACTTTGGGGATTTGAAAAGGTGCCAACCCTAGCCACTGATATCTTTGAGTGGAATAATCAACAGTTGACTCTTATTTGAACTAGTTTGAGACTGACTTACTACCTAACCTAACATCCACTACTGTTCTTACTAAGTTGAAACACCATCTCTCAGTCCATGGTAGTCCACACAAAGTTATCTCTGACAATGGTACTCAATTTACTAGTCAGTTGTTTCAGAAATGTGCAAAAGAGTGGAACTTTGTTCATATTACTAGTAGTCCTGAATATCAACAGTCAAATGGTCGAGATGAACGTGCAGTGCAGAGTGCAAAGCAATTACTTGAAAGTTCTAAGCATGACAATACCGATGCCTTTTTGAATTTGCTTAATATCAGAAACATACCCTGTGATGATATTCTTGGCTCACCTGCTCAAAGACTTCTTTCCAGGCAAACTAGAATGACGCTACCTATTTGTTCAAGTTTATTAAGACCTAAAGCTAAGAACAACAGAACTGTAAAGGCTCAACTATTCAAAATGTGTTTGATCCAGAAGTCTAGTTATGACAAACTAAGCATATTTCTTCATCCACTGAGGGAATGAGAAACAGTGAGAATACAAACAGCGAAAGGTTTCAACTGGATTGGTCAAGCTACAGGTATATGTGCTGAGCCAAGATCCTGCCTTGTAGAGTCTGAGGGTATGGAGTACAGGAGAAACTGCAGACATTTACTCCCTGTGCCAGAATCATCACCACAACATCATTTGAAGGACACAGACTTTAAATCTCAGAGTGAGTTAAATGCTGTTTCCATCCCAGAGTGTGTTACTATCTCTGATTACAATCCTGAAGGTGTTTTAGACTTTTCAAAGACTGATCAATGCATGGAGACCATTCCAGTTGTTAAGTCCAATTCCCAGTTTTATGTCATATGATATGGATGAGTATCCAGATCCAGTGTGAAATATGTAGCCACATGGACTTAACTGTGTATAGATGTATATCATTTGTATAATTTTTGATACAAAACTGTGTGTGATATCTGCATTCCGAGTAGACTCATAACATTGCATGTTTTGTTTTTCAAGAGGGAGGATGTAGATCAGAGTGCACGTGATGTGTGTTTTGCATCTTTAAAAAGCATGTTAAAGATGTAACGTGCATGTATAAAGACTGAGCATGTGCCATACCTAGTGCCATTTTGAGAGAGCATGTATGAATTCTGCAGTTAGTTTGTATATGTTACTTAAGTTAAAGTCAATAATCTTCTATCAAGATGTGTTTGTATAAAATAAAACTGCTTAAACAGAACCCACAAAGATTCTTCTATCGTGTCCAAGATAGGAGAGTGACACATAGCTTATAAAGACTGTCCAGGTGCAGAGATATGGCATCCAGGGGTGCTTGCAGGAGGTCCTCTTTATTTTTGTTTTGAGTTAACTTTCTACATCCAGATTGGCATGACATCAGGGTTGGGGTCCTGTCTGGAGAGAAAAGGTAGAGAGAAAGGTTAGTCGTATGGGAGGAAGAAGGACAGAGATAGAGATCTGATGGAAATTAAGATAGGGAGTAAAAAGTTGGGAGGAGGAAGGAGAGAAGAGGGGAGTAGTGGGGAGATGAGATAGTGAGGAACAAGGAGACAGGGAACAGAGGGTATGAGAGTGTATTTAGAGTCTAGCAGCAGTAAGATACTGTGATAAGTCTACCTTAGCAACCATAACATGAAGTTAACATAGCTGACAGCTGCTGTAACATGTTTGATAGTCGTTCATAAGAAACATCAGAGCTACTGTAATAAGATTTGAGGGTGGTTATACACTTGTGTGCACAAAAGAAATGTAGATGTGGATGCGTATGGACAAGTAATTGAAAGTGGGGAACTGTAGGCACTGTACACTACCAACGGCATGCATACCTGTATGTGTATGGCATGCGTGTTGTTGATTCAACAAAAAGTATCAATGGTCAGGAATGCCATCCATATAATTGCAATAAGTGTGTGCATGTCGCAGCCTACATGTGTGTATGAGTATGCTTGTCTGAGTATGCATGGGGGATAAGCAGAACTGATGGAAGTATACATAGGAGCTGTATAATAAGACCACTCTGCACTGTGAACATGTTGCAGGAATGTGTTAGTGTAGGACAGAAGGCTAAACAGCCTACATCAGCTCTGATGTTAACAGTAGGCTAAGGTGTGCCAACAAAGCTTCATATCTGACAAGTGACATCTAAGTCTTATGGGCCAGGACTGTCTGGGCATGTGACACCATATTACACAACAACAAACATGTGGTCAAAACAACATGAATTATGCATGTACAGATGTTCTGCAACACACTAATACACATGAGACAATGGGACATTTAGTGCATCAGTTGTGGTCATGATATGTGTGGTAACGCATGTGTAAGCAGGTATACATGTAAAGTCATAAATGATTATTGCTGTAAATCATTCATATAAAGAAGGTGCATGTGGAAACTGCAAGTGCAGGGTGTGTCGACACAGATGCAGTGGCAGTACCACAATAACATCCCAGGCATAACACTGGTATACCATCTGAAGTATACCAGTGTGTGCAATAATGGCAGACAATACTGCACAGTTCCAAGAAAAAAATATATATGATGCAGCCAATATTATGCACAGGGAGGATATGAACACATAGGTGATGTATATCAAGCATGAATGGGTAAGTGAAATGGAGGCATCTGTAAAAGCAAGGTGCATCCATAAAAATGCCAACATATAACAAATGGAGAACCTGTGGGCAGATATACACCATGACACAACATTTATGTAGTCTATCATGTCAGTCATGCAACAGAAGACAGCCTTTGACAGCAGACATGTCATACACAACTAACATGTATATTGTGTGGTGGTTAGCACAGCAGTCATCATTGCCACAAGGTGAAGGTGGCCCAACAAGTCACACAATGGGATAACTGTCAGTGTTACACTAACACAGATGAGGGTGCCAAAGCTGATGACTCACACCATGGCAGTTGCTGTCCCTGCCATGTGAAGAAACACTGTGTCCATTATGCTCTACTGTTGAGCTGGATATGGTGACATGCCTATGTCATGACACACTGTGGAATAATGCAGTGGTGTGGTTAGCATGCTGGGATGTAACTGCTGGGGTCTGACCATGGCAAGCAACAGCAGCAGTGCGGGCACACTGAAGCACAAACATTGATGAATAAGAGCCATGTGTGGGTTATGCAAGTGGTGGTCTCCCCCTACCCACTGGGAATATTGTGGTCAGGTGTGTCAGGGCAAGTAGCACAAGTTGCACTTTGGCACTGTTCCAGCACTGCTGTTGCATGGCACATTATCATGCTCTGTAGCTAGTGCTGCCATGACCTCTCCATGCTTACACTCCTGACCCTCATGTAACACATGGAGTCGCTGTGGTACATAATCAGTAGCTTGTAAAAGTGCACACAGGTCATTGCCATGATACTGTTGGGAACCTGTAAGAGCAGGCGTACACTATGTGCAGTTCTACAGACATTACCATTCTCAAACTAATCTGGGAACAGGTGATTGAGGTCATCATGACCAATATCTGATGCCCCACCATCCTGAGACTTGCCAGCCAAACTATCCCTCTTGTCAGTGGCTATACCCCAAGCTGCAGGATTAACCCCTCCTGGACATGACAATGTTGACTCCAGTGCAGTACCCTGTGTGTCATTTGGTGTACTGTATGAACATGACATCTCACATCCTGCCTCAGGTTTATTGAATGAGCTTGTGGGTGATGGGGAAAGTAGATGTGCTGTGAACACAGAAATGTGACAGTGCTGCATGCAACATAGGTACACAGAGCAAAAGATATCTGAAAATAGTCTACCAATTCCCAGCTTATGCACATAGGGAATAGAAATGTCCACTTTCATGGTCGATGTGGATGATGCAATGCCCCTAAGGAGCAGTGAAAGTCATCACTAGGCATCATCACTGAAAATGTTATTGGCATAGTAGCATTGCTCATACATACAAACATACCAGACATGTCCTGCTCTGACTCTACGTTCTGTAATGTGCGTCATGATGTTACTATGAATTACACAGGAACAGATATAGCAAATAAATGTGATGCCTCTGACAAACAAAATCTTGTTTTAGGTTTAGCAAAATAGTTAACCTTTTGTAAGTAGACGGATGTGTATTTGATGGTAGAGGATGTCGGGTGATATGTGAAGACCCTGTGAATATGAACGCATCAGCATCAGACAGACTGCTCACAATAACACCTCACCACACTGAATAGAGACAGTCTTACCAGATATGTCCTCATCAGCTGACATCTTTCTCTCCTGCTGTCAGGATGATGTTGTGAATTACAAAGTAAAAGATAAAGCAATTAAGTGTGAAACACTGACAAACATCATCTCAATTTTGGTTTAGAAATACAGTCAGCCCTCTGTAAGGAGACAAACATAAACCTGATGGTAGCTGATATCTGGTGGTATGTGAAGTGCCTGTGATGTGAACCCATCATCCTCGGACAGGCTGCTCACAGTGACACATAACCACCCACCAGTACTCCCCCTCTACAGACACTCTTATCATGTCTGTCCTCAGATGATGTGTCCTTCCGTACTGGTCATCCGGATGCTGCTGTGAAATAAATATGAACAGATAACTCATATAGGAATATACATCCATACAAATATCACAGACTATGTGGTTATGTAGTGCAGCAGTATACATACCATGGCATCTGTGCATACCACTTTCTATCCTTTCCCATTAAATTTAACAGTCCTGGCAAGTGTGATTATGTAACACCAGGAATAATGTCTTGATAGTAGAAGGTGGTCCTCTACCTGTGGCATTCCTGTCCCTGTCATAGCAGTGGAATCTGTTAGCTACATGTAGGATCATATCTGAGCAGTGCCAGCAGCATATATCCTGTGATCTGCTGTGACCATTTACAGCATTAACTATGTTGGTGATTTCATACCACACCTGTGTTGTCCGCAATGTATCCTGTCTGTCCAACCAGGTCCCTACCTGGGCGTCAGGTATAACATCATTCCCCTTAATGTACAGGTTCAGTAGTGGTAGGAGCAACATATCTAACAAAAAAGAGTTTGCAGTTGTATTTATTTATGCTACCAATACATGTAACTTCATATGAATGACAGATGGAGACAATTCTAGGCACAGTGCGGGTGCTACAAAGAGCACTTTTGGCTATGTAAAAAGTAAGAACTCCTCAAGGTTGATCAGACAGTATGACACACTCGAGGTACCCCATATCCAACCAATCTTGGGTAAAGTCCCATACCATATTCTTGCTAGCTATAGGTCTCAAATTATAACCCAGGATAACCGTACCTTGTACTTGTATGTGCTGGAGTCACTCACCATTCAACCTAACACCATATTCATGGGCGATTTCAACTATCACTCTCTAATCTGGGATATATACATAACCACTAACATGCAGGCTCAAAGATTCCTGGAATTTGTCATTGCAAATACTCTAAAACAGCTAGCTGGTACACCTACCAGGGGTAGAAATATCCTGGATCTGGTACTCAGAAATATGAGGGAATGTTACACTCCCTAGTCAGGGGATGGGAAATGCATGCATCTCTAAAGAGCTTAGAGATTTCATCACAAATCTAATCAGCCTACAGCAAGACTTCCTGGCTAGGGGGTATGGCACTAGATTACTGAATTCCATCCTCAACCCTGTCAGATCTTTAACAGAGGCAGAGGACCCACATTTTGAGGGACCCCCAGGGAGAATGCTAGGGCTGAACAGAAACCAACACCAGGATCCACAAGTGGACAAAAGAAAAGAATTATGGCACTCAATCATGACCAGCAATTGGCTGGTGATTACAAACAATAAACAACTGGTAAAACTCCTAGGACCCCATCCTTGTTTTGTTTTCAAGACAGCCAGGAACATTAGGGACTGGGCTGAGTAGTGTAAATTCAGACCAGAGGAGGACAATAGAGGAACTTACCCCTGTGGCCCCCCTTTTTGCCCCTACTGCAAATACGTGAGCAACAAGGACTACTTTTTTTGTCCAGTACTCAGGAGAAAAAAATCAACACTTGTTCTGGTAACTGCAGCACTGCTTTTGTGATATACCATGCACAGTGTAATGGCTGCAGTTGTTTTCACCTAGGGAAAATGTGAACAAGTTTAAAATCATGGTGACACACCACCTGTCTGATATCAGACTCCAGATCCTCAAAAAACAACTAGTGAAGTGCTGACATGATTTCCCAGATCATGGAGGTTTCTACTTCCACAGCCTGGGAAAGCTCATTATGTGTCCACTCGAAGGAAACAAACATGCCATCCTCATAAAAATGGGGTTAAGCTGGCAGAGCAGGCTGGACTCCCAGCACCACCCTCGTTTAAACTCAAGCATTTCAATTGAAAGTGTGCTTGGACTCAGGAAACTAAATCATAAATCATACAGCTAAAACACCTGTACTGATTAACCCAGGATTTGGACATAAACTGTTAATTAACTCCAATTACTGCTGTACCTAGGTTCATAGATGTGTACTAGGCTAATGGCTCTGGAGCCTTTACAAGCCGAGCCCATAGGATTACCCTGGCATTGTGCCATCTGACCTTAGTTTCCAGTGCCTCTGTCGAGTAGAGCCACTGGAGTGATTCCTGGGGTAAATTTTCTATTTCCCATACACTCATCAAGATTTCTCTTGAAGAGGGCCAATGAGGTGCTCTGTTTGACATGTACGGGAATTCTATTCCATAGCATGGGCAGTCTCTGGGTTATGAACTTGTCCCTCCAGCTTGTTCTGTTGATTGTGCTAATGAAGTTGAGGTCTCTGGAGAGTGTAGTGTGGAGGGATTGGGATTTCCTTAGATGTAGAATTTCTAACAAAGCTGGGTTAGACATGGCTTTGTAAGTCAAGCAGAGATCGCCTCTAAGTAGGCAATATGAGACAGAGAATAATTGGAGTTTTTTGAGTCTGTCCATATACAAGTGTTTAAGGCCTAGGATCCTCTTTGTGTGGTACTTTTGTGGCCCCTCCAGTTGTTGCAGGTGTCTCGTGAGCTACATGCCAAATGGGGCACTGTACTCAATGATTGGCCTAATGAGAGAAGAGTAGAGGGAGACAATGACCTCTTTCTTCAGGGATGCAAAACTCTTAGTAATGAGATGTGCCACATAGAAGGACTTTCTGACCACAGTGGCAATGTGGTGGTCAAAAGTGAGGTTGCTGTCAACCTGTGTTCCCAGATCTCTTATAACACCTTCTGTGTTCAGTGGACTACCATCAATGTGGTAATTCATAGGAAATGGGTTTTTCCCAAAGGAGATGACGACACTTTTTTTGGCATTGAGCTTAAGGCCATGGTTCTGACACCAGTCGTTGGTCTCAGTGAGGCCTTTCTGCAGGATGTCAACATCACCTGGGGAGTTAATAATAGCTTACAACTTGCAATCGTCTGTGAACTTTGTCAGCCGGAATCCCTTTGTGTTGGCCTGGAATTCAGAGAAGTTGATTCCAAACAGGAGAGGACCCAGGACCGAACCCTGTGGGACACTACTCGTGACTGGTTAGCAGTCTGACTTAGAGTCAGCTACTTTCACACTGCAGGTTCTATGTGTGAACCAGTTTGCAACCCACCTAATGATATAGGGGTTGATGCCTAGCTTAGTGAGTTTTTCTATGATTCCTGAGTCAGGAATGGTATTAAAGGCATTGGCCAGATCAAGGTAGGCTGTATGAACCACCTTGCCTTCATCCACGCTCTGTTGACTGACTCAAAGAAGTCAACCAGAATGAGCAGGCATGATCTACCCTTTACAAAACCAAACTGTGTGGGATCCAGAGTTTGGAGATTCCCTATATCCTTGTTTATTAGGTCCATGATGATGCTTTCCATAGCTCTGCATATCAGACTCGTCAGGCTAATGGGGTGACAGTTCCCATGGTATGTAGCGGCTCCTCCTTTGTGGAGAGGGATGACTGTAGCACTGCACCATTCAGTAGTGACAAACCCTGAGGTGAGGCTGTGACTGAACAGGACACACAGGAGAGGTGCCAGTTCACTCTGTAGTTCATGCAGAACACAGCCTGGGATATTGTCAGGTCCCATAGAAGATATATTATTGGCCTTGGACAGTGCTGTTTTAACCTGTGCAGCAGTAATACTGGGTGCCTGGCAATCTACTGGTATTGTGATTGGTCCTTTAGTGGGGGAGAGAGGGGTAAGGTTGGCACTGAATCTGTCGGCCAGTATATTGGCAATATCTGTTGGCTCGGTATAGGAGGTACCATTGTGCAGTAGCTCATAGGAAATCTGTGTGTTGCTGTGGAGATTCTTTACATAACTATAGAAGGCCTTGAGGTTGTCTTTACTATCTTCTGCAATTCTGCTTTAGAGGATTTGATGAGGGATCTCAACTTTTTGTTGAGGCTAATAAGGGAATTTTTCCTGTCTTGGGGCTTCACTTTATTCCACATCAGTTTCCTCCTTCTGTTGTAGAGTTTGTTTATGGCAGGGGACCACCAGATTGGCTTCGTTTTTTTGGAGGAGAGCATCTTGGTTCTATTTGGTATGGTGAGATCCATGCATTTGTGTACGTGTGCATACAGGGCATTAATGTATGATTTGAAGGTCATGCAACTGTTCTCCATTTGCATGGGTGCTGCAAAGTTAGCCACCTCTGTTTTTAGGAGCCCAAAGCTAGCTTTGGAGAAGTTTTTCATGGTGGTTACCTTTGCGGGGGGGTGGGTGTGGGAGGGTTGTGGATTTCCGAGGTGATTAGTTTGTGGTCAGCTGTAACCAGGGATGAGTTGAATATTGGTGTAAAGCAATGGTTGACTATGTTAGAAATGGCCGGGTCAACGATGTTGCTAGTGGGGGTAAGAATGAACTGGTCCAGGGCACTGGAATTAATGCATTCCAAGAAATGTTGGGCAAGTGTATTGGTAGAGGAGTAGTTTTCCCAGTTAATGGAGGGTTAGTTGAAGTCGCCCAGTATGAGAATGTTAGGTTGGACCTTAATATTCTCCAGGGTGCTTAGGAACATGGAGTGTGACTCTTGGGACATGGTTGGGGACCTATAGCAGACTACAACCTGAATCACTGTCTTACCCATTATTAGCTGCACCTAAAGTATCTCTGATGCTTTATGCTGGGCTACCAGTCTGGAGGTGTGCACATCCTTTATGAATATGGAAACACCACTGCCTTTGGAGCTTTGGTCCAAGTTCTGGGGCGGAAAGGTGTGGAATGAGTTATAGCCTGGTAGTGCAGGGGTGCTGTCTGTTGCCTTGAACCAGGTCTCTGTTACAGCACAAATGTCCATGTTCTCCATTTTAAGAAGTGCTTAGAGCTAGTGCATTTTGACATTTAGACTTCTAGTGTTGAGCAGCATGACCCTCAGATTGCATTTGTTTGTAGCTGTTATGGTGGCAATTTGGTCTTTGGAACACTACCTAAAAAAGGCACTATAGGGGTGGCAAGAGCCTTGGTCAGTATCTGAAAGCCCAGGGGTGACCAATGCAGGCCATCTCTGGCAAAGCATCAAGGTCTGTCAATCATGTTATACCAGGCAGACAGACCCTGGATCCCCTTAGAATGACACCAGAAACTTAGCCAATTGCTGAAATCAATCATGTTCTGCTTGTGCTGTGGTATCATTCTGAGTGATGGTAGGAGGTTGCTCAGGACTTGGGTCATACCCGCCTGGGCTACATAATCTGAGAGCTCCTCCATGTCTCTTTTCATGTAGTCCAGGGAGGTATGCCTCAGGTCATTCACACCCACATGTACAATGACAGAGTCATATTTGTACCTGTTGTTGAGGGACCTGAGTGCATGCATTATGTGGTGGATCCTGGCACCTGACAGGCAGCCAATTGATACCTTCTCCTTATTCAACCTAGTGAGTGGGACATCAGTGGGCCTCACTATCATGTCACCTATGACTAGTGTGTTGGGCATGCTGTTTTGCCTTAGGGGCTTTGGTTGAGTGGCACACTGTTTAGGAGAGTTATGTGTCTCATGATTAGTGTTGTGTTGCAGTGGTCAAGTGGATTTCTGCCTTTGAGGTCTCTGCTGTTTGGGTAGATTTTTATGGAGAGCCACCATGAAGGTGGGTGTGTGGTTTATGTTTTTATGGGAAGGCAGTGCTGGTGTGTGTTCTGGAGGGCTATGTGTTTCATGTGGTGTGGTGCAACTGTTGACCTTCCCATCTTGACCAGCTATTCCGGTCTTGGCTGGAGAGTGCGTGGCTTTCAATTTGGATAAATAAGTGCATCTCTCACAAGTTTGAGTGTTGGGACGTAAGAGGAGAGGGTTGTCAGTATACATAAGGCAGTTGCTACATTGCCTAAGGATGCCCAAGTTCACCAGGTTAATAAGAGGGGAACTGACCTTTAGACATGCCTGGAGGGGTGGGCATTAATAATAAGTACTGGAGCTGTTTCCTTGTAGAATGTTTAGTGCTGGTAGCACTTTTGTGTGCTACAATAATTGCTACAAAAAGTCTGGTAAAGTGGTAGACTAATAAGCTAATAAAAGTGCAGGAGAGGAGAGAACTAGCAGATCTAAGGGAAAAACTGAAGAGCAGACTTTTTGGCACAGCTCAGAAGCTTACAAACAGTTCTGAATACATCAAATCTGTACCTGGACTAGGCTAGTTACAGGAAAAGTGGGGGAAAAAGTGCAAATGTGGGCTTTTAAACCAGAAAGTCAAAAGAGATAGAAAAACTGCCCAGACACCCAATACACTACAATTTCTGGGCCAGTAACCACTCCTCTTGTGGTAGATAGGCTACCTAGTGCTTACCACTCCCACTGACAAGCTAGAAGGCTTCCCGACAACACAAAAAGGCTTGTGGGTCTCAGAAGCTTACAAACAGTCCTAGATACAGCAAATCTGTATCTGGACTAGACTAGTTACAGGAAAGGCAGGAAGCAAGCGCAAACACAGACTTTTAAACCAGAAAGTTGAAAGACATGGAAAAACTGCCCACATGGCCAATAAACTACAATTTCTGGGCCAGAAACCACTCCTCTTGTGGTAGATAGGTTACCTAGTGCTTACCACTCCCACTGATAAGCTAGAAGGCTTCTCTCCAACACAGAAAGGCTTGGGGGACTCAGAAGTTTACAAACAGTTCTGGATATAGCAAATCTGTATCTGGACTAGACTAGTTACAGGAAAGGTGGGAAACAATTGCAAATGTGGGCTTTTAAACCAGAATTAAACCAGAAAGTTGAAAGAGATGTAAAAACTGACCAAAACAGCCAATAAACTACAATTTTTGGGCCAGAAACCACTCCTCTTGTGGTAGATAGGTTACCTACTGCTTACCACTCCCATTGATAAGCTAGAAGGCTTCCCTCCAACACAAAAAGGCTTGTGGGGCTCAGAAGCTTACAAACAGTCCTGGATACAGCAAACCTGTATCTGGACTAGACTAGTTACAGGAAAGGCAGGAAACAAGCTTAGAATTTTTTTTCACAGAAAAGCAGCTAAAACAGCACTAAAAAAATTCAAGTGCAGGGCAAGCTAGCACACTTGAGTGTGTAGCAATATTAAATGAAATACAGTTTAAATAAATGCAATTTATTCAAACTGTATTCTGAAACAAATTCAGTTACTGTTTTATTCAACTCTGAACAGTTACAAAGTGCCAAAATATACTTATTAGCTCTATATTTTCAGATTGTTTGAGAAGCACACTCAGAACACAAGAAGATTCTAGCAAAGTTTTTTTTTTTTAGTAAAGTTGAAAGGGAGAAAGGAGGAACAAAATGTAATTCAAGGTTAAGAACCTAACCTAAGGGTTGGCCTTCTCAAATGTTCTCTCTCTATTATGTAGAATGAACTAATGATACTAGACTAGGAGGAGTATCCCAGATCACATTTACAGTAGGGGTGGGCAACTGCAAAGCCACCAAGTATAAGAACAAGACACCAGTAGGGAGGCAGGGTGGGAACAAAATCCAGACACTAAGAAAAGCAATCTCAAGCAAATTAATAAATGCAGCAGTTTTAACTAAAACAAAATACAGACACCAAGAAAAGCAATCTCAAACAAATTAATAAATGCATCAGTTTTAACTAAAACAAAATGCAGACACCAAGAAAAGGAATCTCAAGCAAATTAATAAATGCAGCAGTTTTGTTGACTATTATTGATAACAGATTAAGTGCCAAAATATATACTTATAGGCTTTCTGTATCCAGTGTCTATTGAATCCTTCACAGCTAGGCCACAGAGAGCAGCTAAGATACTGATACTGTCTCACAGAATTGTAACTCCTTATGTAGTATACAGGAAAACTTAAGAGCTTCAGCGAATCAGATAACATAAAAAGCTGTACTCACACATTAGATAGGCTGGCTTCAAAAGAAGGTAGACAACCCCCACTATGAAACCAACTGAAGAGGATCTAGACAGTGAGCAGAAATATGAAGCAAATAAATAACAGGGCTACAGTTTTGTTAACTATTAGTAATACAGTAAACAAAATGAAGACACCAAGAAAAGCAATCTCAAGCAAATTAGTAAATGCAGCAGTTTTAACTAAAATAAAATGCACACACCAAGAAAAGCAATCTCAAGCAAATTAATAAATGCAGCAGTTTTGTTAACTAAAATGAAATGCAGACACCAAGAAAAGCAATCTCAAGCAAATTAATAAATGCAGCAGTTTTGTTGACTAAAACAAAATGCAGACACCAAGAAAAGCAATCTCAAGGAAATTAATAAATGCAGCATTTTTGTTGACTATCATTGATAACAGATTAAGTGCCAAAAGATATACTTATAGGCTTTCTGTATCCAGATGTCTATTGAATCAGTCACAGCTAGACTACAAAGAGCAGCTAAAATACTGATACAGCCGCACAGAATTGTAACTCCTTATGTAAATAAGAAAAAGCCAAGAAATTAGATTTGTAAATCACTTCATCTACCTTGGTATGGTTTATCTCGTTAACTAGTAACATGGGAAACAAGCCACTCTGTGTGTGTCTGTGTATGTATATATATATATATATATATATATATATATATATATATATATATATATATATATATATAGATATATATAGATATATATATATAGATAGATATATATACATATTTGTGATCTCAAGACAGGTATAAATCTAAACAGTAACTGTCATGCATTTTTTATGCTTTTTGCCTTATGGTGTACACAAACAGCAGCTTTCAGTTATTTGAAAATGTTTTCTACTACTCATTTGGGACTTGGGCTTCCCTTCAGTTGTTAGGAGTAAGAAAAAGGTAGCCAATCACTAGCCTCCTAGTTTGATTGACAGCTTATACACATAATGATTACATCAGCCTCTTATATCGTCTAACTCCACCGTGGGCTCCATGGCACCACCCCCTCTCTCAGAACAGTGGTTAACTGCCCTTCCACCTGATCCCTCCCAGTTTCCAGTCCTTTATCTAGCCAGGCACAGAGCTCTCTAACCCTCTTTTGCATTGACTTTACCACCTGGAACCTGAAGAGAGGAAGAATCTAACAGAAGAGCTGTCAGTAACTGCAAGACTCAGGAAAAAGCTTGATAGTGGATACCCAAGACTGGAATATCATAAATCCATACACAGAGAGCAGCATGTTCCCTCTCACTGCAGCTACCCCACAGCAACCAGGTATAGATACTCTAGACACTTGGCATACATTCAACAACATTTCTGTAATTTGCAATGAAAATTGTTATCCCAGGGCACCACTCCATTCTGCTATATTCAAAGAAGATCTGAGATTCTTATGTTTATTAAAGTGTTTTTTTACACTCTGCAGTTCATCCCTTAGTGGATTTTTAATCCATGGGTACAAAAAGTCCATACAATGACTTTGAGGTTTCAAACTGTACTTACATTTTTCCTCCTACTTGTGCATATCCATGAACTCTGTAAAAATGAACACTGTGACTTGTTTCCACTGTAAGCTATTTCACTGCATGCATGCACTGTTCAAAAAATGAGAGTCACCTAGTGTAACTGTATGTGACTGCTTCCCCTGAATATTTAAAGGTCTGTCATCATCAGGAAGAAGAAGAATAGAGACTGGTCCCATTAATCACTTACACGAGCATCTTACAAGCAGGCACTGTAAACCTTTTTGTTATACAACAGAATATTAGTCTTTCATAATGTATTTTCAGGAGATATGAGCCCAGTAAAAGAGGGCACATCCTCTCATATTACATGTGCTACAAGCATTGATGAGGGCAAGTCAGACTGAAAAAAGTTCTGTAATAAAGTTTTCATAACTAGCTCCAAGAAAAATGTGCCCCACAAAGGCAGACATAGCCCTCATATTACATGTGTTACAAAACAGGCTAATAAAGTCTGGTGATAGCCTCATAAATGCAGACATTTTAAATTATCAGACTGTCAACCACTCTATTAGAGGGACCTGAAGAAGCTCAGGTGAAATATTTTTTTAAACACAGTTCTATAGTGATAACTCATGGTGTATTGTCATGTTTTGTTTGTTAAAAATAAAAATAAAAAAATGAGGTTCCACAGGCTTCTGAGCTGGTGACCCTTATGGGTCTTTCAGGAATATTCAAGTAAGGGACTAACCTCTAAGCTTTAAGATTGGCATCTTGTTTTTCCATCTCCCAGACTTTCCTCCAATCAGCTCCCATGGACCCTCCCACCATTGACTGTAACTACCTTTAAATAACTGACCTGTTAAATGTATCATATTAGAACAGGAACACTTGTCCAACTATCTACTTAACTGAATAAACTACTTGAAACTTCAACAATGTGTCTTTATTCATCCCACTTGAGGGTATCAGAGAGAAAGTCTTCTAGATCTGCTGGTTAAAGTGATTTTATCTGGACTAATCCATTGTATTCTGTTAATAGTCAGATCAGATCACAAAGTGGTCAAACTTGAAATAAATGTAAAGCCCAACTCCCAACAAACCCCAAAACATTTAAGGACTTTTCCAAGGCTAACTATGTCCTATTACATGATGGCATAACTAAATTTCAAGCCTCCCAAAACTCAAGAGAACACTGTGGCCTATGTGGAAGTGTTTAAGGAGGTCCTGTGCAAGCATGTAAATAACTGCTTAGAAACAGCAGAACCAAACCAAAATAAACTTAAAGCAAACTCCAAAACAATCCTCCTTGGTGGACTGCCAGTAGAAACAGGTTGCTCAATAAATGAAATAAAATCCTGTCCCAAAATAGGAAGGGCTGTGCCCAACAGGCAAAAACTCCCTCATCAACAATTTAGGGAACTAATCCAGTCCATTAAAGCCAACTTCAAGGCAAAAATAGTCTTCCAAGCTAAGGATAACCATAAGATATTTTTCAGTTATGTACACAACCTTAAGGGAAACACCCAACAGTGAACTAATAGTAAATGGAAATCCCTAAACCAAAACTGGGGATGTAGCAAATTTCCTGGCCAATTATTTCAGCCCCAATTTCATCCCCCATTACCCCCAGCTACCACCAAGAAATTCTCTCTACCATTTCTAACTCAAATATCATTAAACAACAGCTCATCACTACTCTCTGCATAACTAAAACACTGAATTGATGGATCATGATTATATCCCAGGATGACTCTCAAATAGCTTGAAACATGGCCTGTTAGGCCTACTATAATCTCTATTCAACCACAGCCTCCAGACAGACTTCATCCTTAGGGAATGGAGGACTGCAATGGTCATTCCTCTATACAAAGGTGGACCATCAACAGACCCAGGGAACTACAGACCCATAAGTTTGACTAGTTTTATATGTAAAGTCATGGAAAGAATTATTGTTGACCTTATAAGCAAAAACATAGAAAATCATCAAACACTAGACCCAGCCCAGTCCAGTTTTGTCAAGGGCAGTTCATGCCTACAAAACCTGGTGGACTTCTTTGAGAAGGTTACTAGAGCCATGGATGAGAGCAAAACAGTGCATACTGCCTACCTTGACCTGGTAAAGGCTTCCAATTTATGTGAAACAGAACCCCTCCCTGACCCTCTTCAAACACACCCTAGATCAGTGGATGGTTGACCGCAAATTCACTCCTGGGGTGGCACCCATGTCCCTCCTGGACAAAGAACATTAGTATTAGCTGCCATCATCCCTTACCTCTGAGAACGTCACTCACCCAATCACTGACAGTTGGAGAAACTTGGGATAAATATAGTTGGGCTTGTAATGGCTCTAGTGCCGTTGGCCTAGTAACCTCCATTGAGCCTATGACACAAAACCTCACTCTGGTATAATAGACAAATTCACAAATTTAGGCATAAATCCCCATGTTACTGAATGGATAACCAAATGTCTCATGGACAGGACACACAACGTTAGGGTGGGGAAATCCACCTGCACCAAGAGGTCTGATAAAATTGGTGTCCCACAGGCCTCGGTACTCGGACCTCTCCTGTTCAGAATATACTTCTCTAAAGTCAAGGCAAAAGTAGATGGCCTTTTGCTGACCAAATTTGCTGATGATTCTAGGTGTGATCATTGAACCCCACAAAAATGTAGAGCCTCCAGGAGGCTCTGACATAGACAAATAACTGATGCCAGAGCCATGGTCTAAAACTCAATGAAAAAGATGCATAATTATACCCTTTGGGAAGGCAATCACCCCTGCCAATTGCAACATAGATAACACTCCCCCAAGAGTAGACCCAGTGGTAACTGACTTGGGAACTCAAGTTGACAGTAACCTGAACTTTGATCATTATGGTTTTGTGGTGGTGAGAAAATCCTTCTATGTAGCACAATTGGTAAGTCAGGGCATGGCATCCAGATCATAGTCTCACTATACTCAGCCCATATTAGACTAATAATCAAGTACAATGCACCCTTGAGCATATACTTGACTAGGCATTTGTAACAGCTGGAGTGGCCACAGATGCTTCTCACTAAATAAACACAGGGCATAAATAACATGCCCTATGCCGACTGCCTCAAAGCACTGTCCCTATACTCAGTCTCCTACAGACTACGTAGGAGTGGTCTATGCCTAATCAACAAGGCATTCATCAATTCATCCCTGATGGATCTGCTACACATTCACAAAACAAACAGAACAAGAATTACCTAATCTAAGGATCTAAACCTCATCTGTGATGCAAACAAAACAAGTTGGAGGAACAGGTGTGTGACTTAGAGATTACCCTTCACTAGAACAGACTCCCCATTTATGTAAAACTGAGATCTTCCTTAAGTCTATTCAAATGCAGTTTGAATCAATGGATTGGAAATCTCAATTCACCTCTGACTTTTCCCATGTGTCCCTTATGGACAGTGGAAGCTTGTAGATGCCCTAATTCAGAGGCATATACCAAAGCGATTCTAGTCCTTTGGCATTGATAATTGGGAAAATTGGGATATGAATGGCCAGACTTAAAAAGGTTCTAGGGTTATTAGCCTAGTAACCTCCTATGATCCTATGAAATATTGGTATATCCTTAAGGGGTCATTTGCATATAACTCATGGGCCTCTACTATTGGAGTATCTCTACAGGATCTTACAGTATTAAACAGTGAAGACTCTAACTTGGCTGAGGTTTTTCTTGCAGTTTTTACTGAATGGTTTGGATGTTGTTTTGGATATTTTGCAGACACTTTAATGTTAATGGGCATCAAACTAGTTTTAAAGCCCTGTGTTTCAGAAGGGTAGCCAAACAATCCACTTATGCTATACTAGCAAGGTCGTAAAAAGTCTGAAACACAGCATGTCTACAACTAGTGGTGTTTGGTTTTATTTGTCTGCATGTACCCATAAAGATTTAAAAGTAAAAAGTCATGGGCATTCCGAAGCCATGTAGCTGAAACACTGATATGTCCTTAAGGGGTCATTTGCATATATCCCATAGGCCTCCACTATAGGAGTGTTAAAGTATTGTGCAGTGAAAGCTGTAGTCTGGCTGAGACTTTCTTGTAGTTTTTAATGAATGTTTGTCAGTGTAACATTTTTACCCTTTGCTTGGGATGTTTTGCAGGCACCTTATTTATTTGTTTAACATTTGTTAACTGGAAAAGTCTGACTTGGAATGAAGTCAATTTTCAGCAGAGGCCCAGGGAGAAATGCTGTAGGTGCATGTCTTTTAACATGGGAGGAAACCAGAGCACCCCAGATGAAACCCACACTAATGCAGGGAGGACATGCAAACTCCACACAGGAGGCACCCCGGCTGAGAACTGAACTGGAGAACCTCTTGCTGTTAGGCAACAATGTTACTGCTGCACCACTCTGCTGTCCTTAATGGTTACAGGCATCCTACTTAGTTTAAAGTCATGTGTTTCTAAAGTATAGTCAAGCAATCTACTTATTCCATACTGATGAGGTCATACAAAGTCTGAAACATGGCATAGCATGTCTGCAGCTAGTGGGTTTGGCTTCATTGCCTTAACTGTACATGCACAGACTTAAAAAAGTAAATACTCATCGTCATTCAGAAGCTGTGTAGCTAAAACACTGCTATGTCCTTAAAGGGCAATTTCCAAGTATCCACAGACCTCCAGTACAGGAGGTTTAAGGTATTACACAGATAAGGCTCTAGATGGGCTGTGTCTTTCTTGCAATTATTTCAGGGGGTTTAAGAGATACCAATAAACTTTGAAACAGTTAAAGAAAAGGCTTAACTCAGCAATAATCATGTTTCATCTTCATACATATATAAAAATACTTTCAGAAGTTGGTGTCAGTTCAGCTGAACCTGGCAAACCTTGAGTCAGTGACAGGCTGGATGATAAAACACAACAACCAGCATGGAATTGTCAAATGTGAAGAAAAGATACTCTGAACCTGAGAAAGATGCATTGGTGATAGTGTCACAATTTCAGCCTAGCTATCTGGAATTTTGTAAATAATTATATGTCATTTGTGAATATTAATATGAATTATATAGAAATGTAACAAAAGGAGATACCGCCAGCCCAGCTATTGGGAATTTTGTAAATAGTTATGTGTCATTTGTGAATATCAGCAGGATGCAATTGCTTGTGTTACCACTATATTAGAAGTGTATGTTGTCTGCATATCAAGCTGATGGTACAGATGTGTATGTAAAGTACTGAGCTTAAGGATGTGTCCACAGTGTACCCTACTGGAAAAGAACAAAAAATGTATATAAACTATTGTACCTGTGTAAATATATATGCTTTAACAGTGGGAACTAGAACACAGAGAGTTAACATGCAAAACTTCAGGAAAATAGTTGAAATTAAATTATTTTATAACTAGGTAATAAAAGAGATGTTACCTTTCGGTTTCAGTGCAGCAAGGAGACAGGATGTCTAAAACTAGGGAGCATTCTACATTGTTTTGTAAGTGTTTTATTGTATTATGTCTTCTAGCAGTTGCAAACATCTGAAGGCTATATATTTTCATGGGAGAGATTCTAAATGCTTGCAGTTTCTAGCAGTGGTTGTGTTAAGTCTGTGAACTGAAGTCAGGTGTGAAAAAATGATGTCATGCTGCAAATACCTCAGCAATAATATATGAAAAAATAATGATAAGGTGCTGCTTACTGTGATGGTTCTGAAGTCTTCTTAAGACACTCAGTCTTGCTGGCTGGGTTTTGCTGTAAATCAAAGTTTAGTTATAATTGCATTCACAGTCCACAGAAACTTGCAGAGTGTACACTGATGCAGTACCTAAAACTCTGTCACTTTAAAAACAGTAACCAATAAAAGACTTTTCATAACAAATCACATGAACTACTGTTGCAGCTTTAGGTACTGTTCTACTTTACTTCTTAAACAGCATGGATGATGTGAGAGATACAATATTACCTCAGAACAAATGTGTTTCTACTTATCTCTAATGTAATTTGATTTACAGTTCTTTATATACAGTTTTAGTCACGCAGTTCAAATCCTGTTTTTCTCTTGGTATTCTATTTTGGACTTTGTATGAGAACATATGTTTGCTGGTGTTTGCAGAAAACATGTTTTCATCCTGTACTGGTATTGTTTGATCAGTTTCTTCGTTTAAGCCCTGTTGTGTTTGTATATTTACAAGGTCTTTTTCTATTGACTCTTCGTCTAACTCTTTTAAGACACTAACTTCTACACTGGCATATTCATATTCTGGAAGTTCTTTTCCATTTTGTGCTGCTTGTTTTGCCAAAGTATCAGCTAACACATTTAACCTGTAGGTTTCACTAGTTGGCTTTTGATGTGCTTTTCCTTTCAAAATGTTGTACTGTCCCTGTTTATTTGATATTGTTATAACTTTATATATACCTTTTATTACTTCAGCATGCTGTAATGGTTTACCTGCACTATCTACAAATCCTCGCCTTACCCAGGTTTCCATATGCAGTCTTAAAGAATTTACTACATAAGCACTATCTGAAAAAATGTTAACAGGGTTGTAATACTTTACCACATATAGTACTGCCTCCAGTTCAGCTCTTTGAGCTGACATGTGTCCTGGTAACTTGATTAGTTAGGGAGAAGCCAGCTGTGGATTCTCTAGAACTATGGCAAATCCTGTCCAGTATCTGCATTTGTCCCAATATTGTGCTCCATCCACAAAGATGGATGGCTTAAAGTGATCAAAATCAGATGCCAAAAATTGCACATCAGATGACATTATCTTTTCTAAACAGTTATGCTGTTTCCCTTCATATCCCATATAATTGGACAAATAATATTTGTCCCCTGTCTGTACAGTGACAGTTATCATTCTGAAAAGTGCCATCCATTTTGGAAAGACTGCCTAATACCATCTGCAATTTTATTCATTTCAAAATTGTCTAGCAGAGCCTTTACTGCATGATGTGGTGTTTGCTCTATAATGCTGGAAAATACAGTTAGGTACTCAGTTTATTTAATACCCCAGTAAATGTGTAATAACTGCTATATACATGGGTGGTAGTCCAGTTCTACTGGCATCATCTTCCTACTACAAAAAGTGATTGGACATAATGTTTTTTTCCATTCTATGGTTACTACCATATGGCCATTTCTGTAGCAATTCCACAGACAGTGTCTTTTTCCCTGTTGCTGCTTGTAGTACATTTGAGATAATTGGTGAAGTAAAAAAACAGGGGAAGGCAACGGTGGTGTGACCAGCCTCCAGCAGAAAGAGCTGCATCTGCACCACCAGCCCCTGCCTCTATGTCTATAGCACCAGGATCAGGCACAGGTAATGAATAAAAGGCACCAACATGCTGCTTTTGTAAAATAAATAGGACATGTTAAGCACAACTGTGATCATTACAAAGCCTGGCGTAAAAAGAAGGAAGAACAGGGGGTGTTTCCAAAAACAGAGCTAAAAAATTTACAAGAAAAGTCAGAAAATCAGGATTATGTACAAAAACCTTACAATATTGGTAAAAAATAACTATAAGGGCCATCAGTATACAGAAAAAGGGAAAGTATGCCCTGTAGATTTTCAAGCAGTTTCGCCTGTAAATCCAAAACATTTGATAGAACAGGCAGAGGGAATAGCTAGGCAACAGTTAAGAAAAGAGATTGAAAAGTCTAAATATGTAGATTACTCAGACACAGAGGAAGATGACAAGCAAAAACATGAAGTATGTCATATTGCATTTGACAATAAAGGGGAGGATGAGTGGATCTCCTTACAATAGGGATGTGCCCCCCCCACTCTAGTATCTTTCCTGACCACTTTTAAAAAGGGTCGAGATGGATGACCACTGATTGATATCTGGGTAGAGGGGTCACTATGGAAGAATGTCTTATTAGACACAGGAGCAGCAGTATCTGTCACAAACAGACAGTTACCTGTAAATCCTATAAGAAAGGTTTGCATTTCAGCATTTAATGGCACAGGATGCTATGCAGTGAGTAGCCAAAATGTGGACATGAAGTTTAGCCAAGAGAGACAGACATGGAAGGGTGCATTTTTAATTCATCCATCTTGCTCAAATACCATTATTGGTATGGACATTTTAGGGCCTTTGGGCATAGTAATTGATCTACCTAATAAGATCATGTGGATAGCAACAAGCAAAAAGGAGAGGGAGAGCAAAGTACAGGTTGCTATGCAATCTCTATACCTGAAAAACCTGACAGACCTACAGGATATGTGAATACAGACAGTGAGGATGTGTGGAAGTATTTACAACAGCAATTCCCAAATCTGTGGTCCAAGGGTCTCAGTGATTGTGGGAAACAAGAAAGCCCAGTAGGGGTAGGAAGTGATC
Source organism: Protopterus annectens (assembly GCF_019279795.1). NCBI lineage: Eukaryota > Metazoa > Chordata > Ceratodontiformes > Protopteridae > Protopterus > Protopterus annectens. Next base: position 701,444,277 of record NC_056749.1, on the reverse strand, counting down.
AAGACTATAGACCACCTTTTCAAAAACAATATCCTATTCCTAGGGAGGCAGAAGAACATATGGAAAATGTATTGCAGAATGGGAAAAGGAAGGGATTATACAAAAAGGCAACAGTCCTACAAATTCACCCATCTGGCCAGTCAAGAAAAAAGATGGTAGTTATTGTCTTGTTATTGATTTATGGAAGGTTAATCAATATACTACTCCTAGAGCACATTTGATTCCAGGAGTCCCAGAGTTGGCTGCACATATTAAACCACAAAGTAAGTTGTTTACAGTAACAGATTTAGCAAATGGCTTTTCTGCAGTACCATTCAATTAAAAAAGATTGGCCAAGATGTGTCTTTACATTTAAAAACCAGCAATATGTCATGACAAGGTTACCATAAGGATTTCAAAATAGTCCAGTTATTTTTCATCAGACAGTAAGATCCATTCTGCAACATTTGGAAAAGGATGATTCAGTGTTACATTACACTGATATTTTGATTCAGTCAGAGACAGTAGAAGGGCATGTACGGCTTCTTAAAAGAGCTTTTCATACTCAACAGCAGGTTAAAAGTGAAAAAATTCAGTTTATGTCACAAGAAGTCAAGTTTCTAGGTACTATTATAAAACCGACAGGAAGGTCTCCTTGCCTATGTGTGTGCAAGGCATTTTACAAATGGAAAAAACACTGACTATAGCAGACCTACATAAATTCATGGGAATCATGAATTACAACAGGGAATTTACAGAGGATTATGCAGCCATGGCTGCTCCCCTATACAAAATGTTACAGGAACAAAAGAACTCCACCTTTTTAGAGTGGGGACCTCATAAAGAGGAGGCATTTTCACAAATAAAAGTAAAATTAGCACAAGCTACAGAATTAATAGCACCCACCCCAAATTATGAAAGAACAGAGCAATCATTTGGAATCACAGCTACTATTAGAAGAAATAAAAATATTATAAACAAATTAAAACCAGGTAAATCTCCAGACCTAGATGGTTATACATCTAAATTTTATAAAATATTCATACAACCTGTCTCCAAAATACTTCTTAAAGTCTACAACTACATAATACAAAATGGGATAGCCGACAATTACATAAACAACTCTAAAATAATTCTTATACATAAGCCTTACTCAGACCCTACAGATCCAGCTAATTATAGGCCAATAGCTCTGATAAACACTGACATCAAGATTCTGGCTCATATCCTTGCAAACAGATTGAAAATTGTTCTTCCCTCTATAATCTCCAATGATCAGATGGGCTTTATGACAAATAGATAAACTTGCGACAACAACCTTTTTCTAGATACTGTTATCAGGCTTCTCAATAAAGATAAACACCCCAGATATGTCATTACTGCTGATGCCAGCAAAGCTTTCGATAGAGTCAACTTAAACTTCCTGTTTACTGCAATGCTTAGGTTTGGAATACCTCTGAATTTTGTTAACCATTTCAAGACTCTCTATCAAAAAGCCTCCACCGCTATCCAAATAAATAACTTCAGAACCAATCCCATCCCCATCTCAAATTGAACAGGGCAAGGCTGCCCGCTTTCACCTTATCTTTTTAACCTATACCTAGAACCCCTGCCCCTATATATATATATATATATATATATATATATATATATATATATATATATATATATATCAAAAAACCTTTCACCACATCCCAAAAATCTTTAACGTCAAGTTACTTTACTCAGCCTTTGCTGATGACTTAAATATCTACCTGCAACTTCCCACATCAGATCTTCTGAAAATCATAAATGTCATAGACAGATTCTCAGAGATTTCCAACTATAAGCTAAACTCGAATAAATCCCATCTCTTCCCCCTTAATCCATTGGGACACATGGCATCCTATTTCTCTGTGAGTGAGTTCAAGATTAGATATAAGTTAAAATATTTAGGTACAATTTACACCCCCAACTTCAATGAAATTATCAAAAATAATTTATTACGGACTTGGTCTGTTATAGAAGATGACATAAATAGATGGAAGAATATAAATATGTATCTACTTTCCAAAGCTAGCATAGTTAAGGTGAATGTGCTCCCAAGAATTCTTTTCCATCTAAATGCCACCTTCTCTGTTATCCCCAATAAATTATTTATAGACTCAGAAAAAGCCTTATCAAAATGTATCTGGTTTTCCAAATCTACTAGAATCAAATATGATAAGCTTGTGCTTTCAAAAACTAAAGGGGGACTGGGATTACCAGATCTTAAACTATATCATAGCATTATCACTTCATATAAATTAATTCAGATAATAAACTTTGATTCTAGCTCTGCAAATTGGTCGCCTCTATGGATCAAGATCTGGTATGAACAACTTAAAACTCTTGGCTTCAATCCTAAAACACTACTATTCTTAGAAATTAACCTAAAGTCTATCTGCGTCAAAAACTTACATCCTCTAATTAAACATATGATTTTAGTTACCCAAAAATTATTCAAGTCAATCCAACTTTCTAAAGCCATTCCCTTCCTACAGCCCCTTCATTTAAATCCTAATTTATTAATAAATAACCAACCAATTAACCTGAAAGAATTCCCCTTAATAAGGGATCTTAACATTTGGGAGATTTACAAATGGAAAGGTACGAGTATTTCACAAATAAGACAGCAGCTAAATCTCACCAAAAATTACACTACCATCCTTAATTTGATATGCCATCTCCTAAACACTAAATTCACATCAGATAACTTAGATATACAGGGAATTAGCCTAGTAAATTTAATACTTAAAAACCTAACTACTAAAGGTAAGACAATTTATAGAACATATAAACTGGTAATGAATAGAAAACTTCAGAGCTCTATTCTATTCTCACCTTATTGGCAAGATAAATCCCCACAGATTTATGAGCAAACCAAAAAAGAAGCAGTAGAAAATATGGTCAAGTTTATTCCTTTCAAAAGGTTGTTGTACACTCAGATAATGAAAAATAATAAAGCCTATTTCACTCCAAGGAAACTTAGTAAATTTAATTCCAAATTATCGCCCATATGCCCGCATTGCCCCAGTCAAAAGATATTCTTCATGTCATGTGGGAATGTAAGAAGCTACACAACCTCCGGTGCTCCCTAAGGGCTAGATTAAGAAAAATGGGATACGAAAAAAGTACTCTATCATGGAAGACGACTATATTACACGTTAACATAAACAAGCTATCAGAAATTCTAAAGCAGGTATTCATCACAATATGCACACTCAAAGTTCTACATTACAAAAAATTGGTTAATCACATCCCCTCTCACATGGGAAGAATTTAGCAACTTAAGAATATTTATTCCCACAAATTAATATACTCAACCACTAAAAAAGAATACTACCACAATTACTGGCAATGCCTGTTTGATGTCATTCTTAAGTGATAAAAATACCTAGTATCTTTAGATTAGTATTTTGTCTGATCCCTAATTGCATTATATCTCTCAAGTTAAGCACTATAGTTCTTATAATGGGTTATGTGCTAATGGAGCTTCATTAGTATCACCCCAATCTATTGACCAATTCCTAACCTGTCTTCCTCATTTCTAAGTGATATCTGATTTTATCTGTCTTTATATATCTATTGTAGTAGTTGGCAAAAGCATGACTTCTAGTGTAAACTGTATGTATCATTTGTATATAGTTAGTTAGCTCATGTTAGTTCTGTTTTTCCTTTTGTTTGTGTTTATGTTTTTACTACATAGATGTAACATATCTATGTCTTATGATGTTCTTGTGCATGTTTATTATTGAAAAATGTAATAAAGAAATTTTTGAAAAAAAAAAGAAAAATGACATTAGTTTTCATGGGGTTGAACTTGTTACAATAGTTTTAAATATCCCTTTATTGAGTCTGAAAGTAAGGTTGTGATTGGCCAATGATGTTGTCACTTGCAGTTAATAATATTTAAATATTTGGTTAGTCAGTGGAACTAGAGTCTAATGAAGTCATATTGTTTTAATTAAAGTGTTCACTCTGATGAATAAAGTTTTGGTTTATTATTTTTGTCAAGTGTTTCTTGGTTCCTTTGAAATTTCTTCCACTGTAAAATGGATTTTCCTTATTTTTATTTGGGGTTTTAATTCTGAGCTGGAGTTCTGTCCATTTAGACTAATCCTGTAACAGGATGGCTAGAATTTAATTGCCATGACTGACAATGTAATGTAACACAGAAAAATGATATGGATACATAAGAGCCAGAATGTGAAGTGTGTATTATAAACTACATAGTGAAAGCATGACTGCAGTATGAGTAAAGGTACACAAATATGAGCATATAAGTGAAAAACCCTAATAACAGAGATGCCATGTTGGCAACATGACATGAGTTGAACAGGCAGACAATACTTATGGTCTGAAGATCATACCTTGATCAGGTTGAACATCATGAATGATCTCATGTACATTCTCCTGGAAGGAGTTATGTATGGCCCGTAACATTTCTTGGAAGAAGTTGCCTATCAGGTCTTGCATATGTGTCGGGAAGGCATTGCTGACAATATCATGGCTCTCATCCTTTAGGTCATCTGATGCAGGTGATTGAGGTTGTTATCATTGCTCAGCTGGAACGATCACCTCAGATGGTCTTGGTCTGTCATTATTTTCATCATCATCTTGCTGTCTTCTTCCATCCTCAGAGTCAGAATCTAGTGGTAGAGGCAGAGTTCAGTGATGCTGTAATCTGTGGATGAGCGGGATGGCTCAGGTTTTGAACTCTGTAGTATGACTGTAATATAAATTGCTCATATTGTATTAACATGTTATGATACTGCCAGACATTACAATCTATGCCTATGTACCAAGCTTCACATATGTACAATTATGGAATTACCCATGCATGGGTAATGTTACATACATCCAAATATTTCAAGCACAGGCATTAATACCCTTCTAGCTTGCCAATATACCAAAACACTTGTTCCCATAATAAGTGTCCAGGCTGTTCTTAAAAGTATCTAAACTAGTACTTGCTTTAATGTAATTTGGTAGTCTGTTCAATGCATCAGCTACTCTGTCAGATAACCAGTTAGTATAATTCTCATTCCTATAGAATCTTCTGCATAGGTTGTCGGTTGATTCTTTAGTACTTTGTAAAGCCCAAACATTCCCAGAGGTAGTTGTCACTAAATGCCCTATATACTTGAAAAAGATCTCCGCTTAGATATCTATAAGAGACACTGTACAAGTTCAGATATTTTAGTCTTTCATAATAACTTAAATTTTCATATCCATGGATACCCTTGGTATATTTCCGCTGTACTCTTTCCAGTTTACTCATGCTTGTTTTCTTATAAGGTTTCTATTATGCTATTCCATACTCAAGTTTGGGTCTAATATAACTAACAAACAATGACTTCATCATTTTTGATTGCCTAGACTTTATAAATCTTTTTATACAACCTATAGTTCTATAACTATTAACCAATTGGTTGATATGATTAGAAAAACACAAAGTTAGATCTATCCACATAGCCAAGTCCTTAAATTAATCTACAGTTTCAATCAATGTGTGCTGTATTAAATATTCACCTTTTAATTTATGTCTCCCAAATCTCATATACTTAGGTTTTGACATATTTATCAGCATATTATTCCTCTGTGCCCAAATGGTCAATTTAGTCAAGTTCTTTTGATGACATGCCCTATCTGTAACACATGTAATTAGTTTACCCAATTTCAGTTAATCTGAATACAGATTGTAACAACTTGGATGAAAAAGTTAGGTCTGAAATATACAATCTAAACAAGTAAGGGCATAGGACAGAGCCCTGTGGGACACCCTGAATAACCAAGGATTTCATCTGTCCAGTTGCTGTATGATACCTGACATGTTCTATTTGTAAGCCATGCAGCTATCTATCTTATCAAGAGTACATCAATACCTAGTTGTACTAATTTATTGATCAGTGTTTTGTGTATGACCCTGTCAAATGCTGAAGTTAAATCTATATAAATTACATCACATCACAATTTTTCATTCATAGCTGTTATTATATCATTATAGAACACCATGCTAGAGGTGGTAATAAATCTGTTTTCAACAATATGCATGCTGATATATGGTTTCAATTCCCAGCCTATCCAGTTCTGACAATAACTTAGCCAATATTACCTTCTCCATTATTTTTTACACAACAAGAAAGTAGACTTAATGGTCTATATGATTCTGGGTTTATCCTATTCCCCTCTCCCTTAAAGACAGGTTTAATAAGTGCATGTCTCCAATCTTGAGGAATCTCCCCATATTTATATGGCCTAGTGAATAATAGATATAATGGTACTGTAAGTTCTTGCTGAAGTGTTCTCAAGTTATTGTTACTAATTCCAGCTCCTCCCTATGCTTTGTTTGGATCCAGTTTGTGCAGTTATTTTTCAATATAATCTAATTTGATGATTCCAGTATTTGGGGGTTACCTGGATGTCACTAGGACAACTTATCACCCCTTTTGTGGAGCCAAACTGTTTTATTACATAAGATTTTGTAATTATATATGCTGTGTCTGAGAACAAATTTTAGAATCTGCACACAGTTTATCAATTTGTGTGTCTTTACTCCTTCCACATCTTGTGTATCTTTCAAATGTTTCCTATTATGCTCAATATCTTTATATATCCAAGTAGAATACCATAGGACACACCACGAGAAGTGAGGAAATCTTCTTTTATTCAGTACAACATGTGGAACAAAAAACAAAAAACAACAAAGATAAGCGCTTTCGCGTGCTGGATGCACGCTTCTTCAGATCTAATTAAACAGCGAATGCAGCCTGATTCAAATAGTAAACAACAACCAATAAAAACATGTTTCAAATTAAAAACTTAAATCAATTAGACCATATCTACTTATTCAATAAATATGTAGTTTAGACTCATTAAATAATGTGTAGTATAAGTGTTTACTGAAACTCAGTTGTAACTGATAAGCGACGACTGAACCGTCATTACAGAACTGTGTTAAGTGAGAGCTGTTGTTTTATAAACATTGCGTTGATGTATCATATTTGATTATCCTTAGGATACTCGTGCTGATAGATCAGTGGTGGTAGACTGTTGCAAGTACCTAATATTAACCGGGAATAAAAGTGGAATAAACCAATCAACTCGTTGAAAGTCCTTTAAACAGTTTCATAATGATCTGTCTAAATAGGTGCTTTATATATGGCAAAAATACTATTCATTGAAACTTGACAGTTTTACATGGACATAAACTTCACTGTGAAGGCTCAATAAATCTATAGCTTAGTGTTACATGTATAACCTTCTCTATGTTTGTATATTCAGGTTATATGGACAATATAAAACTGTTTTTAGGTCTGGAGCAACATCAATGATACATTACATGCAAGTCGCGCTAAAATGTCTCTCATATATATAAGATGGGTCTGTACGCTTTAAAAACTGAAGTGTTTGCATGTCATAAGGATATGCATTCACAATAGTGAAGAACTGTTAAAAGCTCAAATCTTACATCTTTGCTAAGCCGACCAATACAAAGGCAACTGTATAAAATTAAATTAGATGTCCAAATATTGGTCTTTTGCCTATACTGGGAGCTAGTATATAGAATGTATGAAGCTCTGAAGAAATTATGAAACGTACACTATTGTATTCGCTAAGAAGTGAAATTGCTCTATAACATAACGCTCAAAAACATGAATATAAAAAATCATCTGATATAAAATATAAAATACAAAATTGTAATATAAAATATTTTTTTAACAATTTCAACTCATACTAGAGCCTGTTGAATAAATAAACAACTTAAATAAAAATGGTTAAAAATAGTTGTAGAACTGAATAATACTGATGGACAAAACAGTCCCAGGTGTAATATAGCTATACTTGATGGTTTTAAGAACCGCTCAATGTGATAGTAAAGTCATGTAAGTGATACAAATGCTTAACAATAATTCAAATTTAAATATCCATTCTAATGCTAAATAATAACTTGTAAACACTCATATAACTAAGGTAGGTCTTAATCAAACAGACAAAATGTCAAAAATCCCTAGGCTGACCCAGAGTGCATTAATATAATGAATAAGTTAATAAGAAATCTATGATTTCATAGAATAACTATAAACATTTCTGGCTCAAACACTCAATGTTGTTGGAACTCTAACCAGAATAGTTAGTATTTAATTTTAAATGTTGTTAACATTCAAAGCTTTCTACAGGATTCAAAAGTCCAATCGCATTGGATGATAGTTGTCACTTCCATGATTGAGCACCTGGTAGTATGAATGCCAAGCTATGACTTGTAAAGTGTGCTCAGCAAAAAGGGGTTGCTTCCTCTGCCGTATCTATGTTAAGATGTAGTGCCATTGATTACGGTGTGTATGTAATTACTAACAACTTCTGACTAGACCAAAATTAATAGATGTATCAGTAAAACTATGAAACCTGTATAAATATACAAGGACAGTGGTCCTGAGTTTAAGCAATGAGCTGTTAAAAATCTAAGCCCAGCAACTGCTGAACATGGAAAAGGAAGTCAAGGAGTGTCACCTCAGTGGGTGATTGGACTAAAATTAATATGATGAAGGGGTAGCGAAATAGCCCGTGCGTACATGTTTTGTATTAATTAAGGTGAAATGTTAAATAAGTTATGCGTATCTAGATGAGAGCTATGGTTTAAACTGACGATGTAATCTACAAAGGTGTATTCCTCTATTTCAAGATGGGCTTCAATGAAATGTAATTATTGATGCCTGGATCTCTATGGGCTCCTGTCTTGAAAATCCACTTCAATTCTAGTTTAGCTAGATGGTTGGTATTGTCCCCCATTCTGCTACTTATCTCTAATGTCTGCAGAACCCTGAATCTAAACTCATGCATAGGATACTGATTGATATGTCTAGCAAGAGCATTTGTTTCTTTCATCTTGCGTATATCATAGGTGTGATTGTATATACGGTCTTTTAATCTTCTGGTGGTTAGGCCGATGTAAAATGCCGGGCAAAATGTGCAATTAGCCATGTATATTAAATTGGTACTATTGCAATCATAATGCCCTCTTGGTTTGAATTCAAAAACACCTTGGGAATGAGTGTAATTCTGTGTGGTTGTGATGTATTTGCACATGTTACAGGATTTACAGGGGAAGGTGCCTGGGAGTGGGTGGTTGGGATGAGTCACAGTGTTGGTAAAGTTCCTGGAAAATATTTCTTTGAGAGTGTTGCATGTTCGAAAAACAAACAATGGTTTGGTGCCAACCAGGGTTCTTATTTCTTCTGTGGCAGTTAGAATGTTCCAATGTTTAAGAATAATATTCCTAATCTGTTCATTGTCATTGGAATATTTCATGACATAAACAATTCTGTTTCTATCATATCCCCCTTGTCTATGATGTATTCCAAAATTGAAATTATTGGAAACAGAATTCCATTCATCCTCTATTCCTTCTCGTTGAATAATGTTCTTTCTAAGGCTATACTCATGCATATCTAACTTGCTGTTCGATGTTCTATTAGAAGGAATAATCTTATCTCTTGCTTCCCTCACTAGCTTCATATTATAACCTCTAGCAGAAAAAATACTTTCCATGTTGTCAGCTTCTTCTTCTAGCACCAACGGATCCTGAATGATCCTGGCTAGTCTGGTGAACTGTCCTTTCACTATTCCTGTGAACACATGCCTGGGGTGCATACTGCTGTATTCTAATATACTATTTCTCCAGCAGTTCTTCCTGTGGAGTTTAGATGTAATGATACCTTCTGAATTAAAGTAAAAATTCACATCCAAGAAATTAATACTCGACTTAGAATACTCAAAAGTGAATCTGAGGAAGTCTGTTGTGGACTCTAAGTAATTAACAAAATCTTTCAATTCTTCAATGGTTCCTGTCCAAAACAATATGACATCGTCCACAAATCTTCTGTAAAGACTTATCTTCCTCATCCATACATTATTAAATAAAAAATTAGTTTCCCAAAAATGTAATACCAAGTTGGCATAGGAATTTGCACATGGGGTGCCCATGGCAACACCCCATGTCTGTAAATAGTACCTCTGATTGAAAGTGAATACATTGTTGTTCAACACAATGTCTAACAACTGGCCTATCAGGATCTGTCTGTCAGTAGAGAAGCCACTGTCAGTCACCATGACTTTTCGAATTGCTTGCATACCATATTCATTAGGTATGCAAGTAAATAAATTGCAGACATCTAGGGTGACTAAAACCCATGAATCAAGTTCTGGGCTGTCTCTTTTGAACTGCTCAATGTCACTCAGTAAATGTTGAGTATCTTTAAGAATAGTATCTATTCTATCTACAATGGGTCTCAACATTTTTTCTATAAAAATCGAAATATTGTAAGTCGCCCATTGTCTCCCAGCTACTATTGGTCGCATTGGTATGGGTCTAGTGCCCTTATGTATTTTAGGTAAACCTTTCAGTGCTGGTATAAGAGGTTCTTCTATATATAAAAATTCGTACATTTCCAAGCTGACCTGGCGGCACATGAGTAGATCATACAAATTGACACTGATGTTATTAATAATACTCACTACCTGTCCTAATTCAAGTTCTTTGTAAGTACTATCCGAAAAAGAATTCTCAATGTTGTTAGTGTACTCATTTATATCTAATAGTACAACCCCCCCTCCCTTATCAGCAGCAGTTACAATTATGCTCGGATGATTACTTAGCATTTGTAATGAGTTAAATTCTAATCTTTCTAAATTACAAAACTTATTAATGACATGTTTAGAAGAGTAGAAGTTGTACATATCTGTTTCACAGGATTTCACGAAGCACTCCACCATATGTGGGAATGGAGGGCTGAAAGTACTGTTACGCTTAAACCTGAGTGTCGGTTTATTCTCGGAGACAACAAATGTTGTTTTGGAATTTGCAAAGAACATTTTTATAGCTATGTTCCTGGCAAATAGTCTTAGATCTGAGAGAGTCTCAGTCTGAACACTCGGTTGGGAAGGAATGAAGCTCAACCCTCGATTCAAAAGAGAACAGTCAGATTCTGAAAAAACAAGACTAGAAAAATTGAAGACCAAATCAGTCAGTATAGTTGTTTTTTCTGCGGCCCGTACCTGTCCTGTGAGTTTTTCCGTTTCCTGGGGCCTCTGCTCGTAGATCTTCCTCTGGGACGACGTTCTGTTCTGATGGGAAAAGGAGCTTCTGGTAGTTTGTTGAAAAGGACGTTGGTACGTCTAACCACTCCTGTTCTCTCTGGTTCTTCTACTGGAAGGAGCGCTAACTGGTTGGGAGGCGGTGTGTTGATGTCAAGGACTTCACCGGTTGGTTGTCTTCTTCCTGCGCTGGCATCAACGGAACTAGGTGTGGTTGCAGGTAAAGACGCCAAGTTCAAAACTCCTTGATTTCCGGTTTCAGATTCAGCATGACGAGAATGATTGATCTGATTGGATCTGGTATTACTGGAGTCATGAAATCTGGGCCAAACAAAGATGTTGCCCGTTCTGAAATCTTCTACATCTCTGCTGAGTTTACGTTGTTTCACAGTTCTAAGCTTGTCACTGTAGCTATTTATTTGCAACAGTACTTGATTGAGTTTCCTTGTATAGAATTCTGATTTGAAATGTTCAGTTATATTTCTATAGAGTTCATCTGTTCTCAACTGTAGATCGTGTTCAATAGGATCAAAGTGCTCGAGCAATAAATTTATATATTTAAAACCTACTTCCAAGTTCAGGTCTTGCCATTTTTTCAGCAAATCTGGGTAAAGTTGGCCATACGTCGGCATGCACAACACACGCATTCCCCTCGGTATAACATTAAAATGTAAACACGCTTGCAAATGTTTCTTCTGCCATGACAGTCTCTGTATTTTAAATAGATTGTTCTCTAGCTCTTTGACTAATTCATAAAATTCAGTTATGTTAAAGTCGTGCATACTGGAGGTGGATTGGGTGCTCACCATGTCTTGGAAGTCCATTGCTAGCAGTGGATTGTTGGTCGTAGGCAGAAAGGCTTCAATGTTCGGTATCTCAGTTAATCCAGTTGGATTGTAGCCTAATTCTATGTCTCCCTTCTCCATAGCGTGAAAGCGGTGATACAAAAATGTAAGGCAAAGTGAAAAATAATATCACCGTTTTCCAAAGTGTCCTCAGGCAAAGCAAAACAGCGTAATATATCCAAGTAGAATACCATAGGACACACCACGAGAAGTGAGGAAATCTTCTTTTATTCAGTACAACATGTGGAACAAAAAACAAAAAACAACAAAGATAAGCGCTTTCGCGTGCTGGATGCACGCTTCTTCAGATCTAATTAAACAGCGAATGCAGCCTGATTCAAATAGTAAACAACAACCAATAAAAACATGTTTCAAATTAACAACTTAAATCAATTAGACCATATCTAATTATTCAATAAATATGTAGTTTAGACTCATTAAATAATGCGTAGTATAAGTGTTTACTGAAACTCAGTTGTAACTCTGATAAGCGACGACTGAACCGTCATTACAGAACTGTGTTAAGTGAGAGCTGTTGTTTTATAAACATTGCGTTGATGTATCATATTTGATTATCCTTAGGATACTCGTGCTGATAGATCAGTGGTGGTAGACTGTTGCAAGTACCTAATATTAACCGGGAATAAAAGTGGAATAAACCAATCAACTCGTTGAAAGTCCTTTAAACAGTTTCATAATGATCTGTCTAAATAGGTGCTTTATATATGGCAAAAATACTATTCATTGAAACTTGACAGTTTTACATGGACATAAACTTCACTGTGAAGGCTCAATAAATCTATAGCTTAGTGTTACACAACATGAAAGTAGACTTAATGGTCTATATGATTCTGGGTTTATCCTATTCCCCTCTCCCTTAAAGACAGGTTTAATAAGTGCATGTCTCCAATCTTGAGGAATCTCCCCATATTTATATGGCCTAGTGAATAATAGATATAATGGTACTGTAAGTTCTTGCTGAAGTGTTCTCAAGTTATTGTTACTAATTCCAGCTCCTCCCTATGCTTTGTTTGGATCCAGTTTGTGCAGTTATTTTTCAATATAATCTAATTTGATGATTCCAGTATTTGGGGGTTACCTGGATGTCACTAGGACAACTTATCACCCCTTTTGTGGAGCCAAACTGTTTTATTACATAAGAGTTTGTAATTATATCTGCTGTGTCTGAGAACAAATTTTAGAATCTGCACACAGTTTATCAATTTGTGTGTCTTTACTCCTTCCACATCTTGTGTATCTTTCAAATGTTTCCTATTATGCTCAATATCTTTATATAGATTTACTTCAAATTTTTCTTCATATACTGTCTCACACTATGCTTAATCTGTTTGTCCAGCTTGTTTATTTTAGTTTTCAAAGATGTAGTTCGACCTGTCTTCCATTTCTTATATTTTTTTGTCTCACACCTTAATCAGATATCTTGTTCTAATGGAAATATATCCCTCTGATGTTGTATGCCTAGATCCTGAAGTTAAATATTTTTTTGATTTTTTACACTCAGTTTCTCTTTGAAAACTTTCTGCACCCCATCTACATTTTTTTTCACTGAACACTTCACTCCAGTTAATTGTACATAGTGAATGTTTTGCTTCCATGTAATCTGTAATTAACCTTCTATGCATAGGTTTAGATTTCAGTTTGGCAGAATTATCTAGCAACACATTAACCTTTATAACCCCATGATCACTGATCAATGGCAGTAAAACTTGACTTGAAGTAACTGTAATTTCTTTAGGAACACAAACAATGTCTAGTATGTTTCGTCCACTGGTATTTTTTTTTTTTACAATCTGAAGCAATTGTTGTTCCCGAGTATAAATTGTGAATAATTTCCTTACTAACATTGTTGAATCAATATTCCAGTCTGTTTCTGGCAAATTTAAGCCCCTAGCTAATATTATTCTTCCCTCCTGTGTTTCATGCAAGAAATGTTTGACTTCCTCAAGGTCATCTGCACTTGACTTTGGTGGTCTATACACTCCAACAATTGTTATATGTTCCAGGGTTGTCTTTATTGTCACAGTTACACAGTCTATAGTATTGGTGTTGTCACTGAACATCTAACAATCACAGGTCTCATAATTATCTTTAATCCCTATCATAACACCTCCACCTAATTTTTTGTTAGATTGTCTGTTACAGTAAAAACATTTATACCCTGACAGAACTAGTTTCCAGTCATTGTTCTTTAACCATGTTTTACAAGCAATAACAATATCAGTCTTGTGAGAACATAACAAATTTTACAATAAAAAATTTAATTATTAATGCTCCTAGCATTAACAACCATCAGAGATTCATCAAATGTTGCTATCTGTGAACTGTTAAATTTTCGACCTGGCAAAAATCCTGCTTAGTGTCTGCCAAATTTTGCAAAATACTTGCTGCAAAAATTCTCTTCCCTGATCTTGACAAATGCATGCCATCCTGTCTGAACACATGTGCACAAAACTAGGCTTGGGTGCTCTACACATTTCCATTTTTTTTAAAACAGGACATTTTTTTCATGTAGGAATTTACCCAAAAAATCTTCTCATTCACACTGACCTGACTATCCTTTCTATAGGTGAGTCATGAAAAATACGTTATAAGACCAGTACAAGCTATACTATCTATGAAGGCTGTCAGTTCCCTATTAACAGTCAAATAATTCTTTTGGATGACATAATTTGTACCAACATGAATAAAAACGGATCTGTACTTCCTTACATTAAGGCATTCCAAGACTTGTCTCACATCTTCTATTTTTGCTCCTGACAAGCATGACACTATTTGATATTCATTCTACTCTCAGTAAATATCAGTTCCTCTAATAATTGATCTCCAATAACAAGGATATCTTTGCTGGCCAGCTCTGAAGAATCCTCAGCTTCTAATATAGCAATATCTGCTCTATCAATTGTTACAAAGGTTAGATCTTCATCACCATTAGTCTTATTAATCCGACCATTTTCAATGTGTGTTAAATTCGCATCCATCTGGTATTGTAAATGCACAGCTTGAGCCATGTAGTCAACATCTGTCTTTCTCTTCTTTTTCCTTACAGTAAGGTTCTTTAATCCTTCCACGTTCAATTTTGATTTCCTCCTTTTCACCTGCCCCTTGCACCTTTTTTCTGCCTTCCCTGTTGGAAAAATTATGTCTTTTTTCTGTAAACTGAAGGTTTTTTGATAGAAAAATATCATCATTCCCTGTAACATGTGTGTTACATAACAAAGCAGTGTCTTTTTACTATATATTCTCTTTTCTTTCTTTTTTTGTTTGTTGTGAACTTTTTCCTTTCCTTTATTTCTTTTATTGTTTCCTTTTAAACAAATTGGATCCTCAGATTGCTGAATACTTGCATCCAGAATTCCAAAGTTGTTAGGGGTATTGTCTTGTTTCTTAAGATTTGAATGATCTTTACAGATAATAGATGCATCATTTCCTAAATGTGTTCTATTTGTTCTATGCCTAACATTATTTAGTTCATCAGTCCAGTCATTAATATATGAAACAGTTCTCCAAGCCATGCCAATTGCACAAGTGCAATCATCATCAAGTCTAGATTTACTTCTAACAGTGGTAAGCAAATCATCCAATTTTTGACACGAGGAACACATATCACCAGTGTTATCAGCTGTTACCTTTAAATATGCATAGCATTTATTACACTGTACAAGTTATTTGTACATTAGCAAATCGTTAATTGCTTCAAATGAATAAAATATAGCCAAAGAAAAAATAAAAAACAGTAACCATAGAATTCAAAGAGAACTTAACCAACTTCTATGACAAAAAAAATCACACCAGCAATATACAATTAAATAGTACATTAAGTGCAGTAAAGTTGTTCTGACCATACAAGTTCTGCAAGCCAGACAAAAGTTCTAATTCCTTTATGTCACTCACTATCTCTTGCAGTCGCACTTCTTTTTAACAGTAAAGATCAATAAACCTCAAAACAAGGTAGGATTGTTTAGATATGCTCAGGATTTTCCTCTCTGCAGTCTGTGTGAATTTATAGCTGTCTAGGCCTCTTTAGTTGGCTAGAGCTTGCCTGTCTAAAACCTCTCCCTTTCTAACAACCAAAATTGAAATTAAAGGTAAAACAACAAAATATGAATCAAAGTAAATCTTGTTAACAAGCTATCCCTTCCTACCTACAAACAGTTAAAAACAGTGATAACAAATAAAATATAAATTCAAATAAAACTTCTTTCACCAGTCGACTAAACAGTAAATCACAAACCAAGGTAGGATTGTTTAGATATGTTCAGAATTTTCCACTCTGCAGTCAGTGTGAATTTATAGATGTCTAGGCCCCTTGGGGTGGCTAGAGCTTGCCTGTCTAAAACCACTCTTTTTCTAACAACCAACAGTGAAATTAAAGGCAAAACAACAAAATATGAATCAAAGTAAATCTTGTTAACAAGCTACCCCTTCCTACCTACAAACAGTTAAAAACGCTAACACAATACAGAGTTTGCTGTTCTATTTGTTAATGTGATAGTGAGAACAGATAGTGAAAAGAGCTATTTCAGCAGTATAGCAGACATAAGAGGTAATAAATAGGTCCAACAACATTGCAGATTAAATGAGAAATAACCCAAATGAGGTGTTACAGTTGAGAGTGTGCATTTCTGACAACAATGCAGATGTACTAGATACCCATTCAATTCAATATGTATTATCATGTGTATTGTATGTGTAACAGAACAGTGCAAAGATAACTCATACAACATGTGACTACAACACCTAGAGTGGCATGCACACCCATGCACAGCAACACATTAGAAGTTGTGATTTATCTAAACAGGCCCAAGAACAGTATATGCATTTGTATTACATGTACATAATTCACTGTCAGAAAAGGTATTAACCAAAGTAGGCAAAAATTAGAGAACAATGGCAACTGCCTCATATTTGTGCAATGAAATGCCATGTGTACATGCATCAGTATAACCACAGATATCTGATGTGTACTATACAAGTACAATGATGTGCATATATGTGCCATGTTTTTGTTAACTTAACACTATTGGGTCATACGGATAAGTAACACAATAAAATTGTAACCTATAGAGCTCAATATCCCTACCATGTCACCTACTCAGTGTGCATATGGAATAGACATTAATACAGTAAGTCACACTGAGCTACAGACATATGTAATGTGTTGAGTAGAGGTATGAGTATCATGTCAACCTTAAAGTTAGTTATGCTGACAAACATATATGTAATGTGACATCCACATGTGTTGGGTGATAGGTATTGTCAATCTGAAGTTTCAACAATATATACTTGAACATTCTTATTGTGTATATTCTCACAACAATGTAGAAAGCTCTAAATTCTACATTCCACTCTCAATGTGATGTTAAAATGGCTTCAGGATTTACATTACCCATGGTACAATGGTACATTACCCATGATACAATGGTTTATCAGCTTGCATGCACATTGCTATACTCCCATGCAATGTATATGTGTAGGAGTTTGCTTAATAACACACATCCAAGTTCGGCTGTGTCTATGTGGTTTACATGTCACTGTTACATTATTCTACAATATTGTAATAGTAATACCACAGATTATATGGGGGAGTGTGTTATTTAAGTGGCTGTATATGAAATGGGCAATTCTTACATTTTTGCTATGTGACTTATAACATGCACAGTATGTCTTTCTATTTTATATGAGTGATGGTAATGTTTCCTTTCTTTGGGCAGGAGTCTTGTGTGGATATTTAGGGTCTATATCACATAGTCAAACTGTCATAAGTTCGACTATTTAAATATCGAACCTGGAAGTTCGAAATCTAAAAATTCTGAACACTCAGAACAGCGATTTTTTTTCCCAGCGAAAAAAAAATCGCTGTTCCAGTACAAAACGTAGAAACACATGAAAACTACATACTGTTGCTAATGTGGGGGGCTTCACCCCCACACCCCCCAACATGGGGGGCTGTGCCCCCACACCCCCCAATTAAATATACCAACTCCGAGATCACACCACAGTGGAAGAAATAGCAAAGCCATGGAAATGGCCCACCAAATTCTTTCCATGGGAAATAATTTGATGTTCCACGGCTTCTCTATTTTTACACTTCGAACTTCTCAGTTCGATGTTTCAGCATTTGAACACTTGTGTGTTCAAACGATTGATATAGACCCAATATTTGTCATGTTATCATTTAGCTTTGCAGGTGAATGGTGGTGTGGATATACTTTCAGGAAGTATGGCCGAACATAGTGGTGTAGTGATAATGACTGTGAAATAATATGAACAGTCCCACAGACCTGGGTTCAAAACACATTTCTAGATGTAGGACATATGCTATATACTGGTAAGTATGTGTAGCACATTCTATTTTTGTTATGAAGTAAGCACATATTTGCCACCTGCTAGCTGTGATGTGTGTTTATTACAAGTATATGTAAGAGGTGGCTGCACATTTCTTACACTGGCTTGTATTTTCTTGCATTGAAGTAGGATGTATATGTGGAGTAGTACACATCTTATACTGCTGACGAGGATCTATGAATAGTTGTACTACATTTATACATCCTAATATATACATGTTGTGTTTTATTGCAGATGTCTGGAAGATGCAGACATAATAACTTCTCCAATAGCTAAAACAAGATCATTCTTGAGGCCGTGAGACAACAGGGCTGTAATCTACTAGGATGGATGGGTGGTACATTGTGGAAAACACAGGAGTGCTGTGATATTACCAATGTGACAAATGCTGTGGCTGGGCATACGTGATCAAATGTGGTATGCTGTCAGTGCTGCTCTGACATGATCCTTAGTACAGCCAATAGGTTGCACCATTGTGAGAGGGAGAGAAATACCACTGGTGGAGGACAGTCTATAGTTCTACCTGTCGAAATGACTATTTCTGGCTTCTTAACACACCACTTGCCAGAATTGTCATATTCTGGGTGGAGGGATAGAGGCTACTGTCCCAAGAAGCCATGGATTTACATTCAAACATAACTTCTCTGTTCATATGTATCCCACAGAAATAACCCACCAACCAGCATGGCAATGTACCTCAGATGATGGAAGAACCAGCAAGACTATGTATACTGTTTATTAACACTGTTAGCAGTCTTTGTACTGACAGTCTTTTCACCTTCACAGGGCCTTCACATACCAGTATGTAACATCAGCCTTCAGAGATGTGTTTCTTTACCCAGATAGTGTTGTCTGTATTAGTTGATCTAAACATGGATGATGTCAGAGTGCTTCCTACTTACTTGTTGTATATGCTCCACTGTACCACAGAGCTACATCAGTATGCCATGTGACATTGGCCTCCATGGATGATGACAGAACCGGTAAGACTGTCTCTGTATAGGCTATGGTGAGGTTTACTTGGGTCCATGCTTGGCTACCAAAAAGACATATCAGCAAATGGCTAAATATTGACCATAAAAACATCTAAACGTAACATTACCAAATGTGTTTAACTTCAAAAAATTATTCATTGAATGGCCATAGTTGATCAAATGTCTGAATAAACCATTTGTCTCAATCTTCCGTCTTAGTTGATCAACAACCAGGAGGTAACACGATGCATAAGGTAAGTGAAGGAAACTTTTTAAATTTGCCCTTTTCCACACTGTAGTGTGATGTTAGAGTTGGTATATATAGTTATGGGAGGGTATGGGAGTGTGGGGGGAGAAGGGTTGGGAAGGTGACCTAATGGTTAAGGTGTTTGCCTTACACACACAAGGTGCAGGGTTTGAGTCTCACAAGGGATTGGTGCTGCTTTAAAAATGGCTCACAAGGGTTAGTAGTACTAATCTATGATCTAAAAATCCCCATCTTGTTTGGTTGTGTTTGCGATGATGGCCAATTATGGCCATTTGATGAATGATGTTTTGAAGTTATACGCATTCAGTAATGTTATGTTTAGAAGTTTTACATTAGATGTTTAACTGTTCATGGATTTGTCTTTTCGGTAGCAGAACATAGATCTGGTTTACTTAGCTGTTGCTGTGAGCAGTCTGTGTACTGATGGTCTGTTCGCCTTCACAGGGGTTTCACATACCAGCATGCAGCATCAGTCTTCAGGTATGTGATTCTGTGATTCTCTGCTCAGATAAGGTTGTCTTCATTAGTTGACCTGAACCTGAATTTTGTTAGAGTGCTTCCTATTGACGTTTTGTATGTGTGTTTGTACTGCATGTTGGCATCGCATCTCTCAACAGAGGGGGTAGAGTCAGAGGAGAACATTTCTGGTATGTATGCATGTATGATCACTTTTACAATCCCACTATCCAGTGCTTTTCTGTTGCCTATAATGGGCTTTCAATGTTCTCTGTGGTTATTGTACCATTCACAACCACATCACCCAGGTAAGTGAATATCTGCTTTCCTGTTGTATACACTTATTGAAATGTACAACTTTATCACATATCTTCTGCCCCATATATCTTTTCTATGTCTCTGATATGTTTCATGCCTGTATTTGCAGCACGTCCACTTCTCCCCCTTTTCCACAAGCACATCCACTGATCCTGAGGCAGGATGTGGATTGCCCCATTCAGATATAACAGACACTGACATGCAGGGCACTTCATTGTGGTCTACTCTGTCATATCCTGGGGGGAGTCAGCTCTGTGGCTCAGGGTATAGCCTCCAATAGTGGGGATAGTTTGATGATGTTGGGGCACCAAATATTGGTCATGATAATGACCTTGAGCTGCTGTCCCTGTCTGAGGATGAGAGTGTTGGTGACTTGTTCACCACAGTGGAGTGATAATGTCCATAGGACTGCACGTTGGCATGTGGCTGACGTGTGTGGACATGCGCCTGATGGTATATGTCTGCTCTTACAGGCATATGAATGTTCCCTGCTATGTCATGGCAATGACCTGTGTGCACTTGTTCATGCTAATGATTATGTAACCCACCAGCTACATGCGTTAAATAAGGGTTAGGAGCATAAGCATGAGAAGGTCATGCAGCATTGGCTGCATAGCATAAATGATGTGGTATCTGTTAAGGGTTAGGAGCATAAGCATGAGGAGGTCATGGCAGCATTGGCTGCAGAGCATAAATGATGTGGTATCTGTTAAGGGTTAGGAGCATAAGCATGAGAAGGTCATGGCAGCATTGGCTGCAGAGCATAAATGATGTGGTATCTGTTAAGGGTTAGGATCATAAGCATGAGGAGGTCATGGCAGCATTGGCTGCAGAGCATAAATGATGTGGTATCTGTTAAGGGTTAGGAGCATAAGCATGAGGAGGTCATGGCAGCATTGGCTGCAGAGCATAAATGATGTGGTATCTGTTAAGGGTTAGGAGCATAAGCATGAGAAGGTCATGGCAGCATTGGCTGCAGAGCATAAATGATGTGGTATCTGTTGCACTCACTGCTGAAAGCCTTTTTAGTGGTTTTGGCGCAGTGTTGAAGTGCAAACTTAATGTTACATGCCTTGACACTCATAAGCAGATTACCTCCAATGAGGAGAGACAGACCACCTGCTCAGCAGATCCACATATGATCATCATCTAAAAATATCTCTGCTGCAACTTGAATGTACATCTGCTGTTCATCACTATGTTCAGAATCTGGCAGTCACATCCCGACACAGTACTCACAACACTGCTCAGACCCACCATGTGTTCCAACATGGAAATGTCACCACATTCAGCTTAGTGATGCAGTGCCATAGACACAAAGTTTCTGCATGTGGCAAGGGCTGCCAGGACCATGGTGTGAACTATCAGTATGGATGCCCACAAGAACTTTAATGTACAAATGACAGTTAACCTTTTGTACGCCCTGGTGTTTCATCCAGACCCTGTGGTAATTATGTTCACATTGCTGACCACTGCTTGCTATACATTTTAGTGGTGTATGATATGTCTAATGTCGCAGTCTGTTTCTTGTTTTATGTCTGATATAATGGACTGCCTATAAGTTGTGTCATGGTGTACATATATGCCCTTATTCTCTCTTTTGCACTATATTGATATTTTAATGATGTACCTTGTTGATACAGGCACCTGTATTTGACTTGCAATTCACAACTGATAAACACAAAATATTTGTTCAACTTACCTCATACAACCTCTTTGCTACAGCTTTTATTTTATTCATACAACATTCTATTGTTGTTTGCCATTATTGCATGCACAGATGTACTTCAGATCACATACCAGTATTATGTGTGGTACTTTATTTTGGTATGGCCAATGCCTGCACCTCAACACAACATGTACCAGCATTTTGTCCCTTCACCTTTGTTATATTTGTCATTTACTGTAATGGTCATGTGTGTCTTTCCATACATATCTGCTTACAAAAACACTTCCATACATATAGTGATCTTACCAATACAATGCTGAGTGTACCATGTGGGATGCATCATACCTGTCTTCAATGCATTGTTGCATTGCACTTACTTGTGCATCTGCATAAAGTCATATTGTTGCAACCACATGTGCATTATACTGTTGCATTATGTGCTACAGGATGGGTTAGTCATGTTCCATGCTACTTGTATGTGCTTTGTCAGTTATGCATTAGTATTGTAGTTACCGTATGCTGTATAGCCTTGTGTCTTACAGTGTTACATACATACTGCTTCTCATTGTTGTCATATAAATCCCACTATGTGAAATTCCATCAGTTACAGTACATCCCCCTTATGCATACTCCAACTGGCACTGTTGTACACACATTTATACTGCTACATGCACACACAGATTCATTAAAAGTATACTGACAGCATTCCTGGCCACTGACACTTGTTTTTGGGTGTACTTCATGCATGCCAGACACATACAGGTATGGTCATAGTTGGCAGTGTATCTTTCCTACAATAGTCCAGTTGCAATTGTTAATCTAGAACAATCCTGATTATTCATTTATTTTGTGAATATATATATATATATATATATATATATATATATATATATATATGTGTGTGTGTGTGTGTGTGTGTGTGTGTGTGTGTATAATGTTCTAACAGGACAATTAGCAGCCTTTTTCCTGTAGTTTTCAGCTGTGATGCTGTAATAGGGCAACACTGCATGAATATCACTGGTTTATCTGTGTCAATGTGGTTTGTCATGACTCAAAGTTATGAACAGATGCCGCTATGTGCCAGAGCTTCCATATGTGGCTGCAGCCTCCATCTCCCATGCCTGGTTGCTCTCACCCATGTGTCCTCCTGATCATCTTGTGACAGCTCTGATAGCTCCACCTCGGACATATAGGTCTTGGAGTAGGCCACCCACACCAAGGATTGGCAGGCCACCATGTTTTGTTGTTAAAGTGTTGTGCAACATGGCACACTCAGTGTGACCATCTGTGATATCTTTCTGCTGTGTATTGCAGTGCACCCCCTGATATGTTCAGACATCTGAATGATGATTTCAGATACAAAAACACCCACTCAGTGATGTTATGAGTTGTGGTGAGCTCTTTGTTGAATACATTCCCAGCAATTGTAGATGGGGATCTGAATGGTGTCTTGAGCCAGGGTTCCAGTGGATAAACATGGCCACCTGTTTGTAGATGAATCCACACATTTAGACACATCATTTCTTAATGTTAACAGGTGTTGTTTCAGACTACATTATAGCCGTGGTCATATACTTACCAAGTAGGAGCCCTTCAGGAATCTGTTGGCAATCTGACCTCAACTCATTTTCTCACCAGATTGCTGTGTCTTGCAAACTATCGATGTGTGCATTAATAATGAGACCATCTGTAGAGCACACTACCTGACAATTGAGCAGTTGTGACTCCTTTTTATTGATGTCCTACTCCACATCATCTGGTGCTGTTTTTTTATTGGTACATGGGTGCAATAAATTGCATTGAGGACACAGAGAAAACTGGTGATGGCATAGAACTGTTCCACAGCAGTCTGACACTCCATGGATGTTGCTGGGAAGTGCATTCATCCACTTTACTGTACATAAGTGCTAGAAACTGCCCTAGCATGTGGCTTGCAGCTGTCTGGGACACGCCTATAGTATCACCCATATGCCACTGAAATTTCCCAGATAGCATCATCTCTCTGTCTGATCTGTATCTATCAATGACTTTCTGTTCAGAGTGGTAGCTTAACTAGAGCTTGGTCTGGCACCTTGCTGGGTGTCTTCTAGGATGCATTTGCAGACTGTACTCTAATATTACCTGTAGAACCCCAGCCTGTTGTATTGCATTTAATGCAGCTTGCATTTTTATTTATTAGAGTTTTGTGGAATCCAGGGATGTTGTATAATTTGTCTCAA